>NC_081350.1:38957807-39317809 GCF_029784015.1 Lycium ferocissimum | reverse complement strand
GTATACCATGCAGAGAAATGTATTACATTCCAAATTTCTCACATGCGACTTTACTTAGATATTATTACCATTATTCTATGGAAGAGGGGAGGGGGAGAATACACTATAACTTTAGTGAAAAATTTCATCTCCAAAAATATTTCTTAGTTAAGAATTTGCTAAGATAATTAAGGTGTTCGCCTAAAATATACCGAAACACTGATTTTTGTTAATGATCAGACCAAGGTGTGAACCGAATACTTCTAGTAACTTAGTATATAGAGAACTAGGAAGACTTTGATCACTCATAATATATAAAAGCTAGCGTGTTCTAGAATATTTATTGAATAATGAAAGATTAGCTAGGAAGTGTATACTCTAAAAATATGAATCATTGTTTGAAGGAGGACGGAGAAGGAGCCCTTGATTTTAATATATATGTTTATAATGTAAAATGTGATGAATGATGAAAGATCGATAAAGGGTAATTTATATGCATTGATATTTTTTTTAATATTATCTGGTATTATTTACAATCTTGTCTTGTAATTTGAGTTTCAATTTTTAAGAAAAATTATTTTAAGATATTTTTTGAGTAATGTGATAGTGTAAAATTTTCTTTGTACTATTGGTATATGGAGTATATATAAAAGCTAAAACTCTTTATGGGGCTAGCTCATAGAGATAGCCGCCATAACTCATCAGAGAACATGACTACAAGGTCAAAGTCGCTTTCATCTCTCCACGTTATATGAAAAGGAGGAAGCATAGAAAAATAAAACAATAAAAAAATTGATCTAGAATATTCATATTATCAAAAAATTGTGCTTTACATAACATCTTATTTTTCTTTTCTCTACTTTTCCATATTATCAACTTTTATTTTTTGTTTTAATTTTGTATAATTTGTTATTCTTTAGGGTAATGCCTATTAACTTAATTCTTTGTGATTTTTATTTTAGGTGAACACTACAATCATCATCTTCTACTGATGGAGGTTGGCCTCGATCATATAATTGCGATGTTGATTACGTAAAAATCGATTTAGTGGCAAAACTATCTATTTTAATTTTCTATCATCGCAAATTTCAGTTTGTTATTTTCTACCCTACTCTACTCTTTTTTGTTATTAGTAATTTGTTACAGGTAGTCTTCCTTTGGAACTGGTGACTTTTTTTTTTTTTTTACAAGTATTGGAAGTATTATTTTGTTGGATTCACATTAATATTCTTGGTTTTACTGATAATTAAAGCATTGCAAATTGGATAATTTCTATTTTGATCGATTCATCATCATCTTCGAATCAAGTTCATAAACATGATCCGCCCGTGTTTTATTGGCATCTAATAACCGCCGATTCGAGGTAACACATAAATCTAATTACTTTAAAATTAAGGAGATCTAGATGTTGTTATCCATTACAGCATATCGACACCTTATTCTTTCTCTTTACTTTCGCTTTCATCTTTTAACTCCAACTTATATTTTAATTATTTGATGCGTGATTTAATGTTCAATTTTCATGAATTTTGCTTTACATAACATCTTATTTTTCTTTTCTCTGCTTTTCCATAGTATCAACTTTATTTTGTTTTTAATTTTGTACAATTTGTTAGTCTTTAGGGTAATGCCTAATAACTTAATTATTCTTTGTGAATTTTGTTTTAGGTGAACACTATAATCATCATCTTCTACTGATAGAGGTTGGCCTCGATCAAATAATTGCGATGTTGATTACGTAAAAAATCGAATTAGTGGCAAAACTATTGATTTCATATTTTCTCCGTCGAAATATCGGTTGTTATTTTCTACCCTACCATACTCCTTTTTGTTATTAGTAATTTGTTACAGGTAGTCTTCCTTTTGAACTGGTGACTTTTAAATTTTTCTACAAGTACTGAATCATTATTTTGTTGGATTCACATTAATATTCTTGGTTTTGCTAATAATCAATGCATTGCAAATTGAATAATTTCTATTTTGTGGATCATAAGGGTTTGTCATCATCTTCTAATCAAGTTCAGGCTGATGATGCGCCTGTTAGTAGTGGTGCCCTCTTGGCTTATAGATTTATTATTTTTGACAAAGTAATACTTTTTTATTCGTAATTTTTGAGTTTATGGATTAATTCCACCCTCGAAAAGTGCGTTTATTTCAAAATCAATTAAACTAGGAGTCCTTATATTTTTCATGGTATCCTTTTCTAAAATACTTTTTGTTTATTCAAGTTAAGATTCACTTTAGCTTCTTTTTTTTCATTTTTTTTTTTTTTTTACACCAATTAATATTACTTCTGTTGTGTCTTAGTTTGTTTAGGTTTAAAATACACTTTAGTAAGACTCTTTTAACAAAATTGTTGTAGACAACAAAGGAGAAACATTAGGCTTAGGAATATTCCGCGATTAAAATCACTTTAGGTTTAAAATTCTTGTACCAATTAGTGTTACTTCCGTTAAATTTTTAGAGTTTTAAAACAACAATGATTTAGATTAGAAAGGAGATGAATAGTCCTATAAAAGAGGTTTGTACTCCACATTTTTAAATATGAAATCCTGACGGAGTTGATTGAGGAGTAAACTTGCTTGTGATTTGAGGTAAATTTTTATTACTTTTAGTTTGTTCTAGAAGTTACTATTGATAAATGATCGCGCATTCTTGAGATACAATTGCATATTATTTAAAGTTGACCGTGGTGATTTTTATTACAATGTCTAATATATGATATGATTATCAATTAAAATTGACTTATTTATAAATAGAATAATTGGGTGTCTTGCAAAGATGAAGTTTTATGTACGTGGTTAGTTATATAGTATTTGTTCATTGGTAATAAAAGAATTAGTTATCAAAAAATTATATGGTATTTGTAATTATAAATATTTTATTATATGATATTTTTTAGGGACAGTTTGGTATAAATGAGAACACCCAAATTGTCGTCTTTAATTGCGAGCATTGACCACTCATCACATCCCATTAAAACTTGCCTGAAGGATATATTGTTATCCTAATGTATCTTGACCAATATATTTTTATAGACGATATTCTTGGTGTATGATTATTTTTGTCGATGTGGCTACTCTATCATGACCAAACTCTTTTAATTGACATTGATATTCCCCTTGAAAGTGCAACACAGTGCTTTATATAATGTTATCGAAAAACATAATCCCACTAAAAATTATCATATGATAAGGAACGTAAGATATACTAAGAACGTCGTTATAAAAAGATATTATGTGAGATACAACAACATTTGTCTCTCATATACTAAGAGCCTGTTTGACCTAGCGGTTAGCGTTTTAAAAAAAAAAAAAAAAAAAAAACACTTATTTTGGATATTTGAGGTATTTGCCAAATTAAGAACTTTTAAGTAGAAGACAAAAATATCTCTATCACAAATACATATTTACCAAGTATATCCTTCATTGATCCATAATTTCTAATTAATAATTCTTTGTGTTGAATTTTAATTTGTGGAATGATTTTGAATTTTATTTTGGTTGTAGTTTTTTAGTATATTTAAATCACCGTGTTGATATTATATCAATATTTAATATTTATTTTTTATTTATTTATGTATTATATTAATTGAAAATTTTAATATGTACTATCAAATTTTAATTAAATAAAGTAAAAAATTAATTGAAGTCTTTCAAAATAGATATTTAAAATAATTTCTTTATGTAAAACAATCTTGATAGTAACCGTTCATTGATACTTGTCCTTTTTGGTAATTTAACACTCTAAAGCACTTTTCTAAGAAGATTAACCAAACACAATCTGCTTATTAAAAGCAGTCAAAAGCACTTTTCAAATGAATTAACACAAACTGCTTCTCACCAAAAGTATTTTCTTGAAAAGCACTTTAAAGAAAAGCACTTCTCAAAATAAGCAACTTTAGCCGCTAGGCCAAATAGGCTTAGTACAAATAATATATAATTAATTTAAATTCACATTGTTTGCATGTTCAGTAACTATCGAATGCAACTATTATGTCTGCGTAATATTATCCATTTTCATTTTTTAGGCAATAGCATTTATTTTAATGAATATAAATTAGTAATTGATTCACGAGATGCACTTACCTTGGTCTGGTAAATTTAATTTTATATTGAAATACAGAAATAGTTCTTTTAATTGATGAATCATTATACCTCTTTAAAATTAAATAATCTCATAAACACTAATATAAAAGAAGAAAAAAACAGTGTTTAAATTTTACAAGTTACTTAAAAATAATCAAAGACTAATTATAGTATATGTAGCTAAATTTTATTTCTATTATGGTTAAATTCTCCAAATCTCGTGCATGTGTTAGGTTTTTTATTGATGACTTTATCATATAATTCGTCCATATTATTACTATATATAATAAGGGTTAATCTAACTTTTTTGTAGTACTTAATCAGAGTCCTTGGTTACATTACAACTAAAGTTGCCAACTAAATGTTTCCTCTTCCAAATTTATCCCTATATTTATCTTTTATTATTTCCTCTACTATGGGGTGTTTTAGAAATATTAAGGCACTTCTCAACCTTTTTTTATTATAGAAAATCCCTTAGACTAAGGCCCCGTTTGTCCATAGATATCAAAAAAAAATTCACATTTTTTGGAATTTTGGAGTTGGAGTTGTGTTTGGCCATAGTTTTTGAATTTGTAGTTTTTGGTGAAATGTAGTTGTAAAAAAGTGAAAAAAGTGAAATTTTTTTGAAAAACAAATTTTTTGAGTTTTTGGTATTTCGAAATACAACTTCAAGTTATATTCGGAATTTTCATAGAGAAAAAAAGGCCAAACACCGATATAGGAAAAAAAGTGAAAAAAAATTTACGGAATAAAGTGAATAATTTTTATGGCCAAACGGGGGCTAACTTTTTGAAGGTGATGACATGTACTATAACTTCTTCATATGGCTTAATTTTACTCCTACTTTATTTCTTTATTAATTAAGGTGCCATACCCAATTTGGGTAAATTTAGAAAATTTTAAGGTTCTCTTAAAACACTTAAGAAACTGTGAATTGTGATGATGTCAATTAAAAAAAAGACACGTCACTATGCATAGTTTGAATGAGAGAATACACTGCAATGCTTCCAAGATTTTCCGTTCTAAGTAAAAAATTAGTAGGTTCACTACCAATTATAATGTTTAGTATTGCATTCAAAAATACATATTTAACGTGCCACTAGATTATATTAATTACGCGGTAAGAAAATTTGATACAGGTTATACTTCTCTAAGTAAAATATTATTAATTTTATATTTTGAGTTTGGGCCCGGACTTAGCACGGGCCTGCCGTAACTAGTTTAAATATATGTGTGAAAAAGTGATTATAACAAAAATTATCTCAAACTTGATCAACTTTACATAGTAAACTCAAACTTAAAAGAAACACATTTTAATTTTTTTTAAAATGAGTACAATTTAAACTGACAAATATTTTGAGAATCATATTTGAACTCTATCGAATATGACTTTCAAATAACAATCTTCTCCAGATAGGATATAAATAGATAATGACTTTCAGTACAACTATTATCCGTTCTTTTATTTCTTTTTCTTGTTCATATTGGTTTTTTTCATTATCGACATGAGTTGAGTTTAAATAAAGCAGTAAGAATTTATATAGCCGTTTCTAACTTGTTTCGGACGAAACATAATTATTGTTTGTCATTATCCTATACATGTTTAATATATATTTTTACCCTTTTTTTTTTAAAATAAAAACACGAGTAAATGAGCTCACCATATATTCATGATCTCTCTACTTGTGGGGAAAATGGAGAAATATTAAAGAAAAGGGGAAAGAATTATGCATGGATAAGTTCTATTGAATTAGCTGGAGGATTCAATCGGATGTGTGTTTCCTTGTCATGACCAAGTCACCTTTATGCGTTATTTGAGGTCTCGTATTCAAAATCCATTAAAGGTGAAATAATAGGTACTTAATTTCTTTTTATTTTTTTAAATCTTGGTAGATAGAGATATAGAGTTATCATACCAATAAGAAATAATAAATACATCATGTAATTAGTTGAGGTGTGCGCAACGTGATTCGAACACTCATGATTATCTAAGTCACCTACTCTCTAATAGGAGGATATACTTCCAAATAAGAAGGAAAGCTAGGAATTAGGGACCACGTTATCCTTGTAGCTTGGAACAAGAAAAAAAAAAAGACAAAAACAAATGGGATATTAGTACAGAGAAGATGAACCTGAGCCACATAAAAGGGCACATGCGATTCTGAATTTTGCAAGTGCTACGGTTTTGTCAGCATTATGAGCTTTTCTACCCTACTTGGATAAGCATTATGACAAATTGATAACCAACACTTACGAATCATTAACTACAAGTGCTTCCCATTTCCATTCTTAATCAGTCATCTTTATCTCTTCCACCAAAGATCCCTCTAATCAGCATTATCCACTAAATCTGTTATAACAGTTTTTACACTGAGAATGTTGTAGAATTCAAGCCAAATTTAAGACTCGTTGATGACTCCACATAGGATTGTACTAAAAAGTGGGTCGAACAGGAAAAAAGTTATACATTTTGGCTTCTCTAAAGTTACGCTTGGAATACTTCAAACAAAAATAGAATTCCTCACTACGTCATTCAAGATGTCAATTAAGCTAAGTGAACAAAAGAGGTTTCAAGGAAACAGTACAGTGACCAAAATATCTTTTTTCATCTCCACAGTTGGATGAATGAAATACTTCCGTGGACCCAAAAAAAAAAACAAAAACAAAAAACAAAGAAAGAAAGAAACGCTTCGAACTAACAATACGCTCACATCACCAGCAGTGGCGGAGCAGATAGAGTGGGGGGTATTTAGTTAACGAAATCGCCACTTATTGTTTCATTATTCTTACATCATCATGTGCATGTATAACAATGTCATAGTATCAATAGCACGCACTTGCATAAATTTTGAAGCAGAGAAGTACAATACAAATATCTTTATGCAGTATAGTATTTAGTAAATTCTATAGTCTCAACTTCTACAGAGTCGCAGAGCCAACTCCATCTTCAATGAGGAGCATAAAATTGCAGTTACCAGAGTCATTTACATCCACCATTTCGTAGCAGTTTAGAAATAGAAAATTTCCTTAACCGTGGGTTGGTCAATTCTTGTATGTGTGGAGAATAATCAAAGACTTGGGCTACATGTCGTAGAACAAGCATGCCAAGACCTTATCAAAATTTGACGACTTATTATACACTCTATAGCTTATTTTTGTTACCTTAAATGTGCATACGTTACTGTCTCATCAGACAGTGACCGCTATGTGCCTATATGAACATGACGAGATATTTGAATTCAACACCTTGTTGCCTATACGTCAAGGTGTTGGAATTTGTCGGTAACACTGCTGTTCAAAGTCTCTTGATCACTAGCACATGCAGCAGAAGCAGATTTACCATGTTCTAAATGCTCCAAGAAGTCCATCACATGTGGATCGGTCCATGGACATCCTCGTGGTGCTTCAGGACCTGCCACCCAGCCAAGATGGCCTCCTTTTGGGGTTACAATCAACATACAGTTTGAGTTCTCCTGAAGGAACAACAAAAAATATTAGCTGCGTACGATTTTAAGCACAAACTGAATACATTGTGCATGCATTCATACAGTTGAGCCTCCTCTGCTGGTCCCAAGTCTCAACTATTCATGTGATAAATTCTTTAAGCCAACAGGCTAATGGCACTAAAATACTATTCACTTGGTAAATGAACTTCAATTTAGGGTATCAAAACCAAAATCAACTGATGTTAAAAATGCATTTGTTTTAGGCCTAATGTAACTCTTCCAGAAACATTTTCCATAGTAACTACTAACTACTGGATCCTAACTTGCCTTTGCATATACCAACAAAGGATATTCGTTTAGCTCTTCTCTTGAGACACATGCCAAGTCAAGAAGACATCCAATTTGAGATGCAATATTATTATTTCAGATTAAAATGAGATGGAGTTAAACATAAGTCACACTGTAGCCAATGTTTTTTTTTTTTCATAATTAAACATAATCCTTAAAATTGTTCCTTTGAGATGTTAAGGTCTCAGAAAGTAAAATTGACTATTTTATTCTAGATCTTGCTTTTGCAATCTAGAAAGTGCTTCGCCTGACTGATCGATATAAATTATAATGAGTAAATGGAGCCTAGAGACTACGAAGAAAACAAAATCTCAGGAAGTATCCTTGCTTGGTTAATACTTTGACAAACAACAAAATAAGAAACTGCAAGAATAACCACAAATGAAATATTTTGGCAGAGTTTCATATGCACATCAACAAACAATGAGAAAATATCAACAAAATAAAATGAGTTATGAAAATGAAGAATAGTATCTACCTCTATGTCTTTACGAGGGATTCCTCTGGCTGGAGCAATTGGGTCATTTGCAGCCTCCACAAATAAAGAAGAGTAAGTTAACTTCGCATTTTTGTCTTAATTACTACTTGCAGAATCTTAAAAAGTATATTAAAAGAGCTAGAGTGCTTACGGTTCCACCTTTCTTACCCACTCCCCACAGCCTTTTCTTTAAAAGAATAACCAATCACTTATGAGATTCTACTGAAGTAATATATACCACCTGGTCTATTTTTTTTTTTCTGAGATGGTATATACCACCTGGTCTTTTTTAATATTAAGTTTTAATAACAATATACCACGCTGACCAGAAATCAATATCCACAGAGAACTGCAAAGAAAATGCAGTGAAATTTCAAACTGCAGACATACAAATCTAGATCATTCAGGATTTATTCTTACGGATTATCGGTAAAGATTAAAAAGCTAAGCTACTACCTGAGATTTAAAAAGGAAACACACAGTATCACCAAGATGGCATTACTTGTCTTAACTTTTGGCAGAGGACTGAACAGGACTACTTATATATTTTTGATCTCTCTCTTTTCCCCTCCTTTCTCTCTTTTGCTTTTCCTCCTTTCTTTTTTGGAGGAGAGACACAGAGAGATGGAATGCTCTTTAAATCACAATGAAATTTTAGATTATGTCATTGCAATACTCTAGCCAACATTTCTGTGTCCTATAAAGATCCGAAGAGTCAATTTGCCAAAATGTAATTCTCTACACTACATAGCTTAGTGCAATGCTTTTTCTAGGAACTGGTCACAATAACATTGATTAAAAGTCCTTCACATTTTATTAGGTGAAGTAACTCTTGAATGCAACGAAAAGGGTGAAACGTCTATTGATAATTAATCAAATTGCATAAAGGTACATTGGTAATGGAAAATATCCTACAATAGATAACTACAAATGTGTATTGTCTAAAAGAAACAAAAAGTTAAATACAATCTCTCTCAGCTTTTTTTGCATGGAATTTTAACATAAGAAGTGGTGAAAACACCCCTAAACTTGGCACATTTTCGTACTTTAGTCCCTGAACTATTGACCATCTTAAAAACACTCCTAATCTTGGCCAACTCAATTTAAATTCACCCCTGTGTTAAGACACCTCAGCAACGTGAATCCACGCACTGTCCACTTGGCATTTTCTTGCTGTGCCATGTGGCAACATGGGGTGAATTTAAATTCAGTTTGCCAATATTAGGGGTGTTTTTAAGTGTGGCAATAGTTTGGGGACTAAAGTAATAATTCGTGTCAAGTTTAGAGGTGGTTTTCACCACTTCAGTCAATATGAGATGATGTTCAGATTTTGCCACAACCATGAACTTTACAACCTACAAATGGCGTCTAAAGTATAATAAATAAGCAAATAAAAAAAGGACATTGAAGAGTAAATGGCTAAAACAAACTTACTTGGATACAAAGCAGAGGTGTACAGACATTTGTAATGGAATCTGAACTGCTTGAGTTAGAATAGTAATCATCCACAGACTTGAATCCAAATGAAACTGCAAAAGTCAAAGGCAATTACCAATAAGTTCAGATGCAATACCCTACAACTTTTTATTCCTGCATACAAGCATAAACACCTCGTGTCAGTCCTTCATCAAAGTCTCTGACAGTTTTGGCATTGGCAGCTAATGGTATATTAAATTCGCCTTCCATATCTTCAAACAGTAGAGCATGCCTGTAAACAAGAGCTCTAGTTAAAAGAGGTCAAATGTACCCAGAGTAAAAAAACGGAAAACCGAATTATGCAATTACTTTTTGAAAATTCTGCACAGAGAATTTGCTAATGCTCTGTCATAAACATTGTTAAAGCCCTTATGGAAATCTTCGTCTGCAATGACCAAATTGAAAGGATTGCACAAGGAAACAGCACCAGAGAGAAGGCAAGAATGAGATTCCTGCAATGGAACGATAAATATGAGAGATGGGCAATACATGGACACCTGCAAGTAGATAACTAGAGATAACGACCCCAGAGCAATGGAATTGAAAGGTAAACACAGACCAGAATGACAACTCCAGGGAATGCCCACACACGCGTGACCAATCAGTTGAGCACCCCCATCTTTATTGTGTCTAATTAAGTTGACGATAGACGCATCATTAAACAAACAAATATTGGAAAGCATCTTCCTTAATTAAGAATTCAAGTACTCTATCCACTCCAACTTTACTTTCATCATTTGTCTATAGATTGAAATCAGTTAATTACGGAACCAAAAGTTTGTTCTCTTTGAAAATACAAATAGTGCAAGTGTGCAACTAATTGGCAATATTGTTGAATACAAATACAGCAACTGGTAGTCAAGTTTTCCCAATATTTGTTCAAATTTGATTTTCA
Source organism: Lycium ferocissimum (assembly GCF_029784015.1). Lineage (NCBI taxonomy): Eukaryota > Viridiplantae > Streptophyta > Magnoliopsida > Solanales > Solanaceae > Lycium > Lycium ferocissimum. Next base: position 39,307,099 of record NC_081350.1, on the reverse strand, counting down.
GAATAAAGAAAGCACGATGTTGACCCAGGACAAATGAATGGAGACAGCAGTGCTAAATTACGTCATAACGTCCAATTATTTCAAACACACGCCCATTCAAGAATTATTGCCTACACTCTCTGTAGATATTTACTGTAGAGTGACTCCAATATAACTTTCAATTGATAATTAAAAATAACCAAATGAGGAATTGAAAAGAATTTTTTTTTAAAAACAAAAAAACGCTCCAGTTCAATGAGTGTTTGGATGGTGGTTTCCCGTGGTTCATTAATGTATGGTTTTCTATGAAACCATGTTTGTTTCCATTGTTCTTAAAATTATGTGGTTTGGTGTTGTAAACTTGTAGTTCATTCCACGGTTATATAACCATGAAAAGTCCCAATTTTTGTAACCACGGATTTGGTGGTTTTTCCGTGGTTACGTATTTCATTTCTTCATTATACCCCACCCTTCACTATCCACCCCACCCCACCCACACCCCTGCCCCACCCTACCACTCACCCCACCCGACCCCACCCCTGCCCCACGCTACCACTACACCCCCACCCACTCCACCCCCGCCCTACCACCCACCCCACCCCATAACCAGCCACCTCACACCACCCACCCCTCCACCACCCCCACACCTACTTATTTTTAAAGTTCTTATTTTATTCTTTACCTGAATTTTGTTAATATATATAAATTAATTTCTAATTAAGAGTTAAGGGTATTTTAGTAAACTTACAAGTTATTATACAGTACTATACAGTCAAACCAAACAATACAAATGTTATTAAACCACAACAAACGATACAGTCTATCCAAACATTGTGTTCATTAATACAGCATAATACAATACAACACCATACTGTACCATACCACTATACATTAATGAACCACGGGAAACAACATCCAAACAGAGGGTTAAGGATCTACATAGGATAAAAGAAGGTAATACATGATACCGTAACACCCCTTCTAGTTAGTTTTCTTAAGTAGCAACATTGACTTCTTTTTTATATAGACTTGAATCAGGCTACAGAGGAATAATCTCGATAGCCTGACGACAGAGCTGTGGTTTTTCGCAGATCACTCTCACATATCATTTGAACCAGTTGAACTACTCAAAACACATCAAGAAGATACAAGGGTTTGGGGTGTTCAGAGAAGAGAGATGAAGAATCATTCTAAGGATCATAAGCCTCATAGATGAAAATATAAAATATCATTTCTAGGCACCCAATGGTGCGGCCTAGTTGTCAATAAAGTGGAAAAACGCGGAGACCAAGGTTCAAATCCCAACAGAGATAAAAAAAAATGTTAGGTGATCTCAGTATTACCATCTGCCTAAGCCTTGGTGGACAGAGTTACCCGGTACTTGTGCTAATGGGAGGTAGCAAGTATCCGGTGCAACAGTTAAGATGCAGGCATGCTGGCCAGTACATGATCGTTATAAGAAAAATGAGACACCGTTACTAGATGGCTCTAAAGATGTTCTAATTATCCAAAAGCTCATGAAACCCAATTCTACCGACAAACACCCAGCAGCACCGGAAATAATTGAGAAAAAGAAGACCGGGAAAGAGCTCAACATCTTCCCTCAATATACTCTGCAATGTTATTCATCCTCATCAGAACATCAAAGGTAGAAGATAGACTTCACCCTTCCCGGACCACCCACCAATGTGGGATTACAGCAGGTATGTTGTTGTTGTACTATGTGATGTTATTATGCCATACATAATTAAACCGTATGATGTTAGCCCTCATTACTAATACTCTGCGAAACCACAATGGAGATAATATTCATACCCCCGACGTTTGACCAAAATCCCAACTACACACCTAACCTTGCGGGGGTCCTATTACCCCCTGGACAAATTTTTTCGGTAGCAAAAAATGGCCCTTTTTTGCTAACATCGTGAATACAAGCGTGACGGCCTTTAAAAATCTCCGACCTGTTTTGGACGCCAACTAAGTCGCCACATATGATGCCAAGTAGATAAAATTTGAACTCCCTCCGTTTTTAGGCTACTTCATCTTCATCTTCACCCTATTTAATATCCATCCCCATTTTTTGTTGTCAAAATAATATCCATTATAAACGAAAATCTCAATTGAAGAAAATCCACATATGATTCCGAACAACTTGTTAAAGAACAACTTTCCACCATAAACGAAAATCAAGAAAAAAAAAATGAAAAATGCAAGAAAGAAAAAGGAAAAATGCGGAAAAAAAATAAGGATGAAAAATCTAATCTTGTTAAAGAAAATACTACTTGTTGCTTGGTTGGAGTTGTTTAAGCACTAATTCTTTGAGTTGATTTGGGGAGAAAATTAAACTCCATTGCTAAGAATTTGGAGAAAGCTATGAAGAACACCAAATGGGTTTCTCTAAATTCTTGATTGTTTAATCAAATTAATGGATGAACTTTGTTCTATTTGCATTTTTTGTTTGGATTAGATTTGAGCTCAACTCCTAAAAGATGATGATGATGATGATAATGTTGATGAAGATGAAGGAGAATTGGATGGGTTTTCGATCCTTAATAAAAATGGAGTATGGAAAATTGAGAGATTTTTTTTTTTTAAAGAAGAAGAGAAGAGTAGATGGATGGAGGAAGGGGAAATTAATAAAAAATGGGGCAAAATTAAACACGTACGTGGGCCGGCGCGTGTGGACAACCGCCATTTAATATTTGGGGGTTGGCATTAGAGAAAAAAGGGGCATTTTGATACCGAAAAATTTGTTCGGGGGGGCAATAGGACCCCGCAAATGTTAGGTGTGTAGTTGAGATTTTGGTCAAACGTTGGGGGGTATTTTGAGTATTATCTCAACTACAATGCTAAATTTAAATATGCTAACAAGTTCACCATAGCATCATACCAGACAAATTCTCTACGCAAGGTAGATCAGTACAAGGGCAAAATGGAGGAGGAACATTGATAAGCACAAAATGAATTGATTGAGTTACCTGTCCCAAGTAGCGAACAAGAATATTTGCTCCAAGAGACCAGCCTATTGCATATAAATTTGCCGCTGGATAGCGGTTGCTGACATGTGCCACCACTTCATACATATCACCAAGAAATGAAGCTGAATAGAACTGCATGAATTAGCTCATCAATAAAAATGAACATATAATTTATACATGTCAAAGATGATTGCATTTTGACATTACCTTGAAGAGAAAGAGTAACTTCTTAAAATAATATATTTCACCCTAAATAGATCGATGCATGACCAATTGTATCTTGCATCTCAACAAATTGTCAAGCTAAAAAATCTAAGCATACTTTTGATCGCTACCTATTAAGAAATAAAGCTGATTAAGTTTGGGAACAACGGAGTTAAGAATGTTTTTTTTATAGGTGATGATGGAGCTAGAATAATGGAGCTATAATGATAATAATAATAAAAATAACGGAAAAGGCTCAAATATGCCATCGAACTATCGGAAATGGCTCATTTATGCCACTTATCAATAGTTTGGCTCATTTATGCCATCGAACTATAGGAAATGGCTTTTATGCCATCGAACTATAGGAAATGGCTCATTTATGCCACTCATCAATAGTTTAACTCATTTATGCCATCGTCTGTTACCAAAATGACTCATCCATGCCATATTTTATTAAAGCTGGTCTTACAATACCATATATGACACGTGACCTCCAACTAGATTATGATTGTGGGTGGGCAGGGTATATGGGTCAGATTTTTTCTTAATTTGATATTTAAAATTGGGCTGGTTTAATTAAATGACGTAGACCTCTAATTGGAGGGCACGTGTCATATCTTGTATTATAAAACTGGCGTTAATGAAAAATGGCATGGATGAGTCATTTTGGTAACGAGTAATGGCATAAATGAGTCAAACTATTGATGAGTGGCATAAATGAGCCATTTTCTATAGTTCGATGGCATAAATGAACCATTTCCTATAGTTCGATGGCATAAATAAGCCAAACTATTGACGAGTGGCATAAATGAGCCATTTCCGATAGTTCGATGGCATATTTGAGCCTTTTCCGTAAAAATAATAATGCAGTTAATTATCAGAATATTCAAAAAGTTCAATGAGGAGCTATAATGATAAGCAGACTTTAGAATGTCTACAGTACACATCAAGAACTCTGGAGTGAAGAACTCCTTTCGATGCCTAAAATGGAAATACACATTGATTTCCTACATTGCCTAGGTATTACCTCCACAAAATGTTGAGCTTAAACATAAAGCTATGCCTGATAGTCTGGTATAAGCCAGACTGCGAGTCTGAGGGTGTAGATATGAAGAAAAATGTCCAGGACCAAAAGAAATGGAAATTGGAAATTTAGAGATTAGTATTAGGAATATCATCCAAACAGTGTTCAACAGACAGAAAAGCAAATGTCTTCTCACTTATTAGGCTCTAATCAAGATATTAGTTACCATCAACATCATGGAACTGTTATAATCTCTTTCCTTCTTCCGCTCCCCTACCCCTAACGCACTCTAGTTTCCTTAAAAAGATCTGCATTGAAATAAATTTCTAAAGGATCTTCATTGTATCTTTGAAGCTCTCATCACTCTTAAATCTTGCCTTCTTGGACAATCTTTAAATCATACAACCATCATGGCATCCATCCACTGCCTGTAAGTTCAATTTTAACTTGGCAAGGATATTTAGAATTAAAATGCCTTCCAGATTTAATATATTCTCACTTGAAAGTCTTGGAAAATTGTCCAGAGCTATTACTATAGAAACTTCATGCTCAACTTAACCATTATTCTCAGCCACTTGAAGGTTGCATTTACCCCCTTTTTGTTCTAGGTAAACTATTGAAGTAAGGAGAAGGGAGAAATTGTCCAAAGTTGAACTTGTTGAACTATAGGGTGGAGTTGAAACATTCTTACTTGTTTCGTTCACTATGTCTTACTTGAAATTACTTGGTGAAAGAGACCGGATCATGTCAAGCAAGGAAGGGGATCCAACATTTATGTGAAGATAATTTTTCGAGCTCTTCCAAAGACAATAGTCCACATGAATATCAATATATCATTTGCATAAACATAGAATATAATCAGCTTTAAAGAGTTTCATCTAATAATTGATGCAATGGAAGCAGAAATTTACACTTGGTTCATAAAGATCATTCTTTTAGCAAGCATGTGAAGATCAGACAAAACAAAAGACATCAATGCCCTGATGCTAGAGAAAAAAAAAAAAGACGTACAGAAAATATACTGAGCCAAAAATGAAGCAAAATGGGCAATCATATAGATAACTGTTCTACTCGTTAACTTTCTCCAGATACTTCTGCTTTTCCTCGTCAGTCATGTAAGCAGTGAGAGGAAAAGACTTTCCAATTCCTAGAGGAGTCTTGAAGTGAATTTTATTCTGAGCAGGATCCTCAATGCTCATCTCAACTATCGGCACCCACATAAATAGCTGCTTACTCTTAATCCCAATCATTTTCTTCATCCTGCCTTTCTCCACGTACGCAGTGACCTCGGTGCCATAACTAACTAGAGTTTTTGTTGCGACAAAGTAATGCTCATACGGAGCCTTCTGTTTCATCCACACAAATCCAGTTTCACGAACACGGCCACATTCTTCAAGGTCTTTAAGAGCAAGGACACCCATGGGAAATCCCAACTCTTTTAGGAGTTCAACAGAATGACCAAGGCACTCTTCAGCTCCATATACAATTTCTGCTCCTGCACGCTCATCTTGGCAGGGTTTTTTATCACTAACCATTTTGCAGTGGAATAAAGATCAAAAAGCTCAGTATTGTAAGATCCAGCACTTTAGGTTATGGTTTGGTGCTTAAATATACACAAAGCAGGAAGTGGAGAGAAAGAAGAGAGAAAGAGAAAAAGCAAGGTTGTTGGCTGAAAGTTGAATAGAAGGGATCTAGTTGATAATATTGTTTACCTAACCATAATAAGTCCAAAAGAATGGACAGCACAAGATCACATTGGCCAACTCCACCATAAATCATACCAATAATTCTTTTTTCTTAGGCAAAAAGTCTGACTAACAGATACTTACATTGGCTAAACTCCACCATAAATCACATCAAGACTAATAGTAGTATCAATGAGAGGAAACTAAAGATCAAATCTTTATTGATATATCAATCAACCAAAGTGATGAAAGACCATGAATGAGAGTACCTGGGGAGTTGTGACAGGACTATCTCCACAGCCTCTGCTATTGAACACCACAACTCTCCAACCCCTACTTCTAGCTCTCACCAGCATATGTCTCACGTATGAGTCGTCGCTTCCCCCAGTCAGACCTGGCTGCAATTAACCTCATCAATACATTTTCATTTTATATACACAGCCTTACTTCTTCTTTTTTGAGATGAAGCAATAGAAAGAAGACTCACAAGCAAAATGAGCAGCGGAGAGTCAGGAGGTAACAGGCGATCATCGCCGGAAACCCAATCAAGAGCAACAGAGCCATCATCTTTAGTCCTCAAACACTCTCGCTTGAGACGAACATCAGGAACAGACCTAAAAAAAGCTGCAAATATAGTCTCTATATGTCGATTCCAAGCAACAATAGGAGAAGCAGTGTAGGGATTATTATTATTATTCAGGGATTTAAATGCAGAGAGAAACTTGTCTTTAGCTCCACCAATGACTTCAAGTGATGGATGAGGAACATTGTTGGACGACATTGTAAGAGTGGGGATGCTAGTGAAGGGAGGAGAAGAATTAGAGAGGTATTTGAGATGGCGGATAGGAGTGGTGGCTGAGCCAATGGTGGGTCTAGCCATTGGTTGGTGAGAAATGTCCCCACGGCCTACTGTGTTGTTTTTAATTTGTAGCTTCTTGAAGAAGATAAGTGGTGCTGACTAGTTCCAGAGAATTTAATTTTAAGAATAAAGATTCTTTTGTTATTTCTGAAAATGATACTTCTAGCTGGCGTTTGGTCAGGCCGTTCATTCTTTGTTCATGATTTCCAATAAAAAATTCAAATCATGATTTAGAAAAAAAATTAAATATAAAATTTGAACTATAAATTTATATTTTATAAAAAAAAAATCAGAAGTTGGGAGATATATTTATCAATTATTTATATCAAATATTAAAAGATATGCAAGTTGATGGTATATTTGTAACAAATTTACTCTTACCAACTGCATTTTTTCAAGAAGCATAAAGGGTTTTTAGCTCACTGTGCTATCATTTGCAGGATTACAGAGGGAGCGAAAGAGAGTCTCAGAACGCTAAAGAGTTGTTTAACTTTAGACATTCATCTCTGTGCAATGTGATTGAATGAACTTTTCGAGCTTGAAAAAGTAGATTCAAAATATTGAGACAAGCATTTTGCAGGAATACCAAAGGAGTGATGAAATATGAACATGATGATACGGTTGCTAATGATATTGACCAACAACCGGATCAAAGTAACAATGTCGGTTTGTCTTATCAATCGTCTCATTGCAAAATGCATGCTCGACTAAAGAGAGTGTCCATACCACATGGGAGGATTGTATTAAAGAGTATTTACACCACAACTCATGTCCAATTTTCATTTTTATTGAACTAAAGTTCGATTAATTAATGTTGTATTTTTTGGAAAACCCTTCTGGCAGCGTATTAAATTTTATTATGAACAATGATTTGCTGATTTGATAAGATTGTATAAGAATTAGAAAAGTTTTAATAGTTTTCACAACACTAATTTTATGTCTATGAGAAAAAAATACAACTTAATAATTCCAAATTACGTATCAAACAAAAAAATCATTATGATTTTAAATCGCTGATTTCATATCATGTCCAAACGGCTCCTTATTGAATACCTCAAAACTGTTTGAATTTTCACGAAAAAATGATAAAAATGATCTCTTATTTTTGGTGATAGATTCAAAATAGCAAAGTATCACCTGGACAATTTTGGCTTTTAAATTTGTTAAAAGTGAACACTCTTGGTCTATATTTGTTTAAAAAATAAAAAAAATATTTAATGGGAACTCATATTTAGAAATACATTTTTTGCACTTTATGTTATTTTTTATCTATTTCAAGAGTTCAAGTGTAGCTTTCTGAGGTACATTTTATGTTATATTTGGTAATATTTTTTGTGTTTGGTGTAATTTTTTGTGTTGCAGTTTCTGTGATTCTGACGGAATTTCCTAGTGTTTCTATTTTTTTTCCAATTTCAATTAAATTTAACAATCAGAATTTAATAAATATCAAAATGGTGACCAAAAGTACATATTTTTGACAAACTTAAAAGATTAAAACCGCTCAAGTGATATTTAAAGGACTATTTTGAACCTACTATATATATATATATATATATATATATATATATATATATATATATATTTCTACTATATACTAAAATTTATTTTAAATGGTTTGTATATTTTGCAAAGGATATCGCGATTCTCCTTAGTAGTCTCCATATTTTTTTCTTTTCCTCTTATTTTTCCCCTTAATTTATCAATTGTTGTTAAAATTTGTCTTATATTGGTTATGCCCTCTCTTTTTATATTTAGTAAGTTGACAATTTAAATATCCTACATGTCAAGTTTATAATCACAAGATTCAAAGGATATTTTATTATATTATACACATTTTTAATTTAGAACCACGAGATTCGAAAGTCTATGTTTATTTCTTAAATTTCGTGTCTAGTCAAACAAAATCAAATTGAGACGGAGGGGAGTATATGCCAAATGAAGAAAATGAAAGGACAATTTTTACGCGTGAGGACTTAAAAAGTAAACACACAGAGGTAAAATTAATGTTCAACTTTTGAAATGTACACATGTTAGTCTAGACTTAGAGTACAATTTCAATTGCTTTTTGTACAGCTTTTTGTACAACTTATTGTTGTTGTGTTCGTCCACCTTGGCGTTTGTTGTTAAATAAAAAATAATTGTCTTATTTTGGTTATGTTCTTCTAATATATTTAGTAATCAAAAAATATCGTACATCATGTTTATAATCACAAGATTCAACGGATATTTTATTATATTATACACATTTTTAATTTAGAACCACAAGATTTGAAAGTCTATTTTATTTAAAAAAAAACGTAAACACTTAAATTGAAATAGAGTATATGCCAAATGAAAGAAATGAAAGGACCAAAGACATTTATACTTAAAAAGTAAACACACAAAAAAATTAATGTTCAACTTGAAATATATATATGTTAGTCCTGTACAAATTTTTTTTTACAATTTATTATTGTTGTGTTCGTCCACCTTTTTTATATATAATAAGAAAATATAGAATAGAAAAATAGACATATATTTTTAAACTCTTCCTATGAGATGAAAGTCTTCATTTGTTAGTTCTTAAAAAAAACGTGAAAAGTCGAGTTAGTAATGTGGCGGAATACTTGTTTATTAATTGTTGGTAATATGGGAAATATTTTGTATTTATTAATTTCGTGAAAAGTCAAAAGTGAGAACAACTAAAAGTGCAGGAAATAAATATGTGTACGAGAATTAAAATAGCTCCGTGTATACATGATAAGAGAATAAATATTCGCTATGACATATGTCAAGATTATTAGAAAGGAAAATTAAAAGTGAACAAGTAAAAGTGCATGGAGGAAATAAATTTTTGTAGGAGAATTAAAATTGAACTTTGAAGTGCACTGTATATACGTAAGAAGAGAATAAATATTCGATCTTTGAACATATGTGATTGAGATTTATTATTCTTAAAGAACGTGAAAAGTCAAAAGTGAACAAGTAAAAGTATATAGAAGAAATAAATTTGTGTAGGAAAATTAAAATTGAACTGCATACGTCTATACATGATAAGAGAATAAATATTCAGCAAGAACGTGAAAAGTCAAAAGCGAACAAGTAAAAGTGCACGGTGCAAATAAATGTATCGGAGAATTAAAATTGAAGTGCATACCTCTATACATGAGAATGAAATAAATATTAATACTATATGTCCACGCGTGAGATAAAAAAATAGTTGATTAAAGTGCAGAGTTATATAATTTTTTTTGGCGTGTATAATTTATAAAGGAGTGATGTGTTGGTATACACACTTATATATAATAGAAAAACATGTGGGAGTGCGAGTTAGAGGACGGACACAGCATTAAAACATTGTACAAAAAACAAAGTAATCTGTACTTTTAAAGGGTCTGTAGTACTTTCTCCCCATTATTCTCATTGATTTAGGTTACACGTGTTTAGTTTATTGTTTGTGCAATAACAGGTGTCTATATTTTCAAGTTTTATACTAGAAATAAATGAAGTTCTCCTTCCGTCCAAATTAATTAAATCTTTTCCATCCAATCCTTAATAATAAATGTATTAGAAAATAGTCAATTTTGATTAGAATATATTTATCGGAAAGAGATAGAGGTTTAATAAAATACATCTTTTTTATGATTTACTCATGTCTGTATATTTTATCATAATATTTATATTTATTGGCGTAAGTCTAACTCTCAATAGCCTTCAAAAATGATTTGAAAATGAGTAATTAACGTGAAGGGTAAATATAATAATAAGAACAAAAATTTCTTTGTCTTGATATGTTAACGTGGACAAGTAAAAGTAAACGGAGAGAGTGACTTTTATCCCTATTTTTTTTTTGTCAATACTTTAAACGTGAAAAGAGGACGAACACTAACAGTGCAAATTTGTACCAAAAGTTATATAAATTATACACTTTAACCAATTATGTTTTTATCCCATTGTATAACAATTTATTCTCTTACCATTGTATACGTATACACGTTCAATTTTAATTCTCCTACACATAACTTGTCCACTTTTGACTTTTTATGTTCTTTAAGAATTAATAAATGAAGTGTATATTTTATCATAATATCCATATTTATTGGTGTATAGTCTCAATAGCCTCAGAAAATGATTTGAAAATGAGTAATTAATGTCCAGGATAAAATAAGAAGATGAAAAATTTCTTTTTCTTGATATGTTAACGTGGACAAGTAAAAGTAAAGAGAGGGAGTGACTTTTATCCCGTTTTCCTTCTTTGTCAATACTTTACTTATTTTACTCTCCTATTGAATATTGTTTCTTTACATTTATAAAATGTATCACTTTATATTTTCATTTCGGAATTAAAATTTAGTGATTTACAATATAACATATATCTTTCTAATTTTGATTTCTTTGTAACCATTTTTTAAATCTATAATTGTTAATATAAAAAATTATAATATATTTTTTAATTAATTTAATAAAAATGTTTTATTAGTTTTGCTTTAAATCCAATATATACAACAATGGTTCTTATGTTTGGATCTGAACAATTAGTTAATTGAAATATATTTTTTAATTGATTTAATAAAAATATTTTATTAGTTTTGCTTTAAATCCAGTATATACAACAATGGTTCTTATGTTTGGATCTGAACAATTAGTTAATTGAAATATATTTTTTAATTAATTTAATAAAAATATTTTATTAGTTTTGCTTTAAATTCAATATATACAACAATGGTTCTTATGTTTGGCCATAAAATTATTCACTTTTTTCTGGAAATTTTTTTCATTTATTTTACTTTTAGGGTTTGGCTATAAAAATTATTCACTTTTTTCCGGAGTTGTATTCCGGAATAATTGGGCTATAAAAATTATTCACTTTTAGGGTTTGGCTATAAAAATTATTCACTGTTTTCTGGACTGATTGTTTTGCAATTTTCACTTTTTTACATTACATTTTACCAAAAACTACAACTCTGGAATACAACTTTTTTAGATTACATTTTACCAAAAACTACAATTTCAAAAATTATGGCCAAACACAACTCCAACTCCAACTCCAACTTCAACTTCAAAAATTCCAAAAAAAGTAAAAAAGTTTTTGGTATTTATGGCCAAATTAATAAAGAATTTAAAAGAAAAAAATCTAGAATCAAAAATTAATTTTCCCTCATATTCTTACTAATTTTCTTTTTCACATCGATGAACAACTTTCATTATCATGACAATGAGAAAAAAGTGCGGTTCTTTTCATCTCAAAGACTTAATTCCATCATATGTTTTTAATTTTTAAACTCTATTTTTTAATTATAACTAAATTGATGGTACATAAAATACATTTTGTATATGTTACTATATATAATAACAATTAGAATATTTTTAAAAGTTATTTTCCAAATACAAATCTTAAAGAATTAAAGTGAATGGACTATTCGTTGAATCCAAAAGCATGTATTTCTAGTATATAAAAAAATAAGAGACTATCTTTTGCTCGAAATTTCACAAACATAAGTGAAACACTTTTAGGACCTTTTGCTTCATTTGCGAGTAAATCCATATGTTATTTCCCTCCCTCTAAAGTTCTGTAAATTCACTCTAAACCTCTTAAGTCTCTAGTTTTGCTTCTTTTCCCCAACCATTATCTGGTTTATGATTTATTAGTCCTTGCAACTTTGCTTCAATACCAATTTTGTCAAATGTACTTAGATTGACATTCAAACACATTTTCGCCATTGCTAAACTCCTCCACTCTTCTTCTTCTTCATCACCACCATGTCCTCAACCACCGACCAAACCGAATTACAAAACGAAGCAAAAGAATCTCCGGCCACCGTAACAGATCCCGAAGCAACAGGCTCCGTAGATCCGAACCTCGACGAATCCAATGAAGTTGTTAATGTACAACCAAACGGTGCAGAGGCCGAGAAATTCACGAATTCCAATGAGGTGAGTGATTCAGATCGAGTAGAAGAAGTTTCTGGAGATGTACAATCAAACGGTGCAGAGGCCGAGGAATCCACGAATCCCGAGGCAAATGAGAGAGTCGAAGAAGTTTCTGGAGATGTACAATTGAACAATGCAGAGGCATCTGAATTGATCGAATCGAATGATCCAGATCCGAAAACGGAGATCAACGTGAAGCAGTTAAAAAATGATGAGGGTAGCAGAACATTCACAATGAGAGAGTTGTTGGATGAATTGAAGAATGGTGATGCCAATGAGGATTCTGAACCCGAAAGACGCCAAAGCGATACGCCTCACAGGTTTGTGCGAAGTGTCTTACTTTGACTAGACACACACCAAATTTTAGAAATAAAAAAGAGACTTTTGAGATGTGTGTAATGTACTAAAAAATATCATCAATGTGCTAGATTGAATCAGGTGCTTCTGTATTAGAAGTGCATTCTCGAATGTATAGTGTACTCATCCAAGTTAACTATAGCTGACGCGAAAATATGGAAGGTCATGCTATTGGATGATATGATCATGAATGAAGATAAGTAAAAGATAAAATAAAGTTGACTAGGAAACTAGCTAATTGAAGAAGATGAGGGCTGGTTGACAGTAAAAGTGCATTCTTGATTGTAAAATATACTCATTCAAGTTAACGCCTTAACGGTAGTTGATGCGAATGCAACAAAGTTAAGGTGGTTGGATGATATGATCGTGAATGAAGATAAGTAAAAGACAAAGTAAAGTTGACTAGGAAACTAGCTAATTGATAAGAAGATGAGGGCTGGTTGACAGTAAAATTGCAGTCTTGATTGTAATATATTCTCGTCTAACTTAACTGTAGTTGATGGGAATGCAACAAAGTCCAGGTGGTTGGATGAAATGATCATGACCGAAAATATATGAAACATAGACAAAATTTGAGAAAAGGATTGAACAAGATTATGGTTGGTCAGCAGTAAATGTGCACACTTGAATGTAAGATGTACTCATCCAAGTTCACTATAGCAGGCACAAAAGCAAGAAAAGCACACTCGGTTAGAGAAAATAACCATGAACTAAAGTAAATGAAGCACTAACAAAATTTGAAAATGGATAACATTGAAGAAGATGATGGTTGGTCTGTGAGTTATGACCTTGCCAGCATTTGAAGGTACCACTCTCTACTACTTTCTTGTCTTGACAACTGATATTGGCTTGCCCAGTTTCTTCCACGAAAGTACATATAATGAAACACAAAAATATAATGTCTAAAGCACAAAATGAATGTAAAGTATTCCGAGTACCTAGATGGCATACTCCTGGGTTAAAAGCTGAAAGTTTGCCTCTTGTGTATTCATGCTTCAAATTAGTTGAGGCTTCTGTTTTGATCCTCGAGAATAGATTCAGACATCATTTTCTGATAATAAGAGCTATACCTAACACCTCATGATGATGTTAACATCAATCTAATCCCAAAGTTGAATCTGAATTTAAGAAGGATAGAAGGATTATTACTTCCATTTTATGTTAAAATAAACACTCCCTATAGCTAAGTTTCTCCAGAGATGTAACATTTGAAGGCATTTTGTTTGCTTTAACTGTGTAATCAATCAATTTAATCTATTTAATAGAATAATATCTGCTGTTTATTTTGAATAACTTCTACAACCACAAATACTTCAGCTTGACCTCAATACCTCAAGACGTCTACTATATTTTGTTCTTTTGTGTGTGTGTGTGGTTTTTTTTTTTTTTTTTTTTTTTTTTTTTAACATTAAGAAGCCTGTAACTTACATTTTCCTATTTACTTGTGAATTTGATTCTCCAGTCAACAGAGCAGTCAGCAGCTCGCAGACAGTAATGCTGCCTTGGAGTTGATTAACAGCGTCACAGGTGCTGACGAGGAGGGCCGATCTCGGCAACGGATTCTAACATATGCTGCCCGGAGGTATATCTAATCTTTAGTACCATTTTAGTTGTGGTGTCACATATCTTAATTGGGCTTAGGCTGTGTCATTCCAGTTTCCAATTTCATGATAAGTTTTATGGTTTGTAAATCAAGAGGTTTCCAGACAATTCACTTTCTACAAGGAGTCAGAGTTCTTTTCTTATATATTTGATAGGTAATGATTTTATTGAGATATCTCCAGCACCAAGTGGGTGCTGGGAGAGTGTACATTGCAAAAGGAAAAACTCAGATCCTCTTCAAATCCTGTAATGAAAGTAGAAGTCTAACATGGTATCAATTTCATTCACCCTTTTAAGCCAAAAAGCTTAACACCAAAACAATTTTATCTATCTGAGCATGCTTTCCTTTTTCTTTCTTCAGAATATTAATGATTTCTCTCACCTTAAATCACCCACCATACAATTGCTCTATGGTATTAAAATTTCAAACTTTACCCAATTCCTCCTCTAGTCCGCTTACCAATAGCTCCTTTGTTATTCTTGGCATGGTCCATTTCACCTTTAATATATTCAATAGCATGCTCCATATCCAATTGATTTATTTACAGTGAATGAAAAGATGATTTGCATCTTCGTATTACTGTTTGCACAAAACAAATATGTCGTAGAAGTATAATCCCCTTCTCTGTAAATTGTCCTGGGTTAGACAAGCCTCGTTAGCCACCAAGTTAAACATGCCACTTTATGGGGAGTTTTGTTTTCCAAGATTTTCCTCTATGGGCGATCGGGATGTGAGATATTACCTCTATAAAGTAGTTTGTAACTGGATTAGAGTATTCAATGTATGCGCTGTGTAAGGTTGTTCATCGCAAAACATGAGAATTAATTGGAGTACTTTGAAATGTTTCGCTAGGACTACAATGAACTACTATCTTATGGGAGAAGGAGAAGAAGAAGAAGAAAATTTTGAAGAATGAAACAACTGTTTCATTATCTGTTCCATGTCATGTTGAGAATAGATTTCTTATTTCTGTCAATGTGGGGTTTCTTGGTGATTTTGTTTTTTTCTTCTCTTTTTGGTTTGGTTAGTGCATTTGTGCACAACCCTTATGGATCTGTATTCTGAACTGCATAGAAATCTTTCCCATATTAAGCTTTGATATTTCTTGAATGCCTATCTGAGTTTTGATCTGTGTGCAGGTATGCTAGTGCACTAGAGCGAAATCCAGAAGATTATGATGCGCTTTATAATTGGGCACTGGTTCTTCAGGTATTTCAGTTTTCTGGACTGATTGTTTTGCAATTTTCTTTTTGTCATCTTATGAAATCTTTTTATAGGAATGATCTATAGAAAAGGAAAAAGAATATGAGAAAGAGAAACCCCATTATCTATGTATAAGGATCTGAATCTTTCTTTTATAAAGATTATTCATGGTTCGATAATTCCTAGTTTTGACTTTTCATGCAGGAAAGTGCAGATAATGTAACCCCAGATTCCACTTCACCTTCAAAAGATTCTTTGCTTGAAGAGGCGTGCAAAAAGTATGAGGAGGCAACTCGTCTTTGTCCTACGCTGAATGATGTATGTATTCAAAACCTCTTAATAGTCTTTTGATTTTTTTTACAATTCATATATATTTAAGATGTAAATTTAATATAACTGGTCTAGGTTACATTGTGATATTGGATGGAGTAACATTTACATGAAGATCAGAGTACTTTATGTGAAAGTCACTATTATTGGCCTATGTTATGATCTCACTATTGTCATACGTATTAGCTTTCTATCTGATGATTTTCTTTTCAATATACCCTTTTCATTATTCTCCAGTGGCAAAACCCACAACCTTGTACCGAATTGCAAATTTAATACTGTATTGTCCACTTCCATTGAAGTGAATCCATTGGCATTGAGTTGCAGGAGCAATTGGTATTGTTTGCACAAGTTCCTATCTTTAATATTGAGTTATTGACACACACGCACACACATATATATTGATATATAGTCAAAGTATTATAACACGGTATGAAAGATAGCGGTTAATTGGTAAAGATTCCTTCAGCTTCTGAACAATGGTCTGTCTTGTTTATCCATGTCTTGTTCCTATTTATCTCAGGCTTACTACAATTGGGCCATTGCAATATCTGATCGAGCCAAAATCCGGGGTCGTACAAAAGAAGCTGAAGAACTTTGGAAGCAGGTTAGTGTTAACTCTATCATGTTACTTGCTCTCATTGCCTCATGGGAGAAAAGAATGTTCTCTTTGGTCCTAAGAGATGAGAGACATCTTTCCTCATCAACTCATTAAAAAAAAAAAAAAAAAAAGAGAGAGAGAGAGAGAGACATCTTTCCTCATCTATGTTTCTATATTTTGTCAAGAGATGTATAACCTTTGCAAGTACCATGGGTGAAGATTGTGAAGTTGTTCTGAATTACTGTCACACTGGAACAGCCACCTTAGTTGCATTTGCCTTATTATTTCTTTGTTCCCTAATTGATGAACTGTTTGGTAGCAAGAAATTGGTTTCCTGTTTTAAGTTTCAGAATGTTGAAAGGAGAATCCAAACAATGGTGTTGTTATTGCTTCTGTTCTAAATACACATTTTCATGCGAACACAAACAAAAAAAAAAGAAAGAAAGAAAAAGCGTGTCTGTGCTTTATTTGATCCCTATTCTTCTCAACACCCAACATTCCTTGCACCTTTATCCCCCATCCTCAATATCACCGCTCCCGCCTCTTCCCGAACCCCAACCCAACTTTCGTCACCCTATTCCTATGATATCCTTCCCCCATTCTTTTTCCTCTTCATCTGTTGTCGTCGCCCCTTCTGTCCTCTATCGCCATCCAACACCATTCCCTTCCCCCACCTCTGCACTACCTTTCCGCAGCTCACTAACATATTCGTCCTTTTCTTCTTTCCAACTTTGCTCAAAAACTGCTTTTGTTCCTGCCAGTTCTTCTATTTGGTTGTAACAACTTCATATAATTAAAGAAGTATTATTTTGATTTTTCTAGAAACAGAATAGAAACACATTTTTTGAGTTTTGATTTTTAGCTGAAATAAGCACAAATGTATCCGTTGCTAGTCCTATATTGATGATTTCTAGTTGGCAACTTATGATTTATGTCATCTCTTCTTTCTCCTTCAGCTCCTAAGCTTCTCTATATAATTGATTTCATCAATAACAAGAAAACTTGTCCTTATTCAAAAACTTTTCTTATTCTTTTAAATTTTCAGGCAACAAAGAACTACGAAAAGGCTGTCCAGCTCAATTGGAACAGTCCACAGGTAATTTCTAAGCTAGTTTAACTAACCCTAATAAGTGGCTATTTGCTCCCTGTTTTCCCCTTTCCAGCCCCATTTTTTTTAATACTATTTTTGTGGAGGCTGTATTATTACAAATAACGACCAAGATATCCTTTTGATTTTCCTATCTGTTAGTACAAAGGCCTTATTATTTCTTTGGGTATGCCAATTACCAGTATATCATATAGCTCTTTCTAAAGGATGCAGTTGTACTATGCTTTATGATCAAAATACCAGATTATTGATCTCCCTTTGTTTTTTATTTGGGGATCGTGTAATTGATCTGCTTTTGTACTGAAGTGATTAGGTGGGTTTTTACGACAAAACAATTTTCTGTATGTTATGCTTGCTGAAATTCTGGTTAAGGAGACATTGGCCGTTCGTTTCATATGTAATTTGTTGCTTCTCTTTTTCCTGAATAAAAGAATTTGCTGCTTTTCTCTTGAAATGCATTATATTACCTTCTATTGATCTACTTTTAAGCTTTTGTCCTCTAGAGTTTTTCCCTACTCTAATTCCTTTGACTGTCATTCCAGGCATTGAACAACTGGGGACTTGCCCTGCAGGTATCTTTACTTGAAAAAAACCTATTGCTGGACAAGCTTTTCCAGACTTTAAAATATTGACTTAGTGTAGTTTATGTCATTATAGTTCCTGACTTTTGCTGTGTATTTCAGTTTGCCAAATTGAAATCTGACCTTATGCTTTTCTAAATACATTCAGGAACTCAGTGCAATTGTCCCTGCAAGAGAAAAGCTAACAATTGTCAAAACAGCAATTAGTAAGGTACTGGTGTTATTTGATGAGACAGCCTAACTATGAAGAATAAGCTGCAAAATCATTTAGGTGCAGCAGTTTGGTAGAATCCTAAAAAGCATTGTGTATCTGATTTTTGTTTATGCTCATGTCACTCATCAATTCGTATGAACTTGCAGTTTCGTGCAGCAATCCAACTTCAATTTGATTTCCATAGGGCAATCTACAACCTTGGAACTGTTCTGGTAGGTTTAACATATTTGCTCCTTCTGGCTTCTGTACTTGGGAGAGTGATGATCATTTACAGCTACCTCCCTCCTTTTTCAAGTGAAAATCGAAAAAACTTGAGCAATGTGAAAGGACAAAGTGGAAATGATTATAACCTTCGTTTTGCAGTATGGATTAGCAGAGGACATGTCAAGAACAGGGGGAGCTGTTAATGCTAAAGAGATTTCTCCTAATGAGTTGTACAGCCAGTCTGCGATTTACATTGCTGCTGCACATGCACTGAAACCAAATTACTCGGTATATCATTTATATTTGAAATATATGTTCCATTTTATCTCCATTATATTTCTGTTTGTATAACTAAGGGGTCAATTGGTTGTGATGAAAAGGAAAGGAGTGTGGAAACATTGAGTGAAGTCAGAAATGCATTATATCTCTAATCTGTGCGTTCCCTTCTAGTTTCTTCAAACTAATCCACCACTGACATAGTAACTGTTGGTGCTGGTGTCATCACTTATTATTAACTCTAGCCATCTCAAAAGAGAGTATAACTCTGTACCCTGGTGGTACACATTGCATCTGAAGGGAATTCAAGATTTTAATCATAATTCTGCTAGCTAGTGAAGGAAAATGTGATCAGCAAGCCAGCGGCTATTCTTCTGTTTTAACTTCTTGTTCAGTTCCCGCATTCTCTGTTGTCCTCATTTCAGCTTGCTGTTGTTATGTAGGTTTATACAAGTGCCTTGAAGCTTGTGCGATCTATGGTATGTATTTTGCTTGAATCCTGTAGTTTCTGAATATTTGTATTGTATTTTCTTATTACTCATGAAACTCAGGAGTATATTTGAAATTATATGCAACTAAAGAGAAGTGAACCCAAAACAGGAGATAACACTTGTTTTTGGATAGATTTGAGATTTTATAAGAATCAAACTGAGTTTTATACATTTTTTTAATAATATAATATTAAGAAGCAAGAACAAATGAGGGGAGAAGGTTTCCATTCAAAAAAAGTCGACAACGTTTTGGCATAGCATGGAATGATAATTTTACATTATGGTGATCAAAATTCAAAATGGTTGAGAATCTTTTTATGAAATATCGAATACTCCTTTCATTTATTAGTATATTCAAGGGAGCTGTTTAGTATGGCAAAAGCAAAAGGTGAAGGTTCAATGAGAAGTTGGTTTCACCTCTTAAACTAATCTCTCTCTCCCTCTCTCTCTCTCTCTCTCTCTCTCTCTCTCTCCCCCGGTCAGTGAGAAAATAGAAAATAGAGAACAAGTTTTTCTTTGCAACTACATAGGATAATTTTGTAATTCTAGTTTTAATCATTACTAAGTCGGATCCCTTCCCTTCTTTCACTTAAAAAAACCTTCTTGCTTTGCCGTCAAGTATCATTTGCAGTGGTCTGTGAAACAAGCGCCGTTCAGCTCTGATTATGTAATATTTTGATTATTGAGATGAGCATGTGGTGAAGCCTTTATTTCTTTGGGCATATTTGGTCTTACTAGGCATATAAGTTTGTCAAATCATGCAATCAAGTTCTAAAAGCACGTATCTGTTTCAGCTACCTCTGCCCTACCTAAAGGTCGGATATCTCACTTCACCACCTGCTGGTAGTCCGCTCGCACCACACAGTGACTGGAAGCGTTCTCAGTTTGTTTTGAATCACGAAGGACTTCAACAGGTGAAAAAAGTCCATGCCTCAGTTTGTTAGCAATAAATACACATTATATTTATGGACATTAGCCTGGTTCTTTTCTTTCTTCACGGAGAGTTTACACAATTCTAGCTCCATATGGAAACATGTCTTGCATTCAAAATTTTCATGCTATGAGGTTTCACCACAATTATAATGGCGTAACTAAATTCAATTGTTTTCAACTATGGAAAAGTATCATCAAATCACGTGGTTGGACCTTACTATTGCTTATCATTATTTTTATGATCCTTTTGAACTTTTAGCATTGCATATCACTTATGTTAAGCCTGCCATGTCACAGGTTTGCGCTGTTTTGCCTTTGCTATTTTCTTCTTGTTATCAAGTTCTAGTTTCCCACTTGAACGGGAGAATGCTCGATTTCCCTAAAGTTCAACGTTAAATCCATTTGATGCGCACAAAGTGGCGTTTTCTTCTTGTAGATCCATCAAGTAGATGACGGGAAATTATTTCCTTTTAAAAGTGATGAAGTGTGTGACCATCTCATCTAAAAGCTTAAGTTGTTAGAAAAAGCACACTTATATATTCTTAGTTATGTCTTCAACATGTCCCCTCACATGCAAACCTGATTCTTTTTCATGGCCAAGCACGTGAAAAATCTTTTTGTAATAGGTGTGAGACTTGAAAATAGGAGATCAACCTGCTCTTATACCATGTTGAAGTGTGTGATTATCTCATCTAAAAGTTAAGCTGTTAGAAAGAGCACACTTCTATGTTCTTAATTATGCTTCAACAAGATGGATAATGCTGTTCTTGCTTGTTTAATTTGATACATAAATATAGTTTCCTTACTAGTAATTAACTAATTCCTTTTCCTGCTTGGACAGATCAGTAAAGTTGATCAAAGACACATGTCAAGAAACCTTTCATCAACTTCAGCAGATACAAGTCCCAGTAGACAAGCAATTAAAGTTGATGTGCCAGATATCATCTCTGTATCAGCCTGTGCGGATCTTACATTACCACCTGGTGCAGGCCTCTGTATTGATACGATTCATGGGCCAGTTTATATGGTAATTCTTCACGCTATCTCAACTTACATTTTCCGCTTATGATTCTCCTGGGGCTAATCTGATTGTTATTTGAGCTAATGTATGAAATATGCCTTTGAGAACAGTAATAGTTTGATTACAATTTTTTGTAACTTGGTGATAATCAGTGTCAGATCCAGTCCCATGCAAACCTATAAATTGGAGACAACAATACATATGTTTCTTCATTATTTGAGGCAGTCGTATTTTCTGACAACATGGGCCAAATGAAAATTATAAGTCATTTATGGATTATTTTCTATGTAGGATGTTTTGATTGCTTCCTTTAGCAAATGATTAAGATTTTTAAAGTCATTGCCTCCTTTGCAAAATGGGCCCATGTTGTCATAGTGCATTTTGCCTATGTCTTTGGACTTTAATGGGACATTATTGACATCAAGCCCGGACCTACCCTTTACCGTCCTTGACCTGTTTGTTGTGGCAGCTCACTCACCTTTCTTCATCTTGTGATGAGAAATCTGGTTAGATAGATATACCTTTAGACACGAGCTGACTTCTATGAGCTATCTACGTCCACTTTGATTATGTTAAATCTACTTCTCATTCTCTGTGGTCCTCCCTCTCTTACTCCCATGCACAAATATGTTGTGGTAATTTCACTAACTTTATGCTACCTTTATGGTGCTAGATATATTTGCTTTGTTCAGAAAGAGACTCGGACACCCGGTGCTTAATCAAAAAAAAATAAAATATGTTGTGGTAATTTCACTGACTTTATGCTACCTTTATGGTGCTAGATATATTTGCTTTGTTCGGAAAACATAAAAAATGGGCCCCAGAGGTGATCATGAACGTCGTGTGCAGCTCGGCACTGACCATTCTTCTTATTTCATGGAAACAGTACTCGTTAGTTTTATGTAGGGGTGGAAGTAGGAAAATGAAGGTTTAGATATTAAATATGTTCATTTTAAGATTGATCTTTTGATAGGAATCACCTCCTAATTTACCTTTTCCAGTTTTGGACTTTTAGTACGTATTTACATTCCTAGAAAAATTTCCTTCTGCATTATCTGTGACATTCTTTTATTTCTCAGATCGCTGATTCATGGGAATCTTTGGACTGGTGGCTTGATGCGATTCGCTTGGTTTACACGATAGGTGCTAGAAGCAAGAGTGATGTTTTGGCAGGCATCATCACTTCTTAAGCTTTTTGCCTGTAACTATGTGATCAACCTCAAAGGCGGCTTTCCTGCTAGAGAAAAGCCCGATTTAATAGCCTCTGGAGTCTGCAGCTAATGTACACTTGTATATTATTTGATTTATCACATGAAATGAGGTTCATTGAAGTTCCTCTTTTAAGCGGATGTACGTCCAGGACTACAACTATTTGAGCTCGTATTGATGTTTCATAGATGTGGATTAAGGAAGAGACTTTTGTCAAATTTATTCTTAGAGGCTTTTTATTGTTTGACTAAGGTCTATTGAGTTGATTTGCTTATTTAAATTGAAAGAGAAACGACGCATAGCATTTTTAGTCATGCATTTAGTAAGAATTTGAGACATATTCAGACATTGTAAACAAGATTGATCATAGCTAGTGTACTTACCATTTTTCAGGGTTTTCCTGTTGTTTACTATACAGTTACGTGCAATTGACTTTTAATTTACGGAAAAGGGCCAAATATACCCTTGTACTATTGGAAAAGGGCTAAATATATCCTTCGTTATACTTTGGGTCTATATATACCTATGCCGTTATATTATTGGTTCATATATATCCTTTCACCGTTAAAGTTGTCCAAAGTGGACATTTAATCCTACATGGCACTAGCAATAGATGAGGTGGATGCTTGACTTCACGACCCCTAACTCATTTTACCCCTCTCTTTTATTTGTTCGTCACCACTAAATTTCCTTTCCCTCCTTCACCATTGCCATCATTGCTGCCACATGGTAGAAGGCGGACCTTATCCAAAACGGATAAAATGTCCAGATATATCAAACTTCGAATGGTAATAGTAGCACAAATTAATTATTAATGATGAGCATTTTACACAACAAACTCAGTTTATAAAATGGTTGCAAGTAGCTTTTTCACAACAATGTCAAACGCGAGATACCAAGACAAAATGGACAAAACTCAATCCTCACCTCTGTAATCCAGGTGGGACATTGGATATCGAAAGTTTATTAATGGTACTGAATGTTAGATCCTCAATCACTCAATGTGCTCTAATGATTTCCCAGTCCAATTGACAGGCATTAAAACCCCAAAAGAAAGTGGTGCAATAGGAACGAAGATTTTCAAGCTGCATGGATATATCCACCTTCTGCCATGTGGCGGCAGTGATGGCAATGGTGGTGGATGGGAAGGAAATTTAGTGGTGGAAGAACAAACAGAAGGGAGGGGTAAAATGGGTAGGGGTGGTGAGCTGGCATGTCACGTGACATCCACCTCATCTATTCTTAGTCTTGATGTAGGATTGGATGTCCACTTTGGACAACTTCAACGGTGAAAGGGTATATTTGAACCAATAGTATAACAGCAGGGGTATATTTGGATCCAAAGTATAACGAAGGGTATATTTAGCCCTTTTCCAATAGTACAGGGGTATATTTGGCCCTTTTCCGTTTAATTTATCCCATAGAAAAGAAAACACACATATTGTTTAAAAATTAATCCCGCAACTGATGTTTACACTACCAATGAAAGCAAGACATGTCTTGCAGACACATAATTATGCCTTCATCGTGGTTAATGGATGTGTATTTTCAATGTAATTTTTAACTGCTAAAGTTAAATTGTTTGGTTCGGTGTAAATATTGGGCGCGGGTTTTTACCCTCACACGTCTCTTTCTAGCGTCTCATTCTCTCTCTCTCTCTCAAAAGATTAGACTTTCAAAATTGAAAAGTGATAGGACAAACAAGAGTAGCAAGTGAGGACTTCTTGTAGTATGGTTTTTTAAAAGAATTTTAGGAATTATGATCTTGGATGTTCTCTGCTTACTAAAAACTACTAGTACTTTGCACAAGAAATTGTGGAGAAATTTATTGTTGATTTCATCTGTGAGGTACAACTTTATCAATTCCTATACTAAGAACGCAGAAAAAAGAAACAAAACGAGCTGTAGGTGATATCAAAATTCTCCCGTAAATCAGTACATTAGTTTTTCGATTGACCAGTTCGACACTTAAAAGTTCTTCAAGAAGCCAAAAATTTCATGCAGATGGGAGGAGTTACTTTTGCCAAAGCAAGTATAGATGAAGGAAGAATCCATAGACCTTCTCCACAAATCAAACCAGAAGCAACTGCTGGAACCATCACCTTAGCCTTCTTAGAGTTAAGTTTATGCCACACAAATACAACCAAACTCCCTATACACATATCAATACCAAAATATCCACCAATTAAAAATGGCACCGCCATCGCCATAGGCAATGGCATCCACTTTCCTATCTTCTCCGGAGAAAGATCTTTCACCAAATTTATCGCGACAGCAAATGCAAAAAACCCATAACACAGCTGCAAGCAATGTTGAGGCAAAGCTGAAACTCCTTGCACACTAAGAATCGCCATATTTCGATAGATTAATGCATAAGGTGCCTTGAATTCACCATTTGGGTTGCCAATATCAAATGCATTGTAGAACAAGAAGAAACATAGTGGACCTATCACACAGCCTAAGGCTGTCCCAATAGCCTGGCTAAGAAACATGGTTTTTGGAGATGTTAAAGTTAAGTGCCCTGTCTTAAAATCTTGCATTAAAATGCAAGAAACGTTAACCACAGATTTTATCAAACCACAACCAGCTAAACCAGCAATGACACCATGTTCTTTACCAGCCAATGCAGCCATCATGAAAAGTCCCACTTTGCCATAATTATAGGCCATGTTTATATCAGTCAAACCTGAGCCATACGCGTTGCAAAAAGCTAAAGATGGAGCAAAAAGATAGGCTATGATCACCCAATACCATCTGATCTCATGGAAAATCAATGGAATCATAATCACAGCAACAATCCCAAAGGCTAAATACCCTACACCTCCTACCCACATCGGAATGCTTTCTCTAACAAACGCTTCATCATATTTCACATCCTCCGAATTCTTCTTCTGCCTCACCCCTGCTGCTGAAAATTTTAAAAATTGAAGTATTTAATATACTTAATCATCATACAGTTTATACAGTCAAACCTCTCTATAACGATATCGTTTGTTCGGATATTTTTTGGCTGCTATAGCATAATGTTGTTATAGAGAACATATAGTATAACATAACATGAATCGGTTCCAAAGAAAACTTGGTTGTAATAGTGAAATGTTGTTATAGAGGATGAATGTTACAGACAGGTTTGACTGTATGTGATATTCTCTTCTTTTAAAGTTTACCTGGACTTGGATTTTTGCGTTTGTACCGCTCATGAACACTGCATAGTGTGAAATACATTATCTTGACAAAATTGTAGAGCCCGTCACCGAGGAGGAGGGCAATGGAGATGAAGACCTAAATGGCAGGAAACATAGTGTACTTGAATGAACAATCTGTAGTTTTTTTTTTTTTTTTTTGTTTTTGAGATTTTACTATAATTAAATACAATTAGGAGAAAGAGAAAGGAAAATGATTTATAACCTTGTAACCATTAAGGCTTTTCATACTGGATTCTGATATATCAGCTGGGAACCATTCTCCTTTAAGTTTTGCAATGAGTGGCCACATTACACCCCATGAAAGAACAGCCCCAAGAAGCAATGATATGTTCACTATATGTGGACATATCATTCCAGTTCCCACATAAGTCAAGCTAAAATCAAAGTAAAATCTACATAATAGAGAATCATATGTTAGGACATGATCATGATTAAGTCCAAAAAAAAATGCGGAATACATTGACAACCCATTAAACTTGCCAGTAAATTTTATTTAGATACTTGAACTACGGCCTGTTCTGATTGAATACATGACTAAGTGCTCCTATCAACACTTCCGGCTCGAATTTTGGAAAAGTTTTTGCGCGTGTTCTCAAGCAGGCGGGGCTGTTGATGTATTCAGCCCAAAAAAAAAAAAAATGATTTTAATGAAGACATACGTTTGTTTCCAGGCTTTTAATCCAAAAGTGGGGAACTGTTGAAATCCACAATCCTCTTTGCCAGTATAAAACCACTGAAAGAAAGCCCAAGTAAAACTATAGCTAAAGAACTTGAGGAATCCTTTCACTTGCTTTCTGCAAAATAATCAAGAACTTATATTATGCCTCATTAAGAATTTAAGACCCAAAAATTACTTAAAAGGAAAGTCTCTCTTTTACTAGTATTTTTACCTAGCTCTCTTATCATTCTTGCCATGAAATCCATTAATAAGAACAGCAGTTGCCATTCCAGTTGGAAAAGTCAACTTGTAGTCCACTATCAAAACCTGTGTATTAGAAAACACTATTATTGATTTCATCAATTAATAATGTAAATTCAAATGATTAAAAAAAGAACCTTTCAACTTCTTAAAGTTACCTTTCTAAGAGGAACCAATACAAACAGTCCAATAAAACAAACTACAAGAAGATAGCCAATCATCCAACCAATCTCAAGTTTTTTGTAACTGTCTGATGTATTTCCTAATGTTCCAACCCCTGCTAGCTCATAAGTTTTCTTGTCCATTCCCAATAAATAAGATCCTAGTCCACCTGAAAATTCAAATATATTTCAAAACATAATTAGAACAATGATAATTTTATTCATGAAATATATAATTAAAACAACACATTAGTACATTACCTCCAAGAGCAATGCTATAACATGCAACAGAACATGTTTGTATCATGGTATTTTCCTGTCTTGTAAAAGGAACAGAGACGAACCCGAGCTTTTTAAGGATCTTAGTCCACGCCTGAATGAAAACGTAGGCAAGAAGAGCAGCTGATACATTGAGATTTGGATTAATCCCGGTTGTAAGGTTCATTTTCATTTGTATCACACTGTAAATGCAACCAATAATCGTACTAGCAATAACTCCTCGTAATGTTATTTGTTTAGTCCAAGGTTGAATTCTCTCCGGAAAATGTTCCTCCCCCTCCCCCTCCCCGTGTTCTTCAACAGCAAAATCGCGAACTTGCTCTGGTTCATTGTTGTTAACATTCATGACTTCAACTAGAACAACAAAAAAGAATGACACAACTTAAGCATAGTAATAAAGTTATGCAAAAAGTAATGTTTAGCTAGATAGAAAAATTAATACCTTGAAGAAGAGCTAGCTATAGCTGAAAATGTTGGCTTCAATGGTGGAAGTTAGAGGCAAAATTAATATGTATAAGGGGAATATAATGAGAAGTACAGCTACTAATAATTCTTGAGAATATTTTTACCAAAAGAAAGAAAGATGTCAGACTGGAAGCATGAAACTTTTTATAGTGAAGTGATAGTAATGAACAATTCCTAGAGCTACATATGGGCTCTGTACTTCTTTTATTGATCTGGTCCCAGGATTTTGAGAATGTGTTCTCTGAAAGTACTCAATCTTATATATTACTAATATTATTCCAACTATTTCGAAATTTTGTACTTTTTTTACTCATAAAATATAACTTCCATACTGTAAGTTGACTAATTTTATGATGAATATAAAGTATTTTCGCATTGTACTAGGAAAGAAATATAAAATTATATATATACACAAACACACATATAAAGTAAGAAAAATAACCACCATATATGGAGAGCGCTTACTTAACAAGTATCTTGCTAGCATGCAGACCTTATCATCAGAAGCGGACTCAGGATCTAAGTTTAATGGGTTCAATTTTACATTAACTTTATTGTACAAATATTTGTTGAGATTTTAATAAGATTTTCTATATACTTTCTGTCAAAAGTTCTATGTTCATATGAATCATAACCAAAAGACTGCATCCGCCTTTATTTATTATTGACCTTGGCATTATTAGGATAGAGTTTAAATTTTGTGCACTGATATCATGTCGATCATGTTAAATTATCTTATAATTACCATAAACTTTTCAAGACAAGCTTGATATGATAACTTAAAATTAATTATAAGAGTAATTATAACATTTTCTAGGCAGTAAAATTATAGTTATAGTGTAACTTTTTAAATAAAATTAATGTAAAAATAATAATCCGTAAGGATAATGTACTAGTAGAGGAGGTTCTTCCATCATAGTCACCCAACTTTATATGTCTCTTTCTTCCTATTGAATTTGAGCTCTCTTGTAACAATTATAGATCAACTTTTAACATTTTTGGACAAAGACGTGTATTAACCTGTAGTTCTCAAAAAGGCTATATATATATATATATATATATATATATATATATATATATATATTCGGATGCAGAAAATTCCATCATGATGAGAGTTCCTTTTCGAATATAATGAAGAAATGTCAAGTATATATCCATAAAATAAAAGATGAATAAGAGAGGTGCACATTGGAAAATTCATTCATCTTTATCTGATTGGCTAAAAGGGTCAAAGAGATTCTTCCTGTTGGTTGCTTGACAAATGACAACTAAATAGTCCTGTTATTCTACAGAAAGTATTTTACATGATAGAATTAATTGTTCCCATGTTAAATATATATATGATAATGTTAGCGCGGAAACGATAAAAAATACAGAAATTAACTTGGTTTGGATCTATGTGATCCTAGTCCACGGAGAACGGCCGGCACTTTTATTAATATCGAGGAGAAAAAGTAAGTTCTAAGATTGAATCTTTCTTAGGGTTACGTTCTTCTTAATAAATCAAATGGTTAAGCATGTATTTATCTTCTTGGTCTAATCCTTTCCTAGAAAGAATCTAAATCCCACTAACACTCGAAAACCAATAAAGAAAAAAGTTTCCTTTTATTTCTTTTCGCTTTTGAGTAGGAATTGGCTTGCATATGTTCTCAATTTCACAACCTCCACCTTGAGATGAATTTCGAGCTTCCATATGAACGCCATTTAGTCCACTATCTCTAAGTCTGCGTGAGCTAACTCCGTGTATGAAACATGAGACACTAACCGAGACCTTGTACATACTAGTAGCTCTACCTTGCCCTGTCGTTCTCCATCCTGACGCATCAATTGATGCGAACTCCTGCCAAATTCATACAATGACTGAACTTGACAAGAAGAACCACCTTGGTCAACATATCCGTTGTGTTGTCCTTTGTGTCAACCTTTAAGACCTTAACTGTGCCTTGTTTAACAACATCACAAATAAAATGGAATCTGATATCAATGTGTTTGGTGCAATCATGAAATCTCTGATTTTTCATCAAGTGAATAGCACTCTAGCTATCACATTTAGAGTTAGTTCGTGTTGAACCCTACTCGATTCCGACACCAAATCTTTCAACCATATAGCCTCTTTCATCGCTTACGTTGTTACCATATGTTCGGCCGATGTGGACAAAGCAACTATATCTTTGGAGAGTTGCCTTCCAACTTATGCACTACTGCAAAGAGTAAAGATATAGCCCGTTGTTGATCTCCTTCTATCAAGACCACTGCAAAATCGAGATCCACATAACTGGACGAGAAGCCTTCATTTCTCATCCTACAAAAAGTTAGACTAACATTCAAAGAACCTTTAAGATATCTCAATATCCACTTAATTGCTTCCCAATGTGTCTTACCGGATTAGACATGAATCGACTTACCACTCATCAAGTTTGAGCAATATCACGCCGAGTGCAAATCATAGCATACATAATGCTACCAAGCTTGCACTAGAATAAGGAACTTTTGACATGTACTCCTCTTCCTTTGATTGCGGTGCCATCAAAGAAAGTCTGAAATGTTATGCTAACGGTAAAGTAACGGGTTTACATTTATTCATGCCAACCCTCTGAACTATCTTCTCAATATACTTTTTCTGTGAGAGATTTACCTCACCGTTCTTCATGTGAATCTCCATTCCAAGGATTTTCTTAGCTTCACCTAAATCTTTTATCTCAAACTCCTTACTTAGCAGTTTCTTCAAATCATTTATCTCTGTCATACTATTAGCAGCAATAAGCATATCATCAATATATAACAGTAAATAAATATTTGAATTACCACATACCGTCATGTGATACATGCAACTATCAAATGCACTTCTCGAGAAACCTTTAGTAATCATGAACGCGTCAAATCTCTTGTACCACTGTCGTGTGCGATGTTTCAAACCATACAAAGATTTCTTCAATTGAAAAACCTGGTCTTCTTTTCCTTCAATAAGGAAACTCTCGAGCTGATTCATGAAGATCACCTCTTCAAGTTCACCATGTAAGAATGCAGTCTTGACATCAAGCTAATGAAGCTTCAAGTCATAATGAGCAACCAAAGCTAGTAACAAACGAATTAAGCTATGCTTCACGATTGGTGAGAAAATGTCATTGTAGTCGATTCCCTCCTTCTGACAAAGGCCCTTAGCAACCAATATCGCTTTGTATCTAGCATCTTCTACATCCGAAATTCCATCCTCTTTTCTGAAGACCCATTTGCAACCAACAGTTCTCTTCCCCTTTGGTAGACTCACCAAATCCAATGTCTGGTTCTTGTGCAGAGACTCCATCTCTTCGGTCATGGCTAAACGCTATTGATCAGCTTCACCACACTTAGTAGCTTCTGTATAGCTTGACGGTTCCAGATCCTTTATTTCCTCCTCGGCAGTAGCTAATGCATAGGCCATAAGATTAGTTTGCGAAGGCTGAGAATAATATTTTAGATTAGGCTTCGGAGTTCGTTTGTCCCTTCCAGTAGCTATACTGTATGGCTCACCTTTAGGTACTACTATGTGAGCTTTTTCATTATCTGACTCCACTTGAGTCACTTGATCCTTCTGCTAGGTGAGTTTCACATTTTCCTCTACCGTTTGTGCTGTAAGAACTTTCTGTCCTACAAACTCAATAGAAGTTTTTCCGGGATCAAGCATAGAGGCCTCATCAAAAGTAACATCTCTACTGATTACAAACTTAAGAGTATCTAAACTTCATATTCTATATCTTTTTACCCCTTCAGCATATCCCATAAATAAACCTTTTCGAGCTCTAGGTTTTAATTTTTCATCACTTACATGATAATATGCAGGACATCCAAAGATGTCTTAAGTACGAGTAATCAGACGGTTTACTTGATCATACCTCATTTGGAGTTTTGAAGTCAATCACCGATGCTGGAGAATGATTAACAACATAACAAGCAGTATTTACTGCTTCCGCCCAGAACTCCTTAGGCACCTTGGCATTAGAGAGCATACATCGTGCTTTCACAAGAAGAGTGTGGTTCATCCTTTCAGCTACTCCATTCTATTATAGTGTATGTCTAACAGTTCTATGTCTCAATACACCATGAATCTTGCAGAAATTATCAAACTCTTCATTGCAAAACTCCAAGCCATTATCTATTCGAAGACACTTAATCGTTCTGTCACAATGATTTTTAATTAATGTCTTCTAGTTTTTGAAATTCTCAAAGACATCACTTTTAGCCTTTAAGAAGTATACCCAAACCTTGCGTGAAAAATCATCAATGAAAGTAAAAAGATACCTCTTTTCACCCTTGGATGGAACCTGAGATGGACCCCATAAATCTGAATGAATGTAGTCAAGTACCCCTTCAGTTTTATGCTTTCCCATGCTAAAGCTGACCCGTTTCTCTCTTTCCCGAGGACACAATTTCACAAAAATCAAGCGTACTAATCTTCTCACCTTTCAAAACGTTTCAGTTGCTCAAAATTGCCAACCCTCTCTCTCTCATGTAACCTAATCTCATATGTCACGTCTTAGCTTGTCATTATCTGATAACTGTAAGGTTGCGGCATTTGCAGTACCTAGAATGGTGCTGTCCATAAGTATATAAAGACCACCCTCCAGTTTGGCCTTTAACATGACCAGAGAAGCCTTGATCACTTTGCAGATTTCACCTTCACCTGCATGCTTATATCCTAGCTTATCAAAAGTACCAAGAGAGATCATATTCTTTTTCATATCAGGAACATGTCGAACATTAGACAATGTTCTTATGATGCCGTCATGACACCATATACGGGCTTGAACAATACCCGCTATTTCACATACCGTATTGTTACCCATAAAATACGATCTCGTTCGTCTGCTCGTAGCTAGTAAACCAATCTTTTCTCACATATGAAAGGTACAAGGCTGAATCTAAAATCCATTCAGCGTGTCGACATACGTCAAACGCAGCTTAGCATATAATCTTCTCCAGATGTCTGAGCTACTTGAACCCTAGATGCACTGGCTGTTGTTTTATCAATCTTCTTATTCGGGAAATCCTTCTCAAAGTGACCCTTTTGATGACAACCCCAACATTCAGCATCCTTCCTACTCACCCTTTTCCTAGACTTTGACCTAGCTTCTTGATTTGCCTCTCTCTTTAGCTCGAGCGACCTCTAACTGTCAAACCCTCACCATGGTCCTCTTTTTCACCATTGTTGACATGGTTTCTTAATTCATCCAAATTCAATGCATGTCTTACCATCTGTAACGTGACCACCTTCTTACTGTACATCATTGAATTAACTACGTCTTTGTATGCGGTGATAATGAAAACAGTAGAATGCACGCTAGTTCTTCATCTCCCACTTTAATATCAACATGAGTAAGATCCATAGCCAATTTATTAAAAGCATCAAGATGATCCTATAAAGTTGTACTTGTCTTCATGCTGAAGGTGTGTAAACGCTGCCTTAACAACATTCTAGTTGTCACTGATTTCTTCTGGTAAAGATCTTCAAGTTTCTTCCACAAACTCGCAGATGTTTTCTAGGTACTGACTTTACATAACACGCTGTCTGATAAGGATAATTGAATTGCGCTAAACGCATCCATCTCAGTCTTCTGCTTCTCGGCCTCTTTCGTATTTTCTGGATATGAGTCGTCCAAAGCATAGACTGATCCTTCTCTCCGTAACAACGCTATGATCTCGATCTTCCAGATGTTGAAGTTATTACTTCGCCTATCAAAATTCGCTACCTCAAACTTCATAGGCTTGTCATGTCTCTTCGTCTCCTGATCTCACGACACTGTAAGCTTCGATACCAATTGTTAGGCGCGGAAACGATAAAAAACACAAGAATTAACGTGGTTCGGATCGATGTGATCCTAGTCCACGGAGAACGGCCGGCACTTTTATTATTATCAAGGGAGAAAGTAAGTTACAAGATTGAATACTCTTAGGTTCTATGTTCTTCTTAATAAATCCTAGCTAGCTTTATACTACTAGTAATCCTTTCCTAGAAAGGATCTAAATCCCAATAACACTCGAAAACCAACAAAGAAAAAAGTTTCCTTTTATTTCTTTCCGCTTTTGAGTAGGAATTGGCTTGCATATCTTCTCAACTTCACAGATAATTTAATGTTTGGCACATCAAATAATATACAACGGTCTAGTGTGTAATCCCACAAATAGGGTCTGGGGACTTCAAAAAATATGTTTGAAAATTATTAAAATCACTTAAATAATTAAATTTAAGCTTGATTCTAGATAATGGCTCTTGCTATAAAACAAGCTCGTAATTTATCTTTATTATCCTTTCTCAATAATGAGAAACAATTTGGAAGAATCTAGTTGACCGTTAAAAACTACTTATTTTAAATCCCAAAATAATAGATCTCTATTAAACAATTTTTTTAAACTGGTTGTTAAGTATTTCATATGTTATTACTAGTATAATAGGAAGTTAAATTAATATCTTTGTTTATATAGTTAAATATAGTATTGTTGTATAAAAAGAAAATAAGTACCTCTATATTTTTAACCGGTGACTCAGCTTTGAACACGTGAATGAAGTCATTTTTGATAGAAAACATTTTATCCTAAAATAAAAAAAATTCAATGCGAATTCGAATTGATCGGCCCTAAAGTGGATATATTGAATGAGAAATAAAATAAAATAAAGTGGAACAGTGCCACGTGAACAAGACAAAAAAAAAAAAGAGTTAAAGAAGAACGGGTTATGAACAGGTTTTAGATAGAATATATAACCTTTTGCCACTTGAAAAACAAAACAAAATAGTAAAATGTCTCAGCAATATCTAAAACGTCATATATATGTAGACTAGGGAGAACCAAGTTCAGCTAGCCTAGCAAGCTGATTCCACACTAGTGAACATTTTAATATAGTCATACTTCAAGAATAATTTTTAAAATATATATATAGTAGTGAATGAGACAAATTAGTAATTATTTGAGATATAAAAAGTCTTGCCTCGTTTTTGACTGATATTCAAGCAAGTGGGATATAAATATTTAGGTATGGCCCCAAACTGGACTTTTTGAACTTGGCAATTTGATTAATAGAACAAGATCCAGACATTGTTTAATGAAGTAATAACAGTGTTTAAACCATTATTTAGGAAACATTTAGCTGAAAATTAGGCATAAGCAAGAGGGGAAGACGTGGGGACTGACACCTAGCTACTTAATTATTCTCCTTTTTTTACTCTTAAATCAATTGATTAGTTGCTTTTTAATTCCAAATTATTTGGGCTATGTACCACTCGTTCCGATCAGTTTCTTTAATATCCAGATTATTCATTATACGAGGTATCGTTTTATTGACTTGTCCAGCTTATGTTTTGCACATTAAGTACTTACTTTTACTAATTTATGATTATTAATTATGTTCTGAAAATGTAAATTTGACTACTAGTATTCCAATGAATTTGGAAAAGTATTATTTAATAAAAAGGGTAAA
Source organism: Lycium ferocissimum (assembly GCF_029784015.1). NCBI lineage: Eukaryota > Viridiplantae > Streptophyta > Magnoliopsida > Solanales > Solanaceae > Lycium > Lycium ferocissimum. The sequence continues at coordinate 39,271,846 of NC_081350.1, read as the reverse complement.
CACAAAGTTAATAAATAGTTCTTTCTACACAAAGTTAATAAATAGTTCTTTCTTAATTTGTTAAAATGACAGTTAAAAAATTATTTTTAATATATGGAGCAAGCAAAAGAAAACGAAAAAAAATAGTTAAATAAGGAGTATTTTTTATGCTGATTGCCAACTTGCTATAGTGCTCTATGATGTATGCAGAATTTGAGCAAATCGTATCGTGTCTATTTTTATGAAAATGTATATGCTGGTTGAGTGTATGACTTTAATGGTTACAAGGTTTTACTTCTTTTCCAAAATTGATAGTAGTTATTTTCAATTATTTTAAGTGGTGTCAGACTATTATTATATAGGAGTATATATTTGTGAATTTTGAAACAGGGACGGAACCAGGTAGAAGTAAGGAGTTTCATCTGAACCTCCTTCGACGGAGAATTACATTATATTATAAGGTTAGAATTATTTTTTATGTACATATAATAGGTGTTGAATCCCTGTTTACTTTTTTATATTTGAACCTTTTAGTAAAAATTTTGATTCCGCTACTATTTCAAAAAACCCATCTTGTAGAAGGATGTCTTGGCCACTAATAATACTAGTAGTCTATTTTATTTTATTTTATTTTCTTGGAGTTAGGAGCGACTACGCTTTGCAAAGCTCGCAAAGGTAGAGTTCCTTTAATTTCTTTACTTATCCTTTGCTTTCTTTATTTATTTATTAATCTCGTAATTCCCACTGTCAAGTAGCTACCAATGGTAGTTAAATTAAATTACCCAGTGATCTGTAGTTAAGATTGTACTTTAATTAATTTGAGTCAATGGATATGTTGCAGTTATGGGTACGGAGATGGTGGTATAGGAGCAAATGTCATATGGATAATCAACAAAACAATGTGGAACCCCACATGCGTTCAATAATGGATGTGAACTATGAACGTGTCCAGTAAATTCCCAAGTATTTATATATTTAGAGTTAATAAACTTAGAATTGGTACAGTTCGTTATTTGTTTATCAATCAAACACTAATCACAAATCGATAGAATCAGATAAATGAATCATCCGTATTCATTTTGTACATTCACTCATCATAATCAGAGACCGACGAATCAAACATGCATCTTATCGATTCATCCAAATTCTATAACTTTAACTTGAATCTTACCTATGTGTTAAAAAATACCACTAATAAATATAAATTATAAATTTCGAAAACCCATAAATCAAATTGCGTTATGTTTGGAATCCCAAAAAAAAAAAAAAAAAAGAATATTATATATGTGGTGATATGATTCAAGTTGAAAACGCCCACAAAGACACGTACACCCAACATGCGCGTGTTAGCCATGAACTAAAGAAAAAAACAAAGTTGAAAACACCCACTGTCGGTTAACTAGATACTCCCATAGTAGTGTGGGGTTAAAATTTGCGTCCCCATTTTTTTCTACAAGCATTTGATTGACTCGATTAATCTAAATTTTAGCCATATAAAGCTTACTATAAGGAAATGTTTATAGTACATGCTCGAAGCTTGAACACAGACCTCTAATTAAGGGTGAAAAAACTTTGATCATTTTACCATATTCTTCCGCATTTGCTTCTTCAATTTACACAAGAAATAGTCGATTGAGCCGTGTCAATTTGTTGGATGAGTGAGAATTAATTGAACACATCCTAGTTGCGTATAGATACGTTAAGAAAATTATTCTCATAATTTCTGCATTGATCAATTTGTATGGTTAAAGGAAAATGTATAGAAGAATAAAGGAAGAAAAATAAAGAAGGAACAAAAATAAAAGGTGTTTAGTTTGGATTTGAACTTGCATCAGTGTCAACAATGTCTACCTTAGAAATAGAATACAAACAAAAAAAGGAATATGATAGTTGGTTGATTGGTAAGAGAGGCAAACACACGCCACTTGATAGATGCTTCCAAATCCGATAGGGACAATGTTTCTCTTTAAGTCAATGGTTTATATCAATTTGCAAATATAGATAACATTTCCCCCTAACAATTCTTCACCAGGCACTTCTTTTTTCTTTCCGTCAGGGAGAAGTCTAGTTTCTCTCGGGTCTAGTTCCGATCTCTAGCTAAGTTTAATAGAAGGGAAATAAGATAATCAAAAAATTTGGTTTTCTGTCTTAAGAACCAAGCTAACTCAAAAGAGAAAAGAAGATCAGACGGAAGAAAGGAAACTCATCGATTCAGAAATCGAGCGGTTCACGCTATGATGTGGGTGCAGGGGAGGGGGTTGTCCACTAATAGAAATCACTATTTTCCCACTGAAAGTTCTCACTGAAAAATGTTCGGTGGCTATTTTCACAGATATTTTGATTGAATCAGTGAGAAAAGAAAAAATAATAGTAATGTTTTCACACGAAAAAATCAGAAAGTTTCTTTGCGTTTCAATGAGAATCTATTTTCCACCATGTGTTTTTCCAATGAATTAGTTCGATAGAAATAAAGTGGGAAAATCATGTTTAAATAACAAATTTCCTACTGATTCGCTGTGGGAAAAGTCTCTATTTTAGTAGTGATCACCGCCTGATAGAGCCAGAAGCTGGGGTTGGATTGTTGTCCTGAAGTCCAGACCTGATTGTTGGGACAACTTGATATTGTTTTTCCTTAATTAGAAGACGACATAACTAGTCACATTGCAATTATGCTACGTACGGATTACTTATCCTAATTAGCAGATGTGGAGATACTGATTAGAAATTCCTTTTTTCAATTTATATGATTTTTCATTTGATGATCTCTCAAAACATTTGATATCATTCTTTATAATTGAAGATATTACTCGTATTACAACTTTCACAATTTGCAACAATTCAAATTCATTTATTAACTATTGAATCGTAATGAAAGAAAGCAACAATCAAAATTGGTAGAAAGACAGAGGAAAGGCAAGATTGTCCTAGCTAGTGTGACAAGCATCTGATTAGCAATTTGAGTGTGATTCCATTTGCTCCAAATACAGTTTGTACCGAATAATTATCTAATTATTTGACACATATTCGATGGCCTAAATTGGTAATTAAAATAATTAAGAACAACGAGCATGTTTTTGTTGGGAGAAATTGACAAAGGTGTTGATGGTGTATTCAAAGTAATCTCTTACATATAATTTTGAGTAATTTTGGTTTTTAAGTTAGCCAAAAGTAAATATTTTTGGTTTCTGTAAAATATTTCAACAAATTAAATGTGTATGTTATATTTGAGGGGAACTTTGAAAAAGAATATCAGGGTCGGGGCATCAGGAAAGTCTTTTCAAATCCTATAAGGCTACAACACAAAACACTGCAGAGAGAGAAATAGGCAACAAAAAAAATAAAATATAGCAGAAATGCACCTCAAAAACTATATCATTACACCAGACTCAAAAAAAATAGATCAAAAATAGCAGAAACTGTAAAAACTACACCTCAAAAATGAATTCCCGTTAAATCATTCTTTATGCAATTTCTATTAAAGTGCTCACCTTTAAAAAACTTGAAAGTTAAACTATCCAAACATAAGAAAACATTTTTTCTCCTTTTCTTGCCATTTAGTGACAGTCCTTTGAAATCAATTGTTTACAACATAATAGTAGCATCGAAGATATTTAAATCTTAGGAGAAAATTTCGTCATGCGAATCTTCATAAAAATAATAGAATTGATCAGCTCATGCATCTTCGCGATCAAAAGAAAAAATAAATAATTAACTTTGTGAAATTACTTTATTTTAGTGACATATCTTATCAGAATAAACATATTTAAAGAGATCATGTCAATCTCATTTCGTCCCTCATAAACTTTTAGGGTGTGTTTGGTATGGAGGAAAACATTTTTCAGAAAATATTTTTCAATTTTTTCATGTTTGATTGGTCAAATTGTCTTGGAAAATATTTTCTCTAAGAAAACAAGTTTTTTGAAATTGAGGAAAATGACTGCCTTAATGGAAATAGGGAAAACAAATTTCACAAGTAACATTGCAAGTTCATTGTCTCCTCACCCCCAATCCCTACCCCTCGACCTTCCCACACCCCGCCACCTCCGAACCGCCACCTCCCACCTCATACACCACCCCTACATCACCCAAACTACCCTCACCCCACCACCTAACCACCCCTACACCCCCACTACCCCCGCCCACCACTACCTCCCTCTCAACCCCTATAACCACCTACCCCACCCCTACCCCTATCACCACCTCCCACTACCTTTCACCTCCCCTACCACCACCCTCTATCTCTCAACTTTGCAAAACTAGGCACTTTGTGAAAGTAGTAACTTTAAAAAATAACAACTTTAAAAAGTAATCACTTTACAAAAGTAGCCGCTTTTAAAACTATTACTATAAAAGTAGCTACTTTTCAAAAATAGTCATTTTGCAAAAGTAGTCACTTAAGAAAATAGTCACTTTGTAAAAGTAGTCACTTTTAGAAAATATACACTTTGTGAAAGTAGATACTTTTTAAAATAGTCACTTTTTGAAAGTAGCCAATTTTCATAAATAGTCATTTTGTGGAAGGAGTTACTTTTAAAAACTAACTACTTTGCAAAAAAAGTAATTTGTTAAAATAGCCTCTTTAAAATAACTATTTTGCAATGTGCCCTTTCTAAGATAATGGTCACTTTTGTAAAGTAGCCCTATTTTAAAAGTGACACAAAAATGGCTACTTTTGTAAAGTGGCCATTTTTTGAAAAATGACAAAAAGCTACTATTTTTGATAGTTTTGCAAGGAAAACATTTTTGCAAAAATAGCCATTTTTGTATAATTTTTTTAAAATGGTTAGTTTACAAACATAGTCACTTTTTATGAGTTGTCTTTCCAAGTGCAAAGTAGTCATATTTTTTGTTGTCTTAGAAAAAAGCCACTTGCAAAGGTATGTACATATTTGGTTATCTTATAAAAATAGTGACTTTGTGAAAGTAGCATCTTTTTCAAAATGCGGGGTGGGGTGGTAGGGAAGGTTGGATTTTTTTTTTTTTTTTTTTGGGGGGGCGGGGGGGGGGGGAGGGGAGTGGAGGTAGAGATAGTGAGTTGGGGGGTTGGAGGCTCGTTTTGGTTGGGTCGATTGGTATTTCCATCAAACGAAATACTAAAAAATGTTTTCCACATCCAACCAAACACAAGAAAATAAGTAGAAAAATCATTTGTTTTTCAAGAAATCATTTTCTAGGAAAACATTTTCCATCATACCAAACACACCCTTAGTGGAAAACAAGTATTATCCTTAATTAAAAATATCGCAGAGCAACTGCAATTCTAAAGCGAGTTGGTTAAAAAAATAAAAATTAAAAGTGTTAGTCAGCAATGGAACCTTGAATAGCAACAACTATTTATTAATTAATTCATGATAATATATAATTATATGTAATGTAAAGCTCCGACAATTAGCTATAATTTTTTAATGTTCCCCAAAAAGAATAACCGGAGATACGAAGAAATGTAATGAATATCTGTTAGGTAAAATAAAGCTAGGACTCTTTGATATTCGATGGGGGTGATATTAACACTAGGGAAATTTGTTGCGCTTCGCGTATTTATGAATAAGCCCAATAAACTTAACTTAAAAATTACCTTTTTATAAATTTAGTCAATCTAATGAATGAAATGGTTTTGTCAACTGTATGAGTAAGAACATTAGTATATTGATGAAATCTCGATGATAAATACTTTTAGTAGAATTAGAGCTTAGATATACCCTGTTATTATAAAAGATACTTTAAAATTGAAAAAGAAATTTTAAGATTTTTTAATATATTTCGTGTGAGGTAGGTTAATATGAGCAAAAACATTAGTATATTGATAAAATCAAAGCGGAAAGAAAGCCTTAGCCGGAGCAGTAGCCAGAGAAGCAAGAGCTGATAAATACTTTTAGTAGAAATAGAGCTTAGATATACTCTTTTATTATAAAAAATATATACTGTAAAAATGAAAAAGAATCTTTAAGATTTTTTAATATATTTCTTGTGAGGTAGGTTAATACATAATTTTCTTAGTCTAATATATTCTAAATATATGTATCTAAGAACTTCTCTTTAATGACTTTTAATTTTCTTCTACTCGAGTGAAAGAAAATAAAACGAAAAGTAATCAAACCAAAAATAAGGGGAAAAGGACTTCTATTTCATTTCCTTTCGTCGTTCTTCTTTTTCTTTCTTTTTTATTATTATTAACCTTCATCTTAATTTTTCATCATCTAAATGAACCCCATGACCCTCTTACCGACTTCCTTTTAATCCTCTCTTAAATATTTTTTTAAATTATTTTCTCCCTCTTTCCTGATGCTAGTTTTGTCTGCTACTTCCTTCAACGTTTTTTCAGAAGAAGCTAATCAGTGAATGGGAGATATTACTCACGTCATTTTTTCTATCCTTCTAATCTAACCAAAAGAATTTGATTGTACCTTATCTCTTTGTTCTATCTCCACTACATCCAAGCTAAATTTCTCTTGCAAATTTAATGCGACAATCATGTGGGTGGTTCAGAATTTACCATTTGATTCATTTTCATTGAAAATGTGTAAATTATATTAAAAGTAACATCTGCACTTACTATTATTGATTTCTTATACCTTCACGATTAAACGATAAATATGCTTACAAACCCAGGTAAAATATATGAAAGATATCAAAACTTCCATGCTATTTGTATATTCATCAAAAGTAAAGGAAATGAGAAGTATAATTTATTTATAAAACAAATAAGACAATTGATATCAGAATATACGTGACAAACCTGCTTTCTCATACCCATTAGAGATGGAAAATGAAGCTGCACTTCCCGGTCCCAAAACAACATGAAACAAACAAAAAAGGAGAATAACATCAATTAAGATCCATAATTATTTGCCAAAAACAGCAAATTAATGAATTACCAAAGAACAAAAATAGTGTAAATAATCTACATCTACCAAATCAGAGTAACATCCAAAGTATCAATGTTCTAGGTCAAACAATTATAAAAACACAAAGAACAGAAAAAGAAATCCAAAGGAACTAAGAAAACTGTTTGAATGGGATTCTTGGGTGCCATATGCTTTTTAACTATAATAATGATATGTACTAAAGAAGGTGATAAATTGAGTAACGGTAAGAAAAGAAAAAAGAAGAAACGCCTTATGCAATTCATTCTCTTTAGCTATTTATTTCTATCTTTTCCTTCCACTCTATCAGTTGCCTTAATTGTCCAAGAAATAATCCCAATAGACACCGAATTAAGAACAAAGAATGCTGAAAAGATATTGATAAGTCGCACCAAACTGGAGTTCTTTTTGTAACGTACATTAATACACTAAATGATGATCAATATTAATGTATTATTTCCATTTAGTTAGTAGATTATGTATTAAAAAAATGCAAAAAAAAAAAAAAAAAAAAAAAGGAGAAAAAAGATAAATAGGAATGGTGGCCATAGAGAGGTGCCACATCACGTTGTCTATGCCTAGCTTTATATTATATTTAGATTTAGCGGCAATAGAGAGGAGACTAAGTTTTTGTTAGTTTAATAATCATCTGGCATTTGAAATTTATTGGCCGGATTAATTTAGATTTACATGTGTTGGGCCCATTTATGGGTGAAATGCTCTCTATCAGAAAATTATACATTCTTATTTCTCAAAACTCGAACCAGATATCTTTGTTAAGATTAATGAAGAGATCACATTCATCTCATTAAATTCTTTGATGATGAAGAATATATTAACTTTACAGATATATCGGTACAAGTTGGGAGAAAAGAAAATCCCCTCACCCCTCCACCATCCATAACAAGTGGCGTACCAACTTTATGTGTCCAATATCTTGGGTAGAGCCAAAAATAATGTGACCTAAAGTTAATTTAAAGAAGAAGAAGAGATCAGCACAAATCATACAAATCCTACGTATACTTTATTACGTTCCTCCCTTAGCCTTAACATATGTGTCTACAAATAAAAAGAATAAAAACGAGAAAATTAGGTTGATAGCCCTCTTGTGATTTTCAATCACTAGAATTTACCATTGTTTATCCAATAGTTTAGCTAAAATCCAATTTCCGTCCACATTTCTACCATTTCCACCAGAAGAATTATTTTTCTTAAAAAATGAACCCTTGAAGGTTGAAAGGCTTATAGGTAATTATGAAATTCGAATCCTAAATGATCCATGAACTGAAAGATGGTCCAATATACGTTTTAAACGGACCTGATATTCCACGACCCACAACTTCAAACAAGCCCAAAATCTTACTGTGCAAATGTTCTTGTATTATTTCCCCCCACGATGTTCTTGTATTTGCAGTGGTCTATTAATTGACATTTGATTATTGAAACGATAGGAGCACAAGGACCACAGACAATTATCACTTTTCTTTTTATGGGAAAAGTAAAATATTTACATGAAAATCCAATTGACAAAAGAAAATTAGCAGGGAATCTATAATTGAGCAGCTAACTTAGTATTGCTCCGTATATCTAAAATTTTAATTTTAACATAAGTGAATACTTCTAATGAGAGGTTTCAAAAGGAAAAAATTTGAGTTGACGGTGGTCTCCTCTTTCATGGTTCATAATCGGTGCTGTTGAGTCTGCAGTTAAGGGAAAATCGCCAATTCTTTGGAAAAGAGTTCCGCTCAGGAATCCCTTTTAGGGAGGTTTAAACTAGCCTTCAAATCCTATAAAAAAATGAAGCTTACCGATCTGAAAGTTTATGGAATTGAAAAATAGATGTCCAAGACATATTAAACAATGCTAGTGGAAATCGTGATCCAACATTTAAAAACAAATTTTAAAGGAAGCGCTTCAAAGAAAAGGCAAAAGACAGTAAGGCTGCGGCCTAAACAAAAGCTATCATAGTTATCTAGGTGATTTTGCACGAATAGTTAGTTTGATTATAGGCATAAACTTAATGACACGCATTGGATGCTTACATCAACCAATTGACGCATACATTTGTTTGCGATATAAATTTTTATCACTTAACTATGGCTACTTAATTTATATTTTCATCTTATTAAATCACTCGATCATAATAAGTTTAATTGATTTGTTGTGAACACTCCGTGTATGTGAGTATTTACCCTTAATTTTATTCCTCCAACAGTTTACGCCAAGCACTGTTTAAGATAAATATAAATCAATTTTAATCCAATAGTTTCAATACAAGACTTCTCGAACAGTTTTTTGTTACTATTAAGTACTACCTCTATTCACTTTTACTTGTCCATAGTGTTAGGGTTTGCCCTGAATTTCTTATCTTATTTGGATTCTACCATAATTATGTTTCACTTCAAAAGAATTTTTTGATAGAAAAGGTTTTCTTTATGGAAAAGGACTCTACTATATCTATCATATTTCTCGGAGGAGAAGTTTTGAACTTCTATAAATAAAAGATTTGATATTTTAATACACAATAACATCCATAATGTAGTCTTAGAGAGTTTTGTTTAAAGGGAGATTTTTCTCTCAAAAGATTAATTTTATGTTTTTATATTATTTTTTCATACGTGGATCAATTGTTCAAACCATATCAATATATTATGCCTCTTTTTAGTATAATTTTCGTGTTGTTCAAGTTTTGCAACCGTTAGCTTCCGCATGACGCCCTATTATTTCGATCCAACACATACCGGACTTTACACTTCTGTTTTCAAAAAAATAAAATGAATTGCATATTTTACTATAATGCCCGTGACTATTAGCATTTCAAAAAATCTTGAGAAATGATTTGGAGATTTTTTTTTTTTTTGATTTGGAGATAGTAGTTAATATTAAGAATAAAGAACAAAAAATTTGTTTTTTTTTTATATGCTAAAATTGATAAGTAAAAGTGAATATGTATTTTTAATATAGTGAACAAGTAAAACTAAACGAAGAGAGTAAAAAGGTATTACTCTATTTATTTATGTTTTGCTCAATTAGATCATTAACTTTTCATCCAAAAATAGGGTTGAGTAATTTATTATGCATAGTAAAATTAGACCACGTAAAAGTTACTTTCACTACTCTACAAGAGTATATGATTTGAATAGTGTACTACTTTTATGTTAACTGTTTCCTTAATCATTCCGCAAAAACCAAAACAAACTCAAACAAGTTGCACATAAGTACACACCAAGTACAGCGTATACAGCCAAGTACAGCGTATATAGCCCGAACAAATTATGGTAACTTGCAACTACTTGAGGAACAACAAGGAAAGAGCCTTAGCACGCGGCATATCAAAACTCTGTTGGCCAATCCGCCTCCTAATTTGTCATCTTCCTTCTTTTTTAATTTCGGTAAAATTTGTCTTATTGTCCCCTCCACCTTCCATGTCCCTTTGCATTTTCTTTCTGCTGACAATTAGGGCCTGTTTGGCCATGGATATCATTTTTTTTTGAATTGTCTTCTGATATAGAATTGTTATTATTATTATTATTATTATTATTATTATTATTATTATTATTATTATTTTCTCTATTCTAATTTATGTGAAAGTGTTTGATTGAGTAAGTGATTTAAGAATAAAACAAAGGTTATTGAAACTTATGGTCTATAACAAATCACATATATTTATGTGGCTGTAAATTATGTCATTAAACGGTAAAATAAGAAGTTTAAAGTTAAATTGTTACTTCATTAAATATAGAAATGTGTCATTTTTTTGGGATTGACTTAAAAAGAAAAGTGTAATATAAATTGGGACTGAGGAAATATAATTTTGCGGAATATTTCAAATTCGACAAATTTCAAATACTACATGTTTTATATTTTTCACTTCAAATCACTCAAAAAATTCAACAGTTTTCCAAGTTGTATTTATATCCAAACATTTTCTAATACTATTTTTCAACTTTTTCTAAATATTACTTCCTCAGCTCCAATTTATATGAGGATTGACCTATTTGGGGGAGTCAAACAGCTTCTTGTTTGACTACGATTTTCTCTAACTCTTTTCATAAATTATAAATTATTAATTACTTATAATACCTTTTATATAATTTTTAAATATGTAAATTTTATTATATAATACTCGACAAATCTATGTTTAAAATTATGTCAAAAAAATTATTTAGCTCAATAAATAAGTCTATCCTCATATAAATTGAGACGTATGCAGTACTTTTTTTTAAAAAAAAAAAAACACACACACACACATTTTTTCTATCCAAACGCCCACTTTTCAAATTGTCAAAACCGTGTGCTCTCCATTGCTCACGCCCCAAGATTCGTTCTAAAACAAGCGTCGCCCCTTCCTTAGCCCCCTCACTACATAAAACCTCAACCTCATAATTTATGCTTCATTCCACAACAACTAAACAAAAAAACAACTACTGAATTAGTCTCAATCTCTTGAACATCTGAAACAAAAACTAGTCCAAAATGTGTAAAGGGTTTCAGCCAAACGAGAAAGATCGCTTGAAAATCAAAGGCTTTTACCTTCATTTATCATTTTCATCACCTACGAAAAATGTCTCAGTACCCGATTATCTAACTCTACATTATCTCCCACGTATAAGTGAAAGTCCATTAGAGATTAAGGACTCAAAGATTCGATCCAATTCACCCGGTTTCGTTACGCTCCACCGGGTCGTATCAGCTGAGAAGGTAACAACAAAAGGTGTAATTTATGGTAGTAGAGACAGAGTTAAAGCAAGTGAAGGAGTAAAATTCGAGATATTCATGGGTGATGTTAAGGTTATAAAAGGTATTTTCATGAAAGATTATGAGAGGATTGAAGAGAACTGGAGAATAGATTGTAAGTGCGCTTTGGAAAACGATGATTTCCAAGTGAAAGGCGCGGAAGTGTGTGTGGCGGTGGAAGAACACGCTGCTGTGATAGCGGAGAAGGTGGAGATGACGGTGAGGAAAAGGAGATCATCACGGCGGAGGAGTTGTTTTCAGAAGTTGGAGGAGATACCTGAGCAAAGAGAAGTTGAAAATGAGGGGTCTACTTGTTGTTGCTCGGAGTGTGAAGGTGAAGAAGAGGATTCTGACGGCGGTGATACGGTGGAGGAGGAGGCGGAGGGAGTTGGGTGGGCGGTAGATGTAGGAATATGGGTGATGTGTCTTGGTGTGGGGGTTGGGTATTTGGTCTCTAGAGCTTCTTCAAAGAGCTTAAGAAGAAGGACATTCATATTATAGACTTTTAATATTGGTAGGAGTAATTGTTACAGTTAGCGGATCCAACTTGTTTTAAGACGAGGACGAGGATCCCAACTTGTTATTATTCATACGGTTTTTTCTTGTAATTTCTAACAATAGGATGTTGCAGAAAATTTTGTACATATTGAGAGTGATCTTGATATTGTTAATAAATCCAATTTTTAGGCGATTATTTACACTGATTTCACTGGCTTTACCATATTTAAGAGTTAATACTAGTAGTATTTTTTATCCATTTTGATTCTTCAAATATATGATGTTCAATTAATAAAAATGTATACTTTGTTTTACACCCCTACGAAGAGCTAGAAACACATTATCTCGTTTCTTCTCGTTGTTCATTTCCTTCTTTTCGAATTCAAGGAACTTCTCATAGTACTTCTTATTTTTTGTCATATAAAAATATATTTAGATTCTTCAATTATTCAGGGTGTATATGTAAATCTCTTTAATTGTAATTGAGCATTTTTTTATTTCGGCAGACTATATATATGAGTAATTTGAAATTTACGGATAAATTTAATTTTTTTATTAAAATAACGATGAGAATTTTCATCAGATAGTTAACGATCCGTGATAAATTTGAATCTTCTTCATCTTAAAATGCATTTTTTCTGCTTAAAATTATTGTCGTTTGAACACTTGCAATATAAAATGGACAAATTCGGCTCTTACTAAAATTTAAAGGAAAGATTTTGGTATTTAGAGGAAAGATAAGATGGAGGATAAACAATGATTTTAACTGTCGTCTTACATTTCAGTAATTGATTTTTTTGGCATGAGGAATGCTTATATTCTAAGAAGGAATGGGTAGAATTGGGTGGCTGGATGATGTAATTCAATGTTGATATTATCATGCTTCCTTTTCACGGTCAAAGGCTTTTAGTTTCAGAAAGATGTTGACTTCTATACATTGATTGTATAATCTGTTTATATAGTGACATTAATCTATATAAAAATGTCTTGGGATTTGAACTAAGCTCATCTGATATTATCCAAACAATATTCGCCATGTCTTATTTCTCAAGCAATATAATTCCCACTTCTTCATCTGAGTTCATACAAATTACATTATAATCTTGTGTGTCAATCACAATAAGTACACTTATGTAAGCTTGCTTACATTGTTGATTCCAATTCTGAATATATATATATATATATATATATATATTTGTGTAAGTTTTACTTCTCCTGAAGTCAAACACGTAAAATTATGAACTTCTTCACATATCACGTGGATCTATAATTTAATTGATTTTAACTTATCTGGAATTGAGACATTATTATTTTGTACGTATATATTTATAATTATGTTTTACTTCTCTCAAAGTCAGACAAGTAAAATTATGAGCTTCTTCACATACCACGTGGATCTATAATTTAATTGATTTTAACTTATCTGGAACTGAGACGTTATTATTTTGTACGTATATATTTCTAATTAAGTTTTACTTCTCCGAAGTCAAACAATTAAAAATTATACATACGCGATTAGCCAAAAGAAAATGAATCATTTCTTTCTAAGAAGAAGAATGTACAACAAACTAGCTTGGATTATAAGTGATAAATAAAATTAGATATTTGAACAAAAATGGTCACTAATTCACTACTGCACAATTGAATTCTCATTTTTTCTTTTCTTTTTTGCTGCTAATTCGAAACTCCTTTAATCACAGCACGTGGCAAGGGTCTACGTGTCATCACGATGATGCATGTATCCACGTCAGCGTCTCTACACCACCCAACTTATGATCCGTAACCCAGACCCGAATTAATATCCGGATACCCGTATCTTATGTGCTCCTTCGTTCATACATATATTTCTTCATTCATTTTTCTATCTCATTTCTCCTGATAGTCAACAGTAAATCATCGCCTAAAATTTAGAGACAAAAAAATAAAAGGAGAAAAAAAAACAAAATATTACCAATAATAGCCTAATAATTCGGAGATTTGTAATAGAATAGCTGTTTTTTTTTTACTGAGCTACATTTCAACTGTTAACACATGGCCGATGCTCTCCGTTAACTTTAACGGTCATTTCTACCGGTTTCCATAAACGGCGACTTATAATTCATCAGTTTCCATAAACGGCGATGAGAAACTTTTCGGTGAATCCAAATGATTACAAGCTTCTAGAAGAAGTAGGTTATGGAGCAAGTGCAACTGTTTATAGAGCGATCTATCTTCCTTTTAATGAAGTGATTGCAGTAAAGTGCTTGGATCTCGATCGCTGTAATAGCAATCTGGTTTGTCTCCTTTTTTCTCTGTTTCTTATGCTTAAGTAAGGTGTAGATATGTGTTTTTTTTTTTTTTTTTGAGTAATTTGACTTTGACTTGCGGTTAGATGCATTTTTAGTTTATCATATGTGGTTAGAATTGCAAATTAGCTATAGAGATCATAGAGTTGAATGGACGACGCTTCAATTGTGATTTCCTTGTTTTGCTTTGAAATTTGTGTTTTGACTTGTGGATTGGTTGATGTTTTGCTTTTGTGATGTTCAAGTTTTGATGCATTTTTAGTTGGGAAAAGGGTCAAATATACCCCTCTACTTTAGTTTAATGGTTAAATATACCCTCCGTTAGTCAAAGTAGATAAATATACCCCTGCCGTTAGTCAAAGTAGATAAATATACCCCTGCCGTTAGTCAAAGTAGATAAATATACCCCTTCCGTTAAGAAAGTAAACAAATATACCTCTCAGTTGACAAAATCCCCAATTCCACCATTAATTACCCGATTTAACTTAAAAAACCCATCCCCAGCGCCCGGCCAGCAAATTAAATTCTTTCCACCCAAATATACCCACCAACACTACAACCGACCCAACGGAACAACCACCACCACTTCCACCGCCACCGCCACCGCCACCTTAGCACTCCCCCTCCCCCCTAAACAGTTCCGGCAACAATGGTAAGTTTCTCTACCGCTATTTTTCCTTAATTCTCTTTTTTTATCCACCTTAGACCTTAGTTATTGAAAAGTTAAAGAAAAAATGAAAAGAAGTCCTGACGTTTTTCCTGGAAACAAAGTACAAAATAAAAAAAGAAATAAAAAGATTAAAGAAAAAACAGAAAAAGGTAAAAGAAAGAGAAAGGAGAATATTACAGAAGAATTTCATGCAATTCGATTTCGCCAATTTGGGGTTGATAGATTCATTCTTCTTTACTGTGACCGGTTTTCTATACATTCTTTTTAGATTTTAAAGGAGAATAACTCTATTTTGAATGTATTCTAATTCAACTCTCAAACAAAAGGAAATAGGTTAGGTACAACTCTGGTTTACATTTCCAGGATTGTTGCCGGAACTGTTTTGGGGGTAAAGGGGAAGGGGGAGTGCTAAACAGTGGTGGCGGTGGTGGTGGTGGTTGTGTTGGGTCAGTTGTAGCGGTGGTGGGTATATTTGGGTGGAAAGAATTTAATTTGCGGGTTGGGCATGGGTTTTTTAAAGTTAAATTGGGTAATTAATGGTCGAATTGGAGATGTTGTCAACTGAGGGGTATATTTGTTTACTTTCTTAACGGAAGGGGTATATTTATCTACTTTGACTAACGAAAGGGGTATATTTATCTACTTTGACTAACAGAGGGTACATTTAACCATTAAACTAAAGTAGAGGGGTGTATTTGACCCTTTTCCCTTTTTAGTTTATCTTAGTGGATATATGTGGTTAATATTGCAAATTTGGCTATAGAGATCATAGAGTTGAATGGACAAGGCTTCAATTGTGATTTCCTTGTTTGCTTTGTCTATGCTTAAGCAAGGTGTAGTCTATGTGTTGTTTGTGTTTTGGTGATGGAAATTTGAGTTTGGCTTATTTTGACTCGAGGATTGGTTGATGTTTTGCGTAGTTTAGATGTTTTTTTTTGTTTTTTTTTTTGTTTTTTTTAAGTGGATATATGTGGTTAGAATTGAAACTTGGCTATGGAGATCATAGAGATATGTGTTTTTTTGAGTTTTGCTGAGGGAAATTTGAGTTTGACTTGAGGATTGGTTGATGTTTTGCTTTGCGATGTTCTCGTTTAGATGCTTTTTTAGTACATCTTAGTGGATATATGTGGTTAGAATTGCAAATTGGCTATAGAGATCATAGAGTTGAATGGACGAGGTTTCAATTGTGATTTCCTTGTTTGCTTTGACTTGATTTGACTTGTGTTGGTTGATGTTTTGCTTTGTGATGTTCTAGTTTAGATGCATTTTCAGTTTATCTTAGACGATATATGTGGTTAGAATTGCAAACTGGCTTTGGAGATCATAGAGTTGAACGGAAGAGGCTTCAATTGTGATTTCCTTGTTTGCTTTGACTTGTCATAGGTCCGTGTTAGCCCCACGTGATGTTGATTGAACAAAGTCAATGATTTTGTTTGTACTGGCCTTGTATTAATATTACATTGTTGGAGTTCGTTGGCACTAATAAACGGACAAATGAGCGAGAGTTGATTTACGTGTAACCAGATTACAAAATACAATCAATTGTGATTTCCTTGTTTGGTTTGACTTGTCGTAGGTCTGTGTCTTTACTTGATTGAATAAAGTCACTGATTTGTGTGTTTGTATTGGCCCTGTATTAATTTTACACCGTTGGGAGTTCTTTGGCACTAATATACGGACAAATATGGAGCGAGAGTTGATTTACGTGTAACCAGATTACAAAGTACAATCAATTGTGATTTCCTTGTTTGCTTGGACTTGTCGTAGGTCCGTGTCTTTACTTGATTGAACAAAGTCACTGATTTGTGTATTTGTATTGGCCCTGTATTAATTTTACACCGTTGGGAGTTCTTTGGCACTAATGCATGGACAAAAATATGGAGCGAGAATTAGTTGTGTAATCAGATTACAAAGTATAATTAATTGACTAGGCTTACGTCTGAAGTGGCAGCTGGTTTTATCTACCGATAACAATAACCGGCTTTGGAAGCTTTAAATCTTTTTCTTTTGATTTGTAGAAGCTTTAAATTCTCTTTTTGAACTCTTTTTGGATTGTGTTTTTGTGTCAAAGATTCCGGTTAGCTAGGTGTTCCGCTGATGATGTATGCATCTGAAGTTCTCTTCAAGGGCATAAAAAGAACATATAAGATCTTTGGCTATTTTGAAATGCAATTTGTTCCACGTGTATGGCAATTCATTTCCTAATTTTACTTTTGTTGTTGGGGATCTTTTTAAATAGAAATAATAATATGCTACAAAACTATTTGGCCGGGGTGGGGGTGGGGTGGGGGGGGCAATTCACACCTAGGTAATTTTTAGTTAGATCAGATAACAAAGGATAAGAAGTGACAGAGCGACTTGTATTGAGTGACACATTGATCGACAATGAAACGGACAACAAAACTTTACAATAGTTTCTCAAGTACATCTTTGATGGACCTTTATCTGAGAAGCCCATGGATTCGCTCTACAAATACCATCACATTCCAGTACTTAAAATGAATCCACATCATCCCTGTCACCATTAATCCTATTTTATCTGGGTATTCTAGCTATCAAAATTTGGTTAGCGGATTTCTCTCATCAAGTTCTTGTTTGACTTGTCGCTAGTAGAACACCACGATATTCATCTATTTGGAGTTATTATTTTCAGTAATGAATTGATCTTTGGATATCTTTTCCTTCTTAATAAGGTAAATACAGATTTGGTACAAGCAATTGATAGTCCCCTTACTATAACCAGCGCGAGGAAAATATTTGAGAAGAAGTATCCCTGAAAGTAACCATGACCATCTGTGCTAGTTCTATTTTCGTGCCAAGAAATTGTTGTGCTTCTTTTCACTTGTGATAGTAGTTCATTTTGGTAGGTTGATCAATGCCTTCAATGTAAGCACCTACTAAAATTTATTAGGTCAACGTTATCAAAGGCAAAAAATGTAGAAAGCTGTCAAGTGTTTGCTGTTGTTTTAGCTTTTAGCCAAAGCATGAGCTTTAGAGGTCATTTGGTAGGTTGTACTAATCAAATTAGTCCTTGTATTAAAATTTAGTCCATCCAATACAATGTTTGTTTACTCAATTCAATTTAGTCATACCTAATACATGGATTACTTATTCATCATTGGGGGGGGGGGGGGTGGCGCTTATCTAATACCGAGGAAACCAAGGAATTACTTATACCGGGTTTAGCTACACCTGGATAAAACCCCTAAAATGACCAAACTACAACCTCAAACCCTTTTCCCAATTACATGAAATAGAAAATCCCACAAATATTCAAAGGTATAATTGCAAAGAAGATTTTGTACAGTTTTAAACCAAACACAAGCTTAGATTATACATTGTATATCTAATTTTTAATACAATGAACCAAACACTTGATAAAAAATAATCTCAGCATTATAATCCCTGCATTACTTGTCTTCGTACCAAACGACCCCTTAGTGTAGTAAGGCGCCGACGAGAAAAAGTACAATATGAGATAAGTAACTAAAAACATAAAAAGTAGTTATATGGGCCACAGAAGTGGAAAACTACAATTACATAGAATATACAGAGTAAAATCCATATCAACAAGTTCAAATCTATTTTAAAATGTATGATCTAGAAGGAAGCTTTTATTCAGATTATTGACGGATCTATTTTATACTAAAATTCTGATTTCATAGTTTCTAACATACTCATCCATAAGTTGATAATATATCCTTGTGGCCAATGAAGTGGGTGCAAACCGCAGAGACCAGGATTTAAATCCTAGTAGAGACCAAACGCACTAGGTGATTTCTTCTTATCTGCCTAAACTTTGGTGGTACCTGTGTTGATGGGAGGCATCAGGTGCCCGGTGGAATAGACGAGGCGTGCACAAGTTTTCCCCAAAACCTCCCTTACCAAAAAAATCAGATTGCTACTAATATTTTTTATACTTATCAGGAAAAAAAATTAACTTATAAGTTCACATAATATATCAATTTTTTATCTATTTTATCGTCCTCTTTAAAACCATTTGGCTAAACAACATTATTCAAAATTCAATTAATTTGAATGTTAAGGACTAGCTTGTCATTTGCAACTTCTACCAGCAATCTTGGATTGAAAGTTCCGACAGGGAGACACTGGTTGTGGATGTCGCTAGATAATTTCATTTCCATGTTATTATATTTTAATTGGTGTGTGTTCATTTCATGTCATAGTAACCTGCTAAACTAATTGCTTCTGGTACTTGCTCTCCACTCCTATCAAAAAGAAGAAAAGATCTCATATATTGTTTTTTTGGTAAAGAAAGATCATATATCCTCTAATTGGAATTCTATATTTTACTTGATTCCTTAATTTATGAATTAAAGATTAACAACTTTCATACCTTATTCCAAAAAAAAAAAAAAAAAAAAAAGATTAACAAATTTCAATATCAATTAATGAATCCCAAGCTGTTTAGGACAATTATATGACTCCTCTTTATTCATTCAACTCTATTCAGGCTTAGTTTTAATATCATTTTAAGACAAATTATAGAGGTTTTCTTAAACTGGGTATTTTCTAAATCTCACTTTTTCCACTCGTACATGTCTCCACCGAAACAAAAAAGAGAAGTGAGACAGTAGCAATTAAACCTTAATCGTGCCATTTCGATCTTTTCCGGCCATAGTCTGTTTTCAGCAAGTTGCATGCATTCATAGAGAACAATAACAACAACAATAACATATCTAGTGTAGTCCCACAAGTGGGGTCTGGGGAGGGTAGAGTGTACGCAGACCTTACCCCTACCTTGGTAGGTAGGGCGAGAGAGTGTAAGTCTTTTGAGAAAATTTCTCTCAATGTTATTTTGGTCTGCGTCAACTCCTTTGGAGGAGTAGAAGCGTCAAGGAAGGCTTCTTATAGTTACAAGTTGAGGTGTCATGTTATAAAGACTGTTCTTGTAAATGTATTTCTATTTAGGTAGGATCATGCTGCTATTTTGCAATAGGGGGTTGAAAGAATTTTACTTCTCCACAGGATGACATACGCAGGGAAGCTCAAACGATGAGTTTGATAGACCATCCTAATGTGATAAAGTCATTCTGTTCATTTGTTGTTGAGAGCTACCTCTGGGTGGTGATGCCCTTCATGGCTGAGGGGTCTTGTCTACATCTCATGAAAATAGCATATCCAGATGGATTCGAAGAATCTGCTATTTGTTCTATGTTGAAGGAAACTCTAAAGGCGTTGGAATATCTCCATCGGCATGGGCACATCCATCGAGACGTTAAGGTTTGTTGAAACTGATGTTCCCTTGTTTCTGATCCTCAAATTGTGACACTTGTGGTTTCTCTACCACTTTTATTATCGCAGTCTGGGAATATATTGCTGGACACTAATGGGGCAGTAAAGCTGGGCGATTTTGGTGTTTCAGCATGCATGTTTGACAGTGGTGATAGACAGCGGTCTAGAAATACCTTTGTAGGAACTCCGTGCTGGTGAGCATATACGCATCCTTTCAGTCAATTACCATCAGTAATTGTTTCTATGCAAGTTTTTTCGTGGTCTACATGTCCATCAAATACTTCTATTTTGTAGGATGGCACCGGAAGTTCTGCAGCCTGGAACTGGATATGATTTCAAGTGAGTTTTTTCTGTCGCGGTGCAAGATCTTTGATGATTTCATATGTTATGATGTAAATTTTCAATTAGTGGTTGACTGAGAGCTATTTGAGAAAGCTGAAGTCTGAATTCCATTTGAAATTGTATCATTTGGATTACGTTAATGAACTTTTAGTGCTGAAAGCTATTAAGTATATGCATTTTAATCCTGTCGCTGAATTCAAATGAGTTATCCTCTTTAGTATTTGTTTGAAACTAAAACTGGAAGTATATTAATTGGTCACTAGGTAATGCTAGCTAGAGTTTACGTAGACTTATTCATGCTGTAATGATGAAGCTTCCATCATTCCTGATGACATGTTGTAAGCATTTTAATTCATTTAATAAGCAATTATGGTTGATTAGAAATTTGTTTATGGATATGTGGTCTTTCAGACTTCTGTGATAACTAAATTTTGTTTTACTTGAAGTTGGGTAAATCAATTTATGTGGCACGTAGAGTATTATGTGATTTTTAGTTTATGTATAAACAAGTCTAAATATTTAATGATTTAATCTGGTAATTTTAAGTGCTTAAACCAGTTATCAACATGCTCTAAGATGAGAATTCTGAATTTTGGCATAAAGGTCTACATTTTTCTTCTTGTCTAAGTGATATGTTTGTGTACTTATACAGGGTAATTCAAATATTTATATTATTGATGCTATTGACGCTAATTTTCTTCCTTCTACAGGGCTGATATTTGGTCATTTGGAATAACTGCCCTGGAGTTGGCTCATGGTCATGCACCATTTTCAAAGTACCCTCCAATGAAGGTATATATTTATTTCCAAGAGGGGTCAACAATAATACTTTAATTTGGTGCTTGAGTATGCATTATTTAAGTTACCCTTTGTTCTCTTGCCACAGGTACTACTGATGACAATACAGAATGCCCCTCCTGGACTTGATTATGACAGAGACAAAAAATTCTCTAAGGTATGAATTCCCTTTTTCTTTTGATAAGTAAGTATTAAATTCCAGTTTCATTCAACTGTACCGCCAAAAAAAAACAGTAAGCGTCGTTTCATTTGCATTGTACATGGAGATATTTGCATATGTTGCTCTGCCACGTGCTTAAATCTTTATCTTGTGTGTATGGAAAACAAAAATGGTTTTTACTTGTCGTAACAGTCATTCAAGGAAATGGTTGCAATGTGCTTGGTGAAAGATCAAACTAAAAGGCCAACCGCTGAGAAGTTGTTAAAGCATTCTTTTTTCAAAAATGCCAAGCCTCCAGAGCTTTCTGTAAAGAAACTCTTTGCTGACTTGCCACCTCTTTGGAATCGAGTTAAAGCCCTTCAGGTATTTTCATAGTATGGTTGTTATAAGGGTGCTTAGTTTTCCTACTTAGCATCGTCTAATGCTGCTTGATGAAATTATTGCAGCTTAAAGATGCTGCCCAACTAGCTTTGAAGAGAATGCCTTCTTCTGAGCAGGAAGCATTATCACAGGTTTGTGGCAATTGTTCTATCAATGACATTGTTCATTAGTGCTCAATGGTTATACCATCTAAGTTCGCGTGCATTTATTTGTTGCAGTAGCTGCAATACTATTCTTCTGTGAGCGAAAATGCCATTTTGCTCTAAACTTAGTTTTCCATCTTTGATGAGAAAATATAATCAGCCTCTCAATTATGAATTACATATCTTTGGATCTCCATTTTTCACTTTTGAACTTTTTGCATTCCATGAAAATCAGAGATATCAAATTGGTTAGAGTGTATAATTGCTAATTATAACTGTCAAATTCATTCTTTTGGTTCTTTTTTTTTTTTTTTTTTTTTTTTTTTGGGGAATGTTGTACTTTCTCTTCTTGTACACTTTCGATCCTTTGGACTTGGGGATAGTATGTTGATGATGTACCTCAGGTTTCAAAAACAAAAAACAAAAAGGATGGTGACAATGTACGCAAATAATGTTCTTATGTTCTTAGCCGAACGGGTTGCTACTTGCATTCTGTCTATGGCCCTTTTTTTAAAATCTAAAAGCAAGTAAAAGCATTTCCTTCATCTTTTGCCCTTTTGCAAGTGTCTAATTTGCATGTAGGCTAGTCTTTCTCTTTTCAAGTTTCTTTTTCTGTGGCATCTGAAAGTGAACAAGGTGGGGAGTTGCCTTCTTTAAATTTTTCCCTCCGCTTTAACTTTTTGTTGTTCTTCACAGAGCGAATACCAACGAGGAGTTAGCGCCTGGAACTTTGATCTGGAGGATTTAAAGCTTCAGGCTTCACTGGTATGTATGTGAGAGGCGTGTCTTTATGTCTGATACAGATGCTCTTTCACTTTTGCTCCATGAATTTTGCCATCCATATTTAGTTGTCTCTTGTTTGCTGTGGCAGCTACAGGAGGATGACGAAATACAAGAAATTAAGGAAGAAAATGATACCATGAAAGCTTATATGAACTACAAGGTCTTTGCCAGTCTTTTTCTGAAATATTTTAGTCCATTTTCAAGTGATTCACATCGGCCTGGAACCGTTCTCTTATTTGCAGGAGAAATCTATTGCCATACCATATGCTGGAAAATCAACCCCTAGGGAAGATTCTAATGCCAGGTATATTCCTTTTCGTTTTGGCCAGGCAGATAGAGTTAGTCGTAGAAAGATATCAAATTAGTAGCTGTTAATTTCAAGGGGGAACTGATGCCTTGTTTTGAATTTCCAACTTTTAACGAGCTTGAATTCCCTGTATTTTTAGGTGTTAGAACTAGTTAAACCATTTTGGACTAACTATTGTACTCCCACTGCTTCATTTAATAAATTCGTATTTTCTGGATGCGGCGTTTAAGATGTTAATATGACTTATATATTATATTGATGGAATAAATATTAAAGTAAGGCCAAATGCATCGGCAGCTCCTTCTGGTCGTCAAATTTTTTCACTTGAACACCTCAAGTACTCCTTGTTCCATCTAGACACCTCTGGTGGGCCTCCGCTGTGTCATTTAAGCACTTTTGCCACAATCAGCCAAATATGTAAAAATGTGTGTAACACACTCGCCGATGACGTGGCAAAATGACAAATTAAGTTAGGACATCTGGCGTTTGATCAAATAATAATATTAAAATAAATTTTGAGAAAAAATTAACATTTGAAAAAAGAAAAGAAAAGAAAAACTTATTTTCTAAACCCTCCCAACCAATCATATTATACACACACCTAAATAATTACTACAAAAAAGGGTTTTGACCAATTAAACAAATCTATTTAGCATGCCACCCCCCACCCCCCATAGTCGTCTTCTCCGCCATACCCCTCCTTTTCCATCATCTTTTCTGCCACCCCCCCTCGGATATGATCGTCTTCTTCACCGCCCACTTCCTATTCCTTCGTCCTCAGAAAAAGCAAAGAAAGTCCCCACCACAAAAACCATCTTTTCATTGGTCCAATGACCCATCTTCTTCTCTGTAAGAATATTTCCATACAGAACACTCTATGAGAAATGAATTAACAGCATTGAATTAATCAATCTGAGAACGTTACGAATAAAAATCAATTACCCATTTGGTTTTTTAATCAACATGGGAACATTAACCAGCTGTAGTTTCAGTACATTGAACTTAAGGCTCCGTATGAATCCTCCAATTAGTTATAACTTCAGTCGAAGAATCCGAAGCAAATGTTGAAATGAAATTTTGGTAGATTGATTATTAGGTGTAGCAGTAGTGGTGGTGAAAATGGCAGCAATAGCGATGGTAACAGATTTGAGTCGGAAAATCCGACCTCCATTAAAGGGGTAAGCTTGGTGATGGTAGAGAAAAAGAATGAAGAAGAAATAAAAATTAAAAAAATAAAAAAATCTGTTTTTGCTTTTCACGCGCTTGTTTTATGTGAAAATCACGCAGGGTGCCAAGTCAGCAAAAAGTGTCTAAATGGCAGAGTCGGGCCCTACCGCAGGTGTCTAAATGGAACAAGGAGTACTTGAGGTGTTCAAGTGAAAAATCTTGATGACCACAAGGGGCCGCCTATGGGTAGCATGATACTGAAAATATCATGTTTGGTGTTCAAAATTTGGATACACAAAACGAATCTTTATCATAGAAAGTTGTGAAAGACTTATAGACTATATTACAGAATGGTGTCAAACATTTTGGACTATCCCACAATACAACGTGTGTCATACAAATAGAGGCGCAGGATGTATGTGTTTTCATGTTTAATATTGTTCTGAGAGTCCATATAGATGTTTTTAAGTTAGTTTGTTCGTATTTACGTGGAGAAGGATAGAGGGGTGAGCCATTATCTACCGAGTTTCAAACCACGTGTCGCCGACCCTCAGGTGTTTCTCGGTTATTAAAAAAAAAAAAAATATTAGTTTATCCATGATATCCTCTCTTCTGGGGCGTATATGTTTTTCCTGTGGAATCAAGTACAAACCAGGTATTATCAGTGTAATTATTTATCTTCTTCAGAAATAAAAAACATCAGCATATTTCATGAGAACTAATTGCTGTCTCCTGGGATGAGTATTAATAATGGTTTTGTCATCATCACCAAAATATGATAGTTTAGGTAATGGTTATGCATGGGCTATGATTATGTTGCCAGTAGTTATAATTTTATTTTTGGTCAAGGTAGGCCTTGGAGTATTATCAATTTATCATCTCAATTTTAATTTTTGTTGACACAATTTGTTCCCAGTGAGCAAGAAAGTGTTGGTGAAGTGCCATTAGCTGAATATGAGATCAAGAAAGGAAAAGCTTTGGAAAGTAATCCGCTAGATCCTGGTCATTGGGAGAAAAATGGACTGAAGAGGAATACATCAAAAACGGAGTTGCCACCCCTAACCTCAGACAAGGATGCTTTACCGACCAAGAGTAGAACGCAAACAACAAAAGCTCGTCAAAGTCAGAGCGGACCACTTATGGCGGGCATTGTACTTAGTCACTCGGCATCAGAAAGAGCTCGAAACTCCGAAAGGTTCTGTATGACTCATTGTTTTACGGTTCTACTGTAATCTTACATTGCACCAAGACAAATTATTTAAGGAAAACAATTGCACCAAAACTTTAACTATGAAGCTTCATTAGTATTCAGGAATCGAATAGCCTTTCTTTCAGTCCATTTTCAACTGTAGGGTGAAAGGATATTGATGAGAACTGATTGCTCAAACTTGGTCTTTCTACCATCTATCTGGAAGGTCCCCTATTTTTTTTAAGAATGTTTCTTTGTTGGAACATAAAAGATTTCCATGATAGAAGGAATTCTCACAGGCATTTTCTCTAAAATCAGTGCGTTGGATACATTTTATAGAGGCTAATTGCAGTGTATAAATAATCCAATAACATTCTACTGTAGTTCATTGCGCTTTATTTGACCATTTGCATATCGAAATATGACTGTTTGTTTGGACTACTGTTATCAAAATGAGAACTTTCAGTGAGGTAGCTTATGTTTCTCTTGCAGAAGTGAGATTGAAAATCAACAACCAGGAGATAAAGCCAATCCAGTGCGAAGAGCACCCAGCTTTAGTGGCCCTTTAATGCTTCCAAACCGAGCTTCAGGAAATAGTTTATCAGCTCCGATTAAATCATCTGGGGGTATTAATACTTTCAAGACAAGTTCATTTTGCTATTGTGTGTATGACTGACAATGGTTTATATGAAAACTCTAGGTGACATGCTAACTATAGGCAAACTTCGCTTTGCAGTAATGATTATTTTTATCTGTTCAGGATTCAAAGATTCTTTGGATGATAAGTCGAAGCCAAACTTGGTCCAAATAAAAGGCCGTTTCTCTGTAACATCAGAAAATGTAGATCTTGTAAAGGTAAATCATATTTTTTCATACTTTTTTCTTTTGGATGACTATCTGCTAACTTAAATATGTATGTTAGGATATTCCGTTATGTACAGTTCCAAGACGATCTTCCCAAGTAAGTGGTGTGGTGTTTCCTTCTCAAAACAACTGAAGTATTTCATTCCTGCAGTATCTTTGACACAAGATTTCTTCTGTGATTCCCAGGGATCACCACTTAGGAAGTCTGCTAGTGTTGGAGAATGGCTGGTCGAATCTAAACAAATGGTGTGTGTATTGTCCCTTTCTTTGCTGCTGCAGTAAGATAATGTGAATATGTTAACTTGAGCCCCACCCTAGTGGTGCTATTTTGTCTTAACCAAGTGAAAAAAGCAGTGAAAAAAGAAAGAACTTAGAGCCTCTTTGGATGGGCTTAAAAAGAGCAGCTTATAAGCTGAAAACAGCTTATAAGCCAAAAAAATAAGTTCAGCTTATAAGCTGGCCAGCCAAACACTCAAAAAAGCTGAAAACAACAACTGTTTTCAGCAACTTATAAGCTAAGCCAAACGGGCTCTTATTGGTTTCAAGATTGTCAAACTTACGGGGTCTTACAGGGTTCTTGAGAGCTATAATAATACTCCATTTTTCATAAATTTTCAGCCACCCTGTCAACCGCCCAAGGAACTTGGCCCTAATAATGTTCCTGCTTCAGTTCTCATGCCTCACCTGCAAAATCTCTTTCAACAGACGTCAATTCAACAGGTAAGGCATCAGTGTGTAATAGGGATGCAACATCTGGATCCTCTGTCCACCCCCCCCCCCCCCACCCCCCCAAAACACCACACACACAGAGAGGAAAAAGCCCCAGACAAAACAAAAACAAGAATGTGTGAAATTCAAGATTAACTATCCAATTCTATTTCTCTGGTTGTTCTTACTCTTTATTTCTACTGCATTTGTTATCAGGATCTCATTGTAAATCTATTGAGTAGCTTGCAACAATCTGAGGCAGCAGATTGTAAGTAAACATTGGGGATGAAATGTTTGATGTCCTTATGTAAAGAAATATGTCTACCAATAGTAACATGGATTCAGGTTTACTTAGATTGAAATTTCTTATTCTGTCTCAGCTTCTCCAAATGGAAAGTTGTCTTCCCAACAGCGCCCAGAGAACAATGGAACTGTAAGTACATGCTTTTGCTTTGAAAATTTGCTAGCTTTAAGACTTTAGAAAATGCAAATGTTTATGTGGAGCTACATAAATATTTGTCTTTTATCACATGGCAGCCGTTCATTTTGATAAAGACACTTCCGTTTGCAGGTTGAAGCAGCCGTTTCTGAAAGGGAGAAGCTATTGCTAGTCAAAATATCTGAGCTTCAGGCTAGGTCAGTCCGCTGTGGACACAAATCAACTGTGGTGCATGCTTCTCACATTTCTATGTAGAATTCTTACTTAAAGAACTGTTCTCTCTACTTTGCAGGATGATTAATTTGACAGATGAATTAACTGCAGAAAAAGCTAAATACTGGCAGGTGATTGCATACTCAGTTTCTTTGATCCAAAGTCTATCTAATTTTAATTGGATTGAAGAAAAAAAAACAAGAATAGACAGAATAGAGGTGTGTTGGGTTAAACGGACACCAAATACTTTCGGGGTTAGGACCAATTCGTGGTTACCTTCACATTCCCTCCTTCCTGATTTTGGTGTCAATTGGTTGAACTGAAGGAGAAGAAAGTTAAGGTATTAGTCTTTAGGCTTGGTGCCAGTTGGGTGAAATGAAGGGTTGAAAGAAAAGAAGAGAAACATAAAGGTACAATTGCCAAGAGCTTTGGGTACAGCTGTATAAAGTAGAGGTAAAAAAAGATACGTGAAAAGTAAAATAAAGATATAATTCTAATGGATAAAATTGGATAACATGGAGCGCAAAAAGTAAAAGAGTGGTGAAGAAAAGAAAATCCACTGCTTTCTAAATTCTTGAATACTAATTGGGGGAGATGAACGGGTAGAGTGGGTAAAGCAGCAATTTATGATCATTTTCTTTCAATTTCCCGATCTTCCCAAAGAATGTATCGTTGCAAGAATATGATTAGTTTCTCCATATGTTTTTTAACATTTCTTTTCCTCCCAAACATGAGAAATAGCATGGAAATGTTTCCATAAATAATAATTATTATAATAATATAATATTTATAATAATAATAAAGCACCAATTGTGTGGAGATGTCTCTCTTTTCCTTGATGAGAATCAGGTCAAAAAATTAGGTTAACAACAATTGTAAGGAGGGAGGGACGGCTGAACAAGAGAGGTTTATTAGCAGTATCCAAGTGTTTGCTCATTTATTAACAATGATTTTTCATCTGCTACCAGTTGCAGCAGCGGTTGCAATGTCAAGTTGCGGAGAGGATGGGGACAGAAGAGAATTGGAATATCGATGAGAAATGATACTTATCATGTGTGAACACCTCGTATATTCAGGTGTCTATTTGATGTTGCTAGAACAGGCAATTTTGAATTCTTCACTCATCATTGGACAGACTTATCAGCATTGTTCGCTTTTGCAGGTTGAAGTATAGGAAGAGGCGGACTGTACTTATTCTTATGTCGCTGAATCATGCACTTGTCCTTGTTGAATAGCTCGCGTGGAAGAATCCATCTCCAAGTGGCAATAAACAAAATAATCAGTGCATAGATCATTTCTTCATTTGTTTGACGAGAGTACGAGCTGAAAACAAGCTTCTTGTGCATATTCACGTCTTCCAATCCGGGGGATTATTTACTTAGATCTAGAAGATTTTGGAGAAGATCCCGGCGGGGAGAGGAAGGCAGAGGGGTTGGGGTGGAGGATTCAATTCCTTCCAATTTTATTTGTAGATCCTTAGTTTATGTTGTAGTCAGTCTGAATGTATACATTGAGTTGTAATTTTGTAACATATCATAACAAATGTGATCATGAGATGTATTAAATAATGCCTTTTAGCTTCACAAGCATCCCTCAAACTGGTCGATGCCTAACATACTTGTGGCCGCTGCCAAATTGCCAATTGCATAAATGCAGAGATGCATCAATTACTGTTGGATCCCATTGAATCTAAACAACTATAGTCGTTTGTGACTTGTGAGTATGGCCTTCTAATTCAAAAATAATTATGTAAATATTGCCGTCTTAGAACTGTTAGTATTACATTTTTGTGGAATCCCAGTTAAACTCATTAAAGTGTTCATTAGTTCTTTTTTTTCGAATGCCATGTGTACCAGCTAGCTCTATGTTATCAACATAACTAGGAAGCAATAGCCTGTGCTGTGCATGGGCCCAATATATTAATTTCACATAGATAACCTGTTTCTAAGTATTATTTACAATTATTTAGGGCACTTTCGCTTAATTAAATAATATAACAAAATTTTATTAATGAATTGTGGTCCAATCTTCTTCATTTTAGGCCTTATTTTTTTCTCCCTATCTTTCTCTCCCCCGTTCTCACCAAACGCATCTATGGACCCCCATGCCGAAAATATATTTGGCACTCAAAATCATAACCGGAGGATATATATATATATTTTTATCCTTAAGCCTTTGAATTTGAAGGCAAGACCTAAAAGCTGACTACACAGGAACACATGATATATATATATATATAATGGAACTGCTACAATAAATTTATAGAAAACTTTATCTAATTATCTAATTAAGTAATCACAATTTCCTCAGACTTCTATAAAATAGCTGTAAAAAATGATAACAAGTTACAAGAATCAACTAACAATATCTATCTCTGAATCTTTAATGTAGTGATTTTGTTCTAATCGATATTATTAGACTTACCTATAAAAGAAACCAGAAAGAAAAATTATAAGCAGGTTTAAATGATTCTTGGAAAAGTAATTTGAAAAAACAGAGCACAGAAAAAGCATCAACAATACACCATCATCCAAGTAGTAGCAAAAAAGAGTAATACTGTGATAAGGAGTGAATAAATTTAGAAGGGGTATAAAAGTAAAGTGTTAAAGTTACTGCACAATACAAATGCAATACAAATACAGGTGAAGCCCACATGAAAAGAAGGTATTCCAAATGACTATAGTAGGAGATACAGGGGTCCGGAACAAAAATGATGCAAAAAATTTTTTTTTTTAACCAAAATACCCCAACAAAAAAATGTTATATAATATATATATTATATATATATATATATATTTTATATATATAATGGAACTTAAATCACTTAATGTAACGGTTAAGACTTCTTAAAATAGTCTTTAAAAATGAGCGCAAGAATCAATAAAATATCGCTAAAGAACTTTTCTCGTGTGACTATAGCGCGAAAGATTTTCTTGCGTTACGATATAACGCTGTGATGAGTGAAAAATGAAGGGTATAAAATCGTTATAGTCATCAACATAAACGATCGGGTTACCATGACTATGGTCCCCTCCGGTGGGTTGAAAGAAAAAAAAAAACGGCCATTGACGAGAAAAAAAGAGGTGGTCCCACTTCCAAAAACGTCACTTTCTATTAAATTTCGTCCGGAAAGTTTAGATTCTCGGTATATTCAAGTCGAGGAGCAAGATTCTAAGTTCAAATTTTGGAGAAAAGCGGCGTAGAACTCGATTAAATAACTCTACAAAAAATCTTCGATTAAGGTTTTTTACTATGAACTTTTGTTATTATTTTGTTATATACATTATATTCTAAGCATGCTTAACATTTAATCCTTGCTATGTTTTAAAAAAAAAAAAAACAATTTTTTCTTTTTTTTTTTCGGAGTTTGGGCGTGGCTTTTTGCCTTTGTTCCGATTTTTTTTTTTTTTGGTTTAATTCAATATTTGTTAAATATTTATGCATTGTTAATTTATTAAATTTTTATGAATTGTTAATTTGTTATATGTTTATGAGTTGATAATTTGTTAATTATTTATGAATTGTTAATGAATTATTATTTTGTTAAATATTAATTATGAATTTATTAGTTGTTAAATATTGTGTATGAATTGAAAGAAATTGAATGGTAATGAATTATTATGTTGTTAACACTTTGATTGGATGATTGTTATGTATTATTTTGACATTTTTCGTATTGTGTCATATTGTATAGGACCAAATCAATGATTACGTAAAATAGGATCTTTCGTCATTACATAAAAATTATCTAAAAAAGTAACAATCAAAACAAACATTGTATTTAAATTAACAACATAATATAATACAATAGGTAACAACCATCCGGATAAGTTGTAAATGATTATGAATTGTTATCTATATAATTTTAAAAGCGTGAATATATATATGTTAAATAAAAAAAGATTATCTAAAAAAGAATAGTTAAAGTTCTTCTTTTCATAAATACATAAGTTAACGATAAAAATGTAAAGATTATCTAAAAAAAGTAACAATCAAAACAAACATTGTATTTAAATTAACAACATAATATAATACAATAGGTAACAACCATCCATAAAAAAGATAAGTTGTAAATGATTATGAATTGTTATCTATATAATTTTAAAAGCGTGAATATATATATATGTTAAATAAAAAAAGATTATCTAAAAAAGAATAGTTAAAGTTCTTCTATTCATAAATACATAAGTTAACGATAAAAATGTAAAGATTATCTAAAAAAGTAACAATCAAAACAAACATTGTATTTAAATTAACAACATAATATAATACAATAGGTAACAACCATCCGGATAAGTTGTAAATGATTATGAATTGTTATCTATATAATTTTAAAAGCGTGAATATATATATATATATTAAATAAAAAAAGATTATCTAAAAAAGAATAGTTAAAGTTCTTCTATTCAAAATAGAGTTCTAAACAAATATTATTGCTGAATTTCGATTCTCAAACTAATTAACTTAAGATGATTCTCAAAAAAGTCTTTGCCATCACATATGTGTCCTTACTATCACATATTAAATTTGCTGCATATCCATATTAATTATTCACAAGATATAATACTACATAATTCACATATTCCCTACAAATTATTAATTAGTTAATATAATTTATCTTTCATTTCAAGAATAATGACTAATTTAGTTTTGTACAGATCGGACTCTTTCATGGATCCGAATGTTCCCCCAGGCCCGATGTTCCCCGGGGCCCGTGCTCACGCGGGGCCCTACGTTCACCGGGGCCTCGATAGATCGATTGTCTTTACAAGACAATCATAGATCGAACTTATTATGGGTCGGTACTATAGGATATCTACCAGGCTCGCCCCGTAGGCTACGAGCTTGGGCTCTTTTACGCGAGCACCCCCACACCCTCGCGTCTTGGAGATATTGTTTCGGGGCGGCATCTACCGTTGCGTGTCCGTTGGTCGAGTACAGTATGATTGGGCGCTCATCACAGCCATGGTTGAGCGGTGGAGGCCAGAGACACATACCTTCCATCTTCGCACTGGTGAGGCCACGATTACACTTCAGGATGTGGAGGTCCTATTTGGACTGCGGATAGATGGAGAGCCATTATACACTCGGTACGAGCCTCCTCCCCGGTCGGACATAGGCGACGAGTTGACTAGGCTCGCCCCGGCCGTCTTGTTGCCCGGGGCCGGATGTCGGGGCGAGAGTCGGGTTCGATTAGTGCACTGCACTTTTTTGGAGGGTCTTGATCCAGGTTGATGACGGCACCCGCGGACGCTTCATTGATCGTCGTCCGTTTGTATCTGCTTATTATATTCGGGGTCATCTTGTTCTAGAATTCATCGAATGCCTTTGTCGACTTACGTTATTTGGTTTTCTTGGAGCATCTGGACCCGCCAGGGAGACTACGGTGTGGGGGGGGGCATGTTTGGGCGTATCTTTACGGATGTCGCGAGCGTCTATTGGAGTTGTCACGGATGTGTGTGGATTTTTTTCGTTCTCAGGGTAATATTTTAAGTATGCCTTCCTTTAATGTAGACAAAACTCTTGAAAAGACGACTTAAAAATCGTATTTTCTAATATCGGTATACGGTATGGGCATGGGAGAGGATCTTTGCCTTTTGGCCGTGCACAGAGGCATCCCCCCTCGACATTGGCATGCCTTATGCGAGGAGGTGGACACCATCTGGTAGATGAGGCGGATGAGGCCTATCCCATTCCGAGAGGGCGTTCACGGTCTAGTCCATCCGTCACGCCGTTCCGTGCCGGTGGCGGCTCACCGGGGACTCACCTACGTTTACGCGGGCGCTCTTGCTTGCCGAGATACCGGGTCGTCATCACGGCCGAGCCGTAATGCATACATGGAGGAGCGTGATAACGTTGATTGGGCGGCGTTACGCGCTTCATTGGGCGATGAGCGGCACAGCGAGGAATTTAGAGGGACCCGGATTCTTGACTTCGATGAGTTTTTGATCCCGGTTAGTATTTAAAATGCTTATTTGTTCATTTAAATTATTTATTTAATATATATATATATATATATATATATATATATATATATATATATATATATATATATTATTTTTATATTTTAAATTTTAGGATTCGGCACCGGCGGGTCCACCGAGCCACCCACTCGTGCGTTTTCTCATGGGTACGTCGAGCCAGCGGTGTCTTCCCATATGACCACTGAGCCACAGGTAAGCTTTTTATTACAATTTCTTTTATTCAACATAAGGTCAATATTTAATATATATATATTTTATTATTTAAAGTACTTAGTTTAAATATGTATGTTACTTATTATTTCGTTATTTTGATATTTTAGGATTCGACGCCGGCGGTCTCGCAAGAGCGACCCACTCGGGAGCATTCGGTCGGCTGCGAGGCAGGTGTCTTCTCGTGAGACTACGAGGCGCGTGTAAGTTTTTTACTTAAAACTACTTTTATTCAATATAAGGTAAATATTTATTTAATTTTTATAACCTTTACTTGGACTTCGAACGAAGATCTCGTCCGGAGACTACCTCATATTCACCACCACCCCCATCTGAGGAGCCTACAGACCCATCTCAGGAGCCTACTCAGGCGCCCGTTGACACACAGGTTTGATTAAATAAATAACGTTAATGTATTCAATATAAATAAGAAATGGTACTAATTATTATATACTTTTTAGGTTCATCCTTCGGCGCACCGAGGTAGCGACTCCGGACGAGGAAGTGGTTGAGTCTCCAAACCTAGCTCGGCTGAGGTTCCGAGCGTGCCGGCGGAACGGATCCCGGGGAAGAAGCACGTTCTAGTCAAGGGCGCACGGAGGGGAAGAGGAGATGATCATGACTTGGAGCGTCCCGGTTATTAAGAGGAAGAAGGACGATGGAGACGATGGCGAGGGCGGTGGGGATGGCATGAGCCTTAGGCCTAGGGATAGTCTCAGGCATACTACATGTGGGACCCATCCTCGATAGTGTATATACATTAGTGTTGTACAATTTATCGTAAATATAATATATTTTTTGTATATTTATACATATTATCTTAGTTTTTATTATTATTTATAGTTTCACACCCTAAATTGATAAAAAAAAAAAAAAAAAAAAGCTGACACGTTCAAAATAAAGTTAAGCATTAATTTAAAAATAAGACGAAACCCTAAAAGATAAATAACGTAAAGCTAATGACTACAAGTCTTCAAACAAAAAAGACTTCGAAAGACTTTTCAACCACTAAAACGACAATCCAAAGTATTGCGTATTCTTTATGTATTGAGCCTATCTTATTAATTGTACAAATATAAGTAGGGTTCTATATAAAATATTGAAGTTAGGAGTCTCAAAGCATGATTAATATACGGCTAAACTACGTAAAAAGAGTGTAAATAAGCCGGATTTGGAAAATGGCACCGCTATACCGCGAGAAAATCTTCGCGCTATAGGCACACGAGAAAAGTCCCTTTAAGCGCGATATTTCTTGCGCTAAAGCACTTAACGAACCGTTACGATTAAGTGATTTAGCGCGATAAAATCGCGCTAAAGGTATATTGGTAACATTTTTTTTTGTTGGGGTAGTTTGGTTAAAATTTTTTTTTTTTTGCATCATTTTTGTTCCGGACCCGAGATACAGAGAGTTATAGGCGGCCCCCACATAATCACAGGAAGTAGCCAATCCGTATTTGCCTAAGCAGGCATGTTGATGGAGAGGAGCTAGCAACTCCCTCTTATAGAATAAGGGCTCGTTTGGTATGATGGATAAGCAAAAATAGTCCTGAGATAAAAATTAGTGCCGCCTTATCCAACGTTTGGTTGAAAAAAAAACTCGAGATAACTAATTCCGGGATTAGTTATTCCGGGATTATAGTGTTTTTTTATCGCACCTTGAGGGTGGAATAACTAATTCCTGGATAACTTATCCCGGGATTAGTTATCCCGGGATAAGTTGTTTCCAACCAAACGAGCCCTTAAGAGAATTTACATTTATTTCCCAAAATGCTGATGCTAAAATAGGCATTTTGGGTTACAGAAAACTAAATGCTCTTAAACTAACAACAACAACAGTAATCCCACAAGTGGGGTTTGGGGAGTCTAGTGTGTACGTAGATGTTACCCCTACTTAGGGAGGTAGAAAAGCTGTTTCCGATAGACTCTTGGTTCAAGGAATGTTTTTAAGCTAAGACAAAGGTATAACTGTACATTTTGAATAGTTCAAGGGTAAATTGATCCATTTTGCCTTGTTTTGGAAGGAAGAGTAATTTTTAAGCTAGTATTTAGCACATTAGAGGGCAATTTTTGAGCCAAATATAATATTTAAAGGCATTTTTGAGCCATAAACGTAACGGAGAGTAAATTTAACTCTTTTCCCAATAATGAATAAGCTAATTTACGTCGTAATGTTTCTTCAGAAGTTTATTTGTATAGCAGTGGACCCGATTTAGAAAATGAAAAGAGCCAACCAGGACCCATAAGATATTCCTTTTCTTATTAAGTTGGCACTGTTCTCAAAACGTACAGCATTCACGAATCTTTTTCCTAATAATAATCCCATAATAATAATAATAATCCTAACCTAATCGCATTACCAAAATTGTTAAAAAAAGAAAATCCAATTACGAAACACTTGGCCGGTACAGATTAGATGCTGCAGTCGCCGGCCATGAAATCTGTGAGTTCCACGTCAGCAGCTGTACCTCTCTCTACTCGTCTCGTACCAACAACTCTCCGACCTCTATATCGAGCTCGCCTTCACAACAACCTTAATCTGGTAATTCACTTAATTATTATTCCCACCTCTATTTCTAATCTCATTTTAAGTTAGATAACAACTTGTTGGTATAAAAAAACGTGTATTGGAATAAAAATAAGCTCAATAGAGCTGAAATATACTTCCCCCATCCCAATTTATGTGTCGCTGTTCGACTGGACACGGAGTTTAAGAAAAAAAGGAAAACTTTTGAGCTTATTCCAAAATAAACCTTACATATTTGTGTGACCATAAATATCTCGAAGAGAAATTTAAAGTTAAATTATTTTTAAATATAGGGAAGTGACCTTACTTCGGGATAGACTAAAAAGAAAGGTGTGCTGTATAAATTGGTATAGAGAAGTATTAAGGATTCAACTAGTTTGGGATTAAGGCGAAGTATATTGGTTGATATATTGCTAATCTCAGTTTCATCGTGAAGTTTATTAACTTAATGATGATGTATTGTTTTTTATTTTTCGAATCTCATTTTAACTTAAATATCAACTTGTTGGGATTAAAATGTGTACTGGAACGAAAATGATACCAATAGAGCTGAAATATATTAAGGATACTTCAACTAGTTTGGGATTAAGGCGAAGGATGTTGGTTGATATATTGCTAATCATGAAGTTTATTAACTTAATGATGATGTTATTGTTATTGATTTTGTAGAGAAGATTGAGAAATGGAACTTGCAGGGCAGAGTTTGCAAACGATGTGCCTTACGCGGCCGCTATCGGTGCTTGCATTTTAAGCTCGTGGGTTTTCCCGACTAAGTACTCGGAGGATGACGATGGTGAATCTACGATCGATTCTGCTGATGCAAGGTTTGCTGTCATGGGAATTATCAGCATCATTCCATATTTTAATTGGATGGTGAGAATTTTCTCATTGCATATTCATCATCATTTGTTCTACATTTCAAATTTAGGGTTTAGGGTTGAGGAAGGTGAAGGGTTGTGGTTGTTTGACAATAGCGTAAAAACAATCAAACCATTTAGGGGATTCATATAGCTGAGCCCAACTAACTTGGGATTGAGGTGTGATTGATTGATTGATTTCCTGGTTTACTTTGTAGAGTTGGGTTTTCGCGTGGTTGGATACTGGGAAACCACGTTATGCTATTTATGCTCTTGTGTATTTGGCTCCATATTTAAGGTACAGAGCTCTTGTGTTTCTTGATGATGTTTTAATATCATGTACTGTCACCATCGTGAATGTGTATTAAGGAATGTGTTACAAAGATATCATTTAGTTGTATAGCATCTTGCTCAACTGGTTATTTAAAAAGCTAGACAACTTATTTGAACAGGTTTAAAATTTGCTTATTCTGGATTAAGTTGTACAGCATTTTGCCCAACTTATTAGCTAAAAAGCTAGACAACTTATTTGAACAGGTTTAAAATTTGCTTATTCTGGATTATGCTGTACAGCATTTTGCCCAACTAATTAGCTAAAAAGCTAGACAACTTATTTGAACAAGCTTAAAATTTGCTTATTCTCAAAAACTTTTTGTCCTCTGGTTTCTATTTGCTATTTTGCAAAAGTTATTCTCATATATCTGTGATGTTTCTGTTGCTCAAATTAGTGTAGTTGTAATTATCTTGTGAACTTTCTGCTTCTTCCTCATCAAATGTATGATTTCTAACTTTCTAGAATATGAATGAAATATAACTTTACCTGATAAAAGGATTATGGTTTCTAGAATATTTGGAAGTTCTCCAATAACAATTGCTTGAAGATTAGTTTAGATTTATTATTAAACCTGTTTCTCAAGGAGCTTGACTCAAGATACGACGAAAGTATATTATATAATTCCTCAACAAACAATTGACTAGGTTTTCGTAATGACTTCCTGTCAACTACTTACGAAAAAAAGCCTCTCCATCCGACAACTGATGTGCCTAACAAGCTGAGAAAACGCTGCCTGAATACAGGCTCTGCACGGACCTGAAGATTTTCCATATGTTTATACAATCTTTAGACTGAACTATAAATCCAAGTGAACTGTTATAGTACTCTTGACTTTGATAAGCTAGTTTACATGCATTTGTTTGCTGGTATGAATCCATTTGGCCTTTATATTTATAACCAAGAATTTCATTCTGATGCTCTTTTATCATATGCAGCACCAATCTGTCTCTATCTCCTGAAGATAGCTTGCTACCCATTGCTAGCATCCTCTTGTGCATCTTCCACATTCAGGTAATATATCTACACTCTCTAACTCGATAAATCAATTGTGCTGAGGTTCTTTGATACGATCCTTGATAGCCCTGCTAGCACAAAGTTTAGCGCGGGGAGAATAGAGCATCTCAACTGTAATTTTTGTTTCCTTCCAAAAGTGGGAGTTCTTGAATTTTATTTCATGTCCTTGGTTTAGTATTTCTTTCCAAGAAGGGACATCTTGTTTTTTTTCCCCTTGGTAGATTCTACTTTCCATATTGTTTCCCTAGTTTATTTTTTTGATGAAGTAAAATGTTGTATTGTTGGCATCAAGAAGATGCAAAGGTTACAAAAGAGATGTTTGCTCCAAAAACAATAGGCTCTTTAAGCATTGGGAGCTAACCAAAAGCAAAAGAAGGCTACTAAGCTGGGTTTAGAAAGCCAATGAAATCGACAAAAGAAACTACATCATTTACAGGGGCATAATTACTCCCACTAAAAGCTGTAACAGACATCTAGCCTTAAGTACTGTATTAGTAGTTGAAATCCAATCAAAACATCTTCTATTCCTTTCTATCCAAACACATGCCCAGAAGATACAGCTAGGAATTATTTGCCAGATGTCTTGATGGCTTTACTGGCTTTCCATGAGTCCCAGCTTTCAACTGCTTCCTTAATATTCAGAGGTAGCGCCCAATTAAAATCAAAAACTGATACGAACGTGTGCCAGAGATCAGCAGCCACAATGCAATGCAAAAAAAGATGGTTGATAGATTCTGAGCTTGACTGGCACATGTTGTTTCCCTAGTATAACAGGGATGTTCTTTTCCTTGTTTTTATTTATTTCCTTTGTTGATTCGAATAGTGATTTAATAGCTTATAAATACTTGGTAGTCTCATTGTTTAGGGGGAGGTTGGCTATTGTGACTACAAACAAAATTGTGAAGTTGGAAACCTCATAATTTGGATTGAACTCGAAAATTACTTTTAAGCTTGATTTTTTGATGGAATTGATTTCTTCCTTTAATTTTTATATCTTTGGTTCTTTCTTGTTGTTCTTTTAGGTGTGATTGATTTCATATATCAACTGTTATCATAGCGTTCAGTTAGGGTCTGAGATTCTTTTTGTTCTTCAATTTCTTTGGTAATTTCTATAATTCTATTTTATTAACTAGTTTATTATTCTGCTTTGTGTATCCTGAATTGTATAATCCTCATTGAAAATTTCATCTGGTTCCAGCTGGAAGCATTCAAAAAAGATGACTTCCAGGCGTTGGATAAATTTACAGAGACTGGAAAGCATATGTCAGAAAAGGTATCAACCACGTGAAGCACTTACTGGCACATGTAAATGATTTAGAAGTTTATCATTCATATCTAATCTTTCAAATTGTCTTGAAGGAGGAAACATACGATCTTAAGAAGTTGCCTTCAGCTGATGAGATAAAGAGGTGGGAAATTTCTAGAAGACCTGAAAATCCAGAGCACTTGAATGAAGATGGAGAAGATATTAGTGAAAAGAAGCACTAAATTTGCCTGTTTAAGGCTGAGTTTTGACGAGCCGAACGCCATACTTGGAAGGAGCACTATCATACGCTGAATAAACAATAAGCAGTACACAAAACGGATTGATCTTAACGTGCTATGATTCAACTCTGCACCGACTATCTATATGGTCTCTTATCAAGATTGGACAAGGGCCTACTATCTTTTCGCAGCTGTAGTATGACTGCTTTATCTTAGTACTCTAGTGGTGTTGCTGGGTTTTCTCCGCCTCGTGCTATTTCTCATCTTGGGTTCTATTTGGATCACTCCTGATGGTGACACAGCTGAGCGTTGTATTCTTAGTATTTTTACGCTGAATTGTGTAATTTCGTTGTGAAGAGCTCTTGTCAGTTGTATCTGGAATGTTTTGATCTGCAATTTCTTGATTCTCCTGCATTTGCAGAACATTTATTTAGCACTGTTTCATAGTTACAATAAGGTTTAAGAGTGATATGTTATGGCTCTACGGAAGAATTTGCTTTGTTCTAGTGTAATAGAGAAGTTGGAAGACCCAAGTTAGAAATATGGACAAGGATGAATATTATTATTAGGCTAGAAACCTTTCTTGCCCTTTCAACAGCAAAAGGTAATGGAGTGGGTATAGATAGACTTTTTAATCAAATAACAAAAAGTTACACCTTTATCCCACGCAAAATATCTGTAGTTTAGGAAAGAAATTTAAGCACAATATATTTTGCTAATTGGAAATGTTTTGCGCCAATACAAAGTGAAATTTACATTGACCACAAATCACCTATCCATAAGGGAAGGGAGTAATGTCAAGCTAATTCAGTTTGGTTATATGAAATGTAATTATATTCTTAATCTTGATATTACTATTAACTATGTATATTGTTTTGATTTATTAAAAGAGAAGAAATATGCCTGATAAATTGGATGTTAACAATATACATCGGCAAAGTAATAATTAATTGATGGAATCCACGTCTTGGTTTAGAGATTTATGATACATCTTTATGAATGCCTAAAAGTTTTTCATGTGTAAATCCCGCAGGTGGATTTTATATCCGACACATGAAATAAGTTAACCGAAAGTCTAAAGGAAATAATTAATAAATTAACTTAAATTTAATTGATTAGTATCTGAATCTTAACATGGGGAGTTAATAAGGTTTAATAGAAGAATTTCAAATTTGAATTGAGGAGTTCAATTACGAATTTTTAGTGGGATATTTCATAATTTATTATGGTAGGACTAATTCAAATATTTCGAATTAATTCCATAATAGGAAGGAGAACGTGTGTTTACTCATACTTGAAGGCTAATTTTGTGGTCGTAGTCACGCTTCAAGAGATAAATATTATTTTTATGTTTGATTAAAATCTATATGGTGCCTATATTACATGATGCAAGCGGTCCTGGCTATTTGCTTCCGATATTTATGCATGTGTTAACAAATAAATAGGTCCGCATTTGAAAAATGTGATTTAGAAGTTCCGTTTCTCGTGTGCAATTTTGCATAGGCAATTGAGACTAAGAGCCCGTTTGGATTGGCTTATAAGTTCTTTGAAAATAACTTATAAGTTATTTTTTTTTTTTTTTGTTTGGGCCAACTTAAAAAGAATTTTGTCTTAAATAAGCCCAAAAAATAATTGAGCCGCTTTGACTTAAATTTATCTAAAACGAAATTTATAAACAAAATAGCTTGTAAGCCAAATTAAATATGTTAGCCTACCCCAATTTTTTTTTTTTTTTGGCTTATAAGCTTTTTTTTTTTTAAGCCCATCCAAACGGGCTGTAAACGGATGCGTTTTATAAGTAAAGTGCTACATTTGCCAATAAGACTATATTACATATATTTTCATTTCGAGAAACCCTAAAAAGGTTCTTCATTTCTAAATCAATGGCGGGAAGCAGTAGTAGTAGTAGTAGTGATGCAACGGCAAAGCTAATACAAGAGCTTATACTGTACGCTGCAAGTGCAGCATTAAGTATGGGTCTATTATTCTATGGGCTTCGCAATCTTGACCCGAATCGCGAAGCTTCTAAAAAAGCTATTGAATCACGCAAACAACTCTCTAAACGCTTAGGTCGCACCCTTATACACACCACTCCTTATGAGGTATATACATTACACATCCTCATTTTCACTATTTTTTTTTTCGGAAGAAAATTTATAACTACATAAAAAATTACTACCTATGTCCCACTTTATGTGATACACTTAAAAGGATATTTCTGAAAAAATATGCTTGATTCTCAAACAGTAGTAGTTTACAGTGACATTTGATGATGTAAATTGGGACAGAGTGGATTAAGGCTTAGTCGTGATACCGTGAGATTCTTTTTTTTGATAACCTTGGTGTCTGAGGCAGCTTGCGCGCACCTCGACTAATTCCACGGAATACTTGCTACCTCCCACCAAAGAACATGTATTGACTAAGGCTAGGACAGGTGAGAAGAAATCACGTAGTGATTTTTTGTCTCTATTGGGATTTGAACCTGAGACTTATGGTTCTCAACCCACTTCACTAACTACTTAGCCACACTAGGTGATATTGTGCTTAGTTATGATGCTGTGAGATATTGTGCTAAGTAATGATGTTGTGCTTACATAAGGCCTAGTGTTTCTAGGAGCCGTTAACATTTCTATAAATTTGCATGTCTTAGATAAATTAGGGGACCTCTAGTATCAGGGAACTACAAAGTTACAGACTATCAGCATGAAATGTGCCCAAATAAAGTGGCATGGCAGTGTAGAGTTTATTGGGCGATTTGATCTTTTTGTTTCATTTATTGTATAAACATTTAATTTTGATCTCTATTCGCGCTTTATTTTCACAAAAAAAAAAAATTCGAAAGAAAATTTAGAACTGCCTAAAAAGTACTTAACAGTTAATTGAAAATGCTTAAAAAAGATATTTGTGACAAAAAAAAATGCTTGATTCCCAATCAGTAGTAGTTTGTAGTGTCATTTGATGATGTAAATTAGAAATGAGTGGATTAAGGCTTAGTTGTGATACTGTGGTTAGTTGTTTTTTATAAGCGAGAAAACACCCCGGGGCAGTGGCAAAAGGTTCGAAACACGATGGATAATGGACCCGCCCTTCTTCACTTAAATACCAGGATTTTGTCTGTATTGTGTTGGGGTTCGAACCTGTAGGCTGTAGTGTGCACCTAATCCACACATCACAAGCGGAGCTCTTACTACTAGAGTTATGATGTTGTGCTCACATAAGGCCTAGTGTTTCTAGAACCCTTTGCCTTTCTACAACTTTGCATGTAGTAGGATATTTGGGGAATCTCTAGTATCAGGGAACTAAAGAATTATAGACTATTGGAATGAAATGTATCAGGGAACTAAAAAGTTATAGACTATTGGAATGAAATGTGCCTAAATATAGTGACATGGCAGTGTAGATTCATGACCGACCCCGACTAGTTTGAGATTGAGGTGTAGGTATTCTTGGTAACATTTTACAGGATATGTTGCATCGTTTCTTGTGGTTTGATTTTCTTGGGGGATTTGGTCTTTTTTTCCCCTTCAATTTGTTGAGTTATTCTTTGCAGGATATGATTGCTGGGGATGTTGTGAATCCAGACCGCATAGATGTGGAGTTTGATTCGATTGGGGGACTGGATGGTATTAAGGAAACTTTGTTTCAGCTGGCCATTTTACCTCTGCGAAGGCCGGAGTTGTTTTGTCATGGGAAATTGCTTGGTCCAATGAAAGGGGTTCTATTGTATGGACCACCTGGGACAGGGAAGACAATGCTTGCTAAAGCGATTGCCAAAGAGTCTGGTGCTGTGTTCATAAATGTCAAGGTTTCTACTCTAATGAGCAAGTGGTTTGGTGATGCCCAAAAACTCGGTGAGTATTTCGAATTTCCTTGGCAAAGCTAAGTTCGTTTGAATTAGAAGTCTAATTGATTTTCGTTCCGCCTTTTAATTGAAAACTCCAAATTGATTTCTATGATCTATTTGGTTGGACAATAAGAAATTGGAGGGGTTGATTCAGCATGCTAATAAAAGAAAAGAAAATACTTTCCTTCCACTCCCAGGAAGAGATATATTGCTGAAACTAACTTTTTTTTTTTTGGCTGGCTTTCTGATTTTGATTAAGGAGCTACTCCGCTGTGCCTTAAAGTTTCGTGGTGGCACTAAAAGGAAGAAAGCCAAGAGATTTAGGAGCTTTTGGAGGTGTTAGGTTTTAGGAAGTGGGACTATGGGATGCAACATGCTATCTTCCTTCATGGGTGATTTTGAACGAGGGCTTGACTTTTAATTGCTAACAATTGCAGTTACTTTAAAGTCGGAAGGAAGAAGAAGAAACTGGATAAGACTAGACTGCATATTCATTTTCATAAGCATTCACTAGCTTTAATGTCTAAGCATATGACCTTTGTTTTTCTCTTTTTCCCTTCCTCTTCCTTTTTACTTTTGGCAGTTGCTGCTGTTTTTAGTTTGGCCTACAAGCTCCAGCCA
The DNA here is from genome assembly GCF_029784015.1 of Lycium ferocissimum. Classification (NCBI taxonomy): domain Eukaryota; kingdom Viridiplantae; phylum Streptophyta; class Magnoliopsida; order Solanales; family Solanaceae; genus Lycium; species Lycium ferocissimum. The sequence goes on along the minus strand of NC_081350.1, from coordinate 39,227,191 downwards.
GCTATAATATTTATTGACGAAGTTGACAGTTTTTTGGGCCAGCGTCGTGCAACGGAGACTGAAATGCTGACTAGCATGAAAACTGAGTTCATGGCCTTGTGGGATGGTTTTACTACTGATCGTGAGTGTAACAATCTGCATTTGGTTTCTTTTTTGCCTTAAAGAAGATTTTAAGAAGTCCTGTGAATAGCTAGTTTCTTTTTTCCAACTGCTCATACACAATTCTAGCTTTACTCATGGAAATTTAACCAGTCTTTGTATTTGCACATTTGTGTCTTCTTTGTTTAAAATATTTCTGTAGTATCCAATCATGATGTTTTAGAAGTATGCTACATAATTCAGTATGTTGTACTTTGATTGATATACAATTCTGTTTCAGTAGTTTACATACTATCTTTATGCTGTACGATACGGACATATTTAGCTGCTCTGATAGCATGTGTTACATTAGCTGTTAGTGCATTATATAACTTATCCCCTTTTTACCCCATGGTTTTTGTATGAATTGTTTGCAGAAAATGTGGTCCTGAATCTGATCTCTCCTCTCTCAAACTCATCTGCTCTAAAGAAACTTAGGGAGTCTCTTGTTCAGCATTCATTTGACTAACATAATAGTCATTGAAACTTATAAAAAGTTGGTGTTTGATGAAAGCTATACCACATATAAGTCACAAATGAACGAAATTTCCTTCATTGCAGAGAATGCAAGAGTAATGGTCCTGGCAGCAACCAATCGCCCAAGTGACCTTGATGAGGCAATACTTAGACGCTTTTCTCAGGCATTTGAGATTGGAAAGCCTTCTCCTAGTGATAGAACAAAGATACTGAAGGTAGTTTTGAAGGGTGAGAGCATTGAAGATAACATAGATTTTGATCGGCTTGCTGGCATGTGTGAGGGGTACACTGGTTCAGATATTCTCGAAGCCTGCAAGCAAGCTGCTTTTATTCCTCTTAGGGAGTATTTGCAAGATGAGAAGAAAGGAGAGCAATCACAGGTGGCTATACACACACACACACACTCTTCCGCAAATTGTTTTGTTCTTTGACTATTATTATCTGTGCATTTTATTCTGACTTAGAAAAACACATGTTTACTGTGCATGTTAAGGATTTGCCCCCCTTGATTTGTTGATTATGTTACAGGCACCAAGGCCATTGTCACAGTCTGATCTAGAGAGAGCTTTGGCTGAATCAAAGAGGACCAAGGTTGCTGCTAAGAAACCAGCTATTCTGAGCTTTCGGTTGGATGATTATGAGGTTCACTTCTACTTTTGGATTATATCAAAATGTTCATTTGTTAAGTGTGGATCAATAGATGCTGAAAAGTGAGATTTTTGTTGTCAAGAGTACTTTTGACTGTTCCTTTTCTTCAAATAACAAGATATTTTTCATACTTTCAGGATTTAGACTGAGCCTGGCTCCAGCAGTATTGTGGTCAAGTTGATGAGATCATTCTTTAGGCGTTGCCTGTTTTTGAATATCAATGCTCTAACCTGTTTAGGAATTGGAAGATATATAGGTGATTTAACTTCATTGTTTCATGTTGTAAATACCATGAAAAAGTAGTCATGATTACAAGGTTCCGCTGCAGCACATTCATCTGGACTCGTCCCATAATTTTTTGAAGACTTTATCATGTACTATTTTTGTTGTCAAAGAGGAATTGTCTTTGGAAGTATCAAATCATTGCTTTATTTCTGATGAAACAAGTCCACTGTGAATGACTTAGCAATATGTTACTAGATTTATGGATAATTGCAGTGAATGTTGCTTACAGACAGAAGTTCCAAGTATAATTCTATTTAGAGCAATTGTTACAAAGTTAATTTACTGTATATACACTTACAAATAACAAATAAGCAACAAGGTGTTTAAATTTTATCGGTCTCTGAAATTGATCTATCGACGGGAAAGGGGCTCAAAATCCTCAGCTTAAAGCATAAATCTAGGCCAACTCCAGCAAAAAGGAAGATCAAAAGGTTTTCTGAGACATAGACTGCGCCATCAAGAGCATGAGACCAGAAGCTGGCAGCGTCCAACTCGAATGGTGGTCCACCTCCAAGTGTAGCAAGACCTGCATTGAATGGAATAGAATCCTTTAACTTAAAAAAACAAATTATTGTCGAAACTTTCTTTGGCAAGACCAGGATCATATGTACAGCCCAAATCCAGAATGATTTATAACAAGGCAGCAAATTGAATCGAATAGTATGGGTGCATCAGTAGCACTGGTTACATCAACGGAAGTATCCGAACTCTGGTAAGGAATAACCTTGAGAACATCCTTTGTCAGCTAATTGAACCCTTGATCTAATCAATCGACCAATCGTGTATTCCTCAAATCTAAACTCAGTTGGGGTAGGCTATAATATTGGACCCTTAATCACAAGTAGGAGAGGCAAATTGGCGGGTGGGATTGGATAGGATAATATGGGTGGGTGGAAAACATATAAAATATCCGACCCCCTTCATTTAGTACGGGGAAAAAAATGGGTTAACCGGCGGATAATATGGATATCCATATTATCCAGGTGAGAACACAAGTTAAAAGCCAAAATACGCTTAGACTCCCAAAAAACAAGAACTCATAAAAAATAACAAGCAAACAAATGGTTATTGATAATATGGATATCCATTTTTAGTGGATAATATGGATAATATTCATATTTGATCCATTTTTAAATGGACGGTTATCCAATCCATATTTAATGGGTCGGATAGGATAGTTACTTGTTTTTCTTAACCATTTTGCCCGTCCTAATCACAAGCTACAAAATTCCCAAGACTTTGGCCAACAATTCGGCCAACAATTCCTATGTTAAACCCTTTGAGAATTCCCAAAGAAAATGCAAGGAGAAAGGCGAAACATTACAATGTCTAGCATGAGAGAATAATACCTTTGACAACGCCAAATGCTGCAGATGTTCCTGACTTGAGCTGAAAATTGTCCAAGTCTCTTCTTACAGCATAGCGGAAGGTTACACCAAACAAAGCACAACTAATAAAGGTGATTGACAGAGGGAGTATTAACTCTGAATTGCTGGTGATCCGACTCAAGGAAATGGGAAGACCCGCAAGTGTGCCAACAATTGCAGAAAGTGAAGCTGCTTTTATGGATTCAACTCTTTCCTCATCTCTATTCACTACATCCCCGTCTGTTGCATCTCTCTTTCTAGCATCATCACCAACGTTGAGGGAACGCTCAGCTTCTTCAATCATTGCTCTAGCTTCTAAAATATCTTTCTGGCATTCTGCAATCTTCAATCGCATTAACTAATCAGTACCTTAACTATTGCAGAGAACATAGCAACAGTTGGTCAAGAAAAGCTTTAATAACATCTTTAGAACATCTGAAACACTAAGAACAATGTAACATCACTCTTAAGACGTTCGGACACTTGAAGCACACTCCTTTATAAGGTGCTAAAACATGCCAATCAATCATTCAACTATGGGTCAATCCCAAAGTAATAGATGTCAGTTCTAAAAATCCTTTGTATCCATTATGCTCTATTTAGACAAATTAGCGGTTCCCTAAGCTGGAAATCTCACTTTTATGGGCATAGGTGTTAAAACATGATTTTTGTAAATTTGGACTGAGGCCGCTTGAGAGTCCCATTTCCCAGTGTAACTTAGTAAGCAGTTTGTAAACAGTCCCTTATGATAATGCATCAGTTATTTTGAGCACATAATCAAGTAAGTCTATTATGCTCTCGAAACACATGGAATTTATATATACAGTCTAAAGCTTCCAAGTTGAAGTGCCAACTAAAGCACCACACTTCCTTCTTTGAAGGCATGAATTCACATCATTGCTGTTGATTTTACGCAGGTCAAGACGATATCGTGTGGTTAGGTACGGACAATCTATGCATAATGACAAAAATCTAGGACCGAATAGTAATCCCTGTCAATAATAAAGAATGTCTAAAACAAAATTCTCCCTTCCTTTCAATAAATCTGTCTAGACTAGTCCTATACGATACAATATGAGACAATGACATACAATTGGACAGCAGATGGCTGCCTGTGCCCAAAAGCAATGATTCACTTGTTCCTTTGTACAACAGAATTAGCTAGTTGTATTGCACATATGTTTATCTTAGTTGTAGCATGTTTAAAAGCACAAGATTTAAATGACAATTTGGTACATTCTACATATTTTAATTTAAGACGATAAGATTCAATACTTTCTCAAACTCCGTGTCAAGCCACACCGAGACAAACAAATTGGAATGGAGGGAGTATATTATATATCTGCTTATTTCAACAAAAAAAGAAAAAGAAAACTGACCTCAGAAGTTCTAGTTTCGAGCTGTGTGACATAATCTTTTAACAATTTAGCTTCCAATTCTTGTCTTTCAATTTCAGCAAGTTCTTTCTTTGCCATTTCTACTCTTTGTGTTGCTTTCTCCAACCCATCAAACAAAACCCTGTTTTCTTCTCTATTCAAAAGTTCCTCTACTCTTTCATCCACCATACCAGTCAATACATCCTTCAAATTCCCTTTTTCACCATTTTCTGAGCTGCTATTATTATTATTATTATTATTATTGGTGCTGAAATTTATAGTTAGAAATTTTAGCCTTGAAAATGAAGATGTGCCTGAGAAATTAATTGGAGGAAATACTGTTTTGCTGAAAAAGATTTTTGGGTATGGAAGCAATGAGGAAACTGAGGTTGTCTTCATAGTGGTTGATGAAGAATGTGGTGAGCTTTTCTTCTTATCTTCTTGAAAAAGAAATTGTTACTAGGTCTTTTCATGAAATATTCTCAGATAAATCAAAAAGACAGATTTTTTTTTTTAAAAAAAGGCAAAAATCCCATTAAATATGTTTTCTAGGAAATTAATCCAAAACCCCACACACAAAAGAAAAAATCACTAAAAGTTTCTCTTTTCGTCTCATTTTATGTGTCAGTTTAGGTTAAAAAAATTATCCCAAAATAATTATCACTTAAGAAATTTAAGATTAATGTTGACTGTTGTTTCCAACTATAACCTTAATATTAAAGAAATAGTTATTTTTAATACTGCTTAATTATATAAAAACGTCCAATAAATAAGACTGACTTAGTAAACTAATTATTTGTATTTTTTTAAAAATACGGGAATCAAAAAAGGTAAAATTTAAACTAAGAATATCATTAAGGTACGCCTGTATTTTTTTTTACTCCCACCAACCCCACCCCCACTACCTCCCCCCCCAAACCCCAAACCCCTCCACCCCCAAAACCAAAACCATTACTAGTAAAATAAATGTTTCATTTTTTTTAATCAAATAATATTTTATTTTATTAAATTTGTAAATTTATTTTCTACTATTTAGTTATTTTTTAATTTGAATTGTATATTTATTATGTTTAAATAAATACATTACGCTTGAAAAACAAAAAGCCTCATCATTCAAATGTTCGGATAAAAAAGGTAAAATTGGAAGGGGCGGGTAAAACCAAAACCAAAACTAAGTCTGAAAAGCATGAAGATTAGGCTTGTGATGTGATAATTTAATTATTGCCGATAATAATCTCAGTGATACGTACAATCTAAGGTGGTAGTTCCCAAAATAAAAACTGTCCAGTAGATTCAATTGGGAATAAAGCCAAAAGTTACCTTTGAACTATTTGAAATAGAACGACTTTAAGTAGTTTAAAGATATTCTTTCCCATAAGCTACTTAGCTTAAAAATACCTTCCTGCTATTGTTCGCTAATTGAAGAAGTATGTGAGTAAAAGTGGGGTTAACGCAGTCAACAACGCATACCCCTACTTAGTACATGGGGCTAGAAAGGTTGATTAATTTATTTTACATTCATATGTCCAGTATTTTCAATCCAAGTTGAAATAGGAAAAATCGCAAGCACCAGTAGGCTCAATCGTTTGATGTTATAGTTACAACCGGCTGGCCGCGAACAAGGGTAGATTTACCTTTGCCCTCATTTAACTTTCTTATTAAATATGTATATATAGATAATAAGTAAAATAATATCGGATATAACTATAAAAAATGACACTCTTATTAATTTCTTCACTTCTTCAGACGTTAACAACACTTCAAAGAATAATATGGTTTTGCTACCAATTGTCCCACATCCACAGCCTAAAATATTTTTGGTTGTTCGGTTTAAGAAAGATAATGAAAATAAATAAATAAAGAAAAGAGAATCATGAAAATAGCATTTTGAAACTAAAGTTACCGGTGAGCAAGACCAAAAGTGTGGAGTTCATGCCTTCTTCTTTCTCTAATCTCAATGTTAGTTGGACTTACTAAATGCATGATTAGCCATTATTTAACACGCCTTTCTTCCATTCTCTTTTTTCACCTCTTGGACAAAGCCACAATCAACCGATTCCCCTTCACCCTTTATAAGGCTATGCATGTTCACTCTTTTCTCCATATTCACTTCACACAATTAGAAGCAGGTTTCGGCAAATAAGTAGAGGTTTAGATGCAGTGAGTTACCGGTCATGCTAGTAATATTTTTCCTATTCTTTTAGATTTTAGAGTATCTTATTAATCGAATTATTTTATTATAATTAATTTTTGCATTTAGTATTGTTTTGGATTTAGGAGTGTTATTACTGTCCGTTTTTATTTGTTATAGGGAGGGTAGGTGTACGCAGACTGTTGGGAAGAAATAAACAATAACCAAATTGCACGACGAGGTAACAGCGGAAGAAATACCCAAGTCGAAACTTCCCACACTATTTGAACCAAGAGAAGATAATAAACACTAGCACAAATGGAAATCCGGGCAGCGGCTATACCAACAATAAAATAGCAAAGCAAGAAAAAATAAACCGAATGCAAGAGACACCAAATTTACGTGCTAAAACCCTTCAAGGTGAAGAGAAACATCCACGGACCTCCGCCCACAAAAGCTCCACTATAATCAACAAGAGTTACAACAATATTCTCCAAATGGCTACAACAACAAAGCCAAGCACGGAGCAATAATACATAAAAGATAGCACTAAAACTAGTGAAGAAAGGAGAGAAATCACCCGCAAAAATGTGCTACTGTTCGTACTCGAAAACTGGAGCTACAGGGCACAAAATCCGATCTCTACCGTTGAAATCGAAGACCCAGATGTTGAGAACCCCCAGTTCAAATTTCAGCACGATCTAACAGTTAACGAATCAGAAACACAATTTAAAGCGAACTGCTGTAGCAGAAACTTTCTGGATGAAAATCGTTTTCTCTCTCACGTTTTTTTCTCTCTATATAGGTCGCTATGAATTCACTCTGTGTTCTGAAAATAAGACCTAAATTGATCCTATATATAGAGAGGAATTTTTGGGCAAAATTGGCCTGGTCCAAATTGAATTGGTTTTTATTAATCCAATTCCACATAGGAAGGGAAAACCCAAAAACCTAACACAGACCTTACCCCTACTATGGGAGGTAGAGAGGTTGTTTCTAAGTTGGTTTATTTTGCCTTTTTCTCTGTTTTTGTACCCAAGACTACTAAGGGTGGTCGGCCTTTCCAGTGGCGGAGCCAGGATTTCTGCCGAGGGGGTTCAAAATATAAAAAAGTAAACATACGAAGAAGCCTAAGAGGGTTCAACATCTACTATATATATATATACATAAAAAATAATTTTAACCTTGCAAAAACAGTGTTTGAGGGAGTTCGGATGAACACTCTCGGCATAGTGTGGCTCCGCCACTGGGCCTTTCCCTGAAGATTTTTAAGTGAATATTCTACTCAGGTTGCCGGTGGAGTCCTTGTTGCGATTCAAATGCGCATGCAAGAACTGATACGAGATAATCAAGAGCTCTAGCTTCATCAAAGAACACTTCAAAAAGAATTGTCGCAAGCCCCTCAAATCCTGTTTTTTGATCATGATGGTTCCCCTCGCATAACTTTGTATTCGGTTGAAAATCTGCCTGATGGTGATTATCTCGAGAAGTTTAGGGTATGACGTACAAATTAAGTTCTATGGAAGGCTTGTTTTTGTTGGCGACCCCATAACCAATGACTATAAGATTGTTTGGATTCAGCATACAAAGATATACCAAACTGAATATATAGCGGTCTATTCCTGTTCTAGGGACTTGCTAAATGCATGATTAACCAATATTCGACATGCCTTTCTTCATTTTTTGGGCATAGCCAAAATTACCCTTTATAAGATTATCCATCTTCGCTCTTTTCTCCATATTCACTTCAGACAATTAGAAGCAGGTTTCGGAAAAAAGGTAGAGGTTTAGATGCAGTGAGTTACCGGTCCTCATTTTTCAATACTAGTAATATTTTTCCCATTCTTTTAGATTTTAGAGTATCTTATTAATCGAATTATTTTAGTATTGTTTTGGATTGAGGAGTGTTGTTACTGTCCACTTTTATTTGTTATGCATTTTTCCTTTGATGGTTCAATTTATTAAACTCTATTGATCCTACGTACATTTGTTGATGTGTTATACTATCTCATATTAAGTTCAGCTGACACATGCTCTTGGTCTAATAATAATTGAAAATCTTGAAAAAAAACCCAATATAAATAGAGTTGTCAAAGGCTCAAATCAAATATCATCCTTGCATACATAAGGATGATATTTGATTCGAGCCTTTGACTACTCTATTTATATTGTTTTTCCAAGATTTTCAATTGTAATTAGACGAAGAGCGTGGGATATGAACTTGATATGAGATATTATAGTACAAACAACAAAGGTATGTAATATTAATAGTCGTAAATAAATTGAATTAATAAGAGAAAGAGGTATAACAAATAAAATCGGATGGTAATAAAACTCCTAAACCCACAACAATACTAAATGCAAACTTTAATGATAATAAATAATTCGATTATTAAGGTACTCTGGAGTCTAAAAGGGGAAAATATTACTTGTTTTAAAAAAGGAGAGCTTAGTAAGAATTAAACAAGAGAATGAAGAGCCGGGCAATTGATGTTTGACTCCTTGATTTCATTTATATCTCAATTTACGCTAAATTTGAATAGATTTCAAAAGATGTTATTGATTTGCACAAACGTCGTCACGTTTTTACTGACTTCACTACTTTTCAATTCTTGAACCGTAATTCTTGCACTGAAAGTTCACACAAAGTATAAAGTAGCATTTGTTTCATATATTGATTAAGTATAAGTATATTACTTCAAATGAACCTTGGGCTAGCTATAAAACGTACCATGTGCATAACACGCATGTTAAGACTTAATTCATTATACAAAAAGACGGATATATCAATGGATTACTAAAACCCGTCTCTGCACCCCTTTCAGCGATGGATTAGCCACGAATTTCAATCAACATATAATATCGTGAATTCCAATCAGCATATAATATCGTCGTAGCTACGAATTTATCGATAGTTTTGAAAATCGAGAGAGAGAGAGAGAGAGAGAGAGAGAGAGAGAGAGAGAGAGAGAGAGAGAGAGAGAGAGAGAGAGAGAGAGGCTCATGTTGAACCGATCATTGTGTGTCGGAATGGGCCACTTCAAATAGGTTCATTGCTTCAGTCCAGAATACGATTAATCCACCATATTACATATTTCAGGTTCTGGTCTGTGTCATACTGATTAATTCCATTGTCATGTGCATCCACTGCTGTTAACTTCTTAACACATGTGTACATTTTTCTTAATATTATTAATTAGTAGTAACTTTCTTTAATTTACAAAGTTACTATAGTAGCAAAAGGATGATGCATAAAGTATAGCAGAAACATTGCATAAAAGATATTTTATATTACAAAGTTACTATGTCAATTTTGACTATTTTTTTGTTAGAATGTCAACTGTATTTTTTTTATCTGGACTTGGAACTAACTATGTTTTGCGCGACAGCATAGTTGATAACAAAAAGGTAAGTACCTGATGTGTATATAAGTCGGTGGAGAGAGGTCTTAGTGTCTTACTAATGAACAATTTTCAAAAGCTATCAAACTGCCAAAGTTTAGGGGAATAATTAAGGGCGGAAAATAGTTTAGGTGTGAACCAATTGCACCGCTGCCAAAATCAGAGGATTTTTGGTATTATCACTAAATAAATTGAACTAGTCAGAAGGAAAAAGTGGAATAAATAGAATGGGAAAGTAATACTTAAAATAATTAGATTACTTATAAGTTAATTAGGACAAATTTTAAAGTCTAAAAAATTAGGGAATGTATTAAAGAGGAAGTGGCATTAATTTACTCAATCAATTCATCCCTGATTTGGCTTTCTTCATTGTTTTTTCTCTAATTTTGGGATTGGATTAGACCCCATGACCAATGACTATAAGGTGGTTTGGTTTCGGTCCTTCTGTGATAACATCACATTTCTCACCATCCCTCGAGCATATGCAGCGTTTATTCCTGTTGGAGGGACTCGTGGAGAATCCTTCAACCTGAAAATTATGAAATCCTCGTATATAAATACAGTATAGAATCCCTTGGTACTGCTTATCGGAATGGAGCTTATTACTGGCTGCTAAAGCGTGAAATGTGCACTGTAGCATTCTTTCTTTTTGACTTTCACAATGAGTTGTTTACAGAGATTGGAGGGCCAGATGCTCCGCGCTTCAACCATTGCAGTGAGGAAATGATATTGATGACTCCATTGCCATATTGACCGAAGTTGACGCAAATGTTCATGATATATGGGTAATGATCCAACCAGGGGTTTGGAACAAACTTCTTAGCTTTCATTGCTGTCATTTTTGCAACTGAAAGTTCTAGCCTGGTCTCCTGTGATATTAGGACCCAGGAGACAAGGTATCTTGGATTACGACGAGGGTGGTTGTTCGATTCAGCATTATAAGGAGAGCTTAGTAACAATTAAACAAGGGAATGGAGAGTTGGACGATTGCAGTTTAGCTGACATATTTGACTCCTCGACTATGCTTTAAACAAGGAATAAAAGGAAGCATGATTTATACAAATTCACATAAAAAGGAAAAAAAGTTCAAGCAAATTTGTGGTTCTTCTTCACAACACAACACAATTTAATAAACAACAGGGCAGCCCTCTTTAACAATCCCTCTAGCTGTTGGACAAGAAGCATAAGGACACCCATCAAGATCATTTCCCCACCAATTAACTGTTATGTTCTCCAGACCTAAGCACATATATATAAGAACTGCCATAAATGCCAAACCAGCATCAAGTGCACCCGAAAGAACATAGTTATGACGCTGCCACCAATCTGGTCTATATCTATAAACAACAAAGCCCGACAAGAACCCTACGATAATCCAGGTCGTGTAGTTCACAGCCGTGGCAGGTGGCATCATCCCAGTCGCTCCTATTAACACTGGCATGTTAATGAGTTTGATCCATTCTTGCTTAGGGAAAGCTCTGGCTGCTAACCACACAAGTACTGGTGCTATCGCGCCAAATAAGAAGAACCAATTCACCATCCCATAAGTTCCTAAATCTCCGAAAATCCTTCTTGGTGCAATCAAACCCCAAATCACTGATGCATCATAGAACACATGATCTGAAGGACAAGTCCACACGGTATTGGACAATGTCTTGTTGCATATGTCTGGAATCGTTTCCATTAACCACCACGCTGTTCCCAAATACACGAACCCTGCTATTAGAGTCCCTACTATCTGCATTGTCCATTTCCTATGATTGTAAGCATATATATGTATATATAAAAAGAATAAATTAATTAATCAACTAAGCTCAGGTTTCCTACAATTCACATTGTCCATTTCCCATAATTGTAACTTTGTAAGCATTAACAGGGGCGGAGGCAAAATTATACTATGTAGATAAGATAAAAATGTGTTTTTTTTTCTTAATCTCCTTGATGAATTCCTGGCTCCACCACTATAAGCATATATAAAGACACTTAACTTGCTACAAGGTAAAATATATTAATTAATCAACTAAGCTCAATCCAGAGTTAGTATAGGGATCGGCTAAATGAATTATCTTCCATTCTACTATGTTTAAAAAAAACGACAAGCGAGTAGCTTACCTGAGCCATAAACATTGTTCTTGGAGGAATTTTCATGTAATGGCCGAGCTTGAAGTCTTGGAGGAAAGTTATAGCTTGGTTCATACTTATGTAACCATAAACCTTGAAGCACATGTTAGCTACTGGATATCCTGGATAAAGGTATCCTATGATATACTCCGTGATAATATTCAACCCTGGTGTCTACAATGGCCATAAATACAAAAAGAAAACAAATGGAAATTAGACTATTAGCATCGTACACAAAAGAATAGAAGTATGTCCAACTGAGCCCATTGCTCAAATTGACATTCAACTATTCGAAATTATCTAGTAAAGTCATGTTTCTTTTGTAACAGAAAAGTCACGGAACTATGCCTATAGCAATCAGATGGTCACTCTGTTATAAGCATAATTAAGTGACTTTTCTATTACAGACTAAAGAGACATGACTTTATTAGGTAATTTCAGATAGTTGAGTGGTCTTTTGAGTAATGGACTCATGTCCAACTCCAAGCATATTTACCTGGTTGGTAATGGCAGTGATGATTCCTATAGGAAGGGTAAAGAAAATGGCAATGACACAAGCTAGGAGAACTCCCCACCAAGGTAACTGAAGTTGCTCATTGTAATATTCACAAGCAAAGACAGTAAGTGTAATGTTCGCGACAAGAATGCACCAAAACCACCACTCAGGTACTTGGTTATACTTGCTCATTAGTCTAGTGTGTATGTCCATCTTCTTCTCTTTGAAGCTTGATTTGCTTTGCTCCCATATCTCCCTGCAACCAAAAAATTCCTTATAACATAACTTTCTCTTTTTATTGATGTATTAACTTAACAACCTTCTACCTCGGAATTAGTCATCTGTTATCTATTTCTAAACATGTATATATACCACGCCGAATTAGTACAACAACTACAACTATGATTTCAGTTCCAAGTAAGCTGGGGTATACCATATCCTCTATTTAAGCTCGTCTCGAACCCAATATTTTAGAAAATGAAAAAGTACTAGAAGTTCACTACATTTTCTTCTAGCATATAAATCTCTGACATGACTAAAAGACTTATAGAGACATAGGAGGAAAGTAGACAACATATTCCCATTGTGCCTCTATATTTGATTGGACTGGAAGAGAAAATACAGGCATTGCATTAGTACAACAACTATTATATCAAACATTGTTCATACCTTCCGTGAAATAAGAGAACATGCATGACAGTAGCACTGAGAGCAGCGAAGCCAACTCCATAAGTAATCACGAAAAATGTACTAAGATAAAGATGCCCTTGTCGCTCGTAGGCAGCAATGTCAAGATGGAAATTAGAGTCAATGATACTTGATATGTTGTAAACTTGGCCAGTGGAAGTGAACAATCCAGAAGAGAAAATAGGGAATGTTTTGGCTTTGAAGACATCTAACCAGTAACATATTGGAGTCAAAACATACATAATAAAGATGAATCCAGCAGCAACATTAGCTGTAGCAAACCACGGGCTTGCTAATGGGCTTCCAAGATAAGAGGACACAGAGGACCAATCAAGGCCTATAGCTCCAATGCCAAGCCCTTTTAGGCCCGAACCGAGTTGTTGGGCTAGCACTGATTTGGGAAAGATCCAACATATCCATGACAAAGATGTCAACATTGAAAAGAGATAGCCAGGGAAAACATAGTACGCAAAACTGCAGATAAAGGCTATTAAGAAGAACTGAGTACGTGTTAGCCCTCCTTTGGGACGTTCTTCTATCTCGTGTAAAGCCCTGCAAATGAAACTCTATGTTAAACTAAAAATAGCCGGTAGATGTATTATTTATGTATAATATGTGATATATATTGGTTTGTGAATCAGCCTGGCTATTTGTGTAAAAATCCCGAAAACATATTCATGTGAAACAGAGTAGTCCCCAATGGGACGTCGTCGTTGTCAAAAGGTTATAATTTGAATCATAGTGTTACGAGTTTGAATCCTACTACTGCTGAGTTCTCGACGTTCTCCATTTTTTGGTTAATTATATGAAGAAGTTGCTTTAAAAAGTGAAATAGTCTGAGAAATAGCGAAATATTAAGTAATGAACCATATTTTCAAAGAACTTGGAATGTTGGACTTATTAAATTTAAATCATGAATCAAACTCTACAAGTAAAGATTGTTTCTGATAATGCAAAAATATCTATATGCTAAGCAAAGCGTTAATATGTACAAATTGTTACCGCGAAAATATTTTAAAAAGCCGTTTTCTAATGCAAACACAAAGTCTTTTCCTAAAGTTTAGAATTAGCTACTCTCTTTGTCCCAATTTATGTGGCACTTTTCGTTTTCCGAGATTCAAACTGTATGATATTTGATCAATATTTTAAAATGTATTTTTTCACCAAATTGATATAAGAAAACTTGCCAATTATAGGCAATTATAGTACTTTTCAAGTAGTTTTCAAATATATAAATTTTAATCTTAAAATATTAAGTTAATCTAATCTAATTTAGCTTTAAAATTTAGTTAAATTGACTCTTGAAAAGCGAAAAGTGTCACATAAATTGAGACGAATGGAGTAATTATTTACGTTGCATTTTCTGGATCCAGACAAGATCCTTTGACTGCATGAAAAACGTGGATTTTTTTATCCTGAGGGGAATATTTATATTATTATTATTATTATAGAATAAAGAGGTGACATCCTGTCGGTGTATACGTAAATGGATCTTTTTTAGAGCTCTGTCTGCAGTCTCGTTGACATGTCATTAACGCTCAGTAAATGTTTTTTCTGGAAAAAGAAAATTGATATCTCTAGAAGGTACCTAACATAATGAAATTTGCATTTACTAGCCTGTATAAATATCATCTAAGTATTTCATTTTCTTCATAATTCCAAAGGATATTATTTTCACAAAAAAGCAACTTATAGTTTAACTTGTGGGGTCCAAGGGTCGCTGTCATAATTATCAGCCCCTCGCCTACCCCTAACGAATAATTGCTACAAGAAAAATAAATAAGGGGGTAGGGGAAGAAATCAATCAAGAACAGTGCCAAAAATCTATAGTCTGGCAATGCATATTTCATGTTAAAATGTTACTACTACGATTTAACTATATAAAATTACTCCGACCAGAGGTTCTTTACATTATTAGTTTTTTTTAATATGTGCGAAACCAGAAGTTCTAACAAGAGAATTTTTTTTTTTTTAAAAAAAGTGCAAACTTGCTCGGTTAATAAATATACTTATCTAATAACTATGAAGGAAATTTAACAATTTATATTTGTACAAAACAAATTTGTTTTTTGCCATATTTGTACGGTGTAACTTTTTGACGAAAATAATTCCATTGAATTCCCTTGGACACACTTAGCTACGCAATTGATTTTAACATGTTGTAACACGTAATGTAACGACTTATTCGGCAGGTTATTAATATGAACGGATACCTTTAGACTTTATTTATTACATAGTAGATAATTTAATAGTGTAAAACCGTCAAGTTAAACTAAGAATTTTGATGATTAAGAAACTTGCCTGAATAATGAGACTTGGACAAGATTGGCAGGCCACCACATGGCTGCTGGCTCAACCAAATACCTTCTGAAAATTCCAGCCCATCCAAATCCCAGTACCTACCATTCACATCTTCAATGTCTTATCAACAAATTACAGGTTTAAATTATATACACCGTCTGTGTAAAAAATATTTGTATTATCAGGTCAGTAATCTGCCTTATTTTTAAGATTATGAATCTCATATTTTCAAAAGCCTTACCAGTAGATATCTTTTGATTAACCTAATAACGTAAAAAATTATTTTTACATTGTATGTAATTTAAACATATTACAGTGATCAAAATGATTACCTGTGTTGTGATGACAACAATAAGAGAAACAAAGAAGGTAATGTTTTTCTGATAGAAGACTTTAACAGCAGTGACAACATGAATAGCATAAACAGTGCCAGCACCAGAGTTTGCAAAAATGGTGATGAGGACATGTTCTTTGACATTAAAAGGGCCTGGATTTAAAGTGAATTCCCATTTAGACCCTTGCAAAAATACCCTTTTTGTGATCTTAGCAGCCATGAGTTGGCCTAAAGGAACAACAGCAATCTGAGCTGAAATTGCTGTAATTGTCAATGGCTCAGTTCTGTACCAAAAAAACTGGTTCAAAAATGACAAAAGAACACAAGAAAGTGTGCCTAAAAACCACATTCGAAAAGTGAGAACTGGTAATGAAGGATCATCAGTGATTGGAACAGTAAGTGCCACTTGTTTGATGGGTGAATTTTCTTCTTCATCATCATGGTTGACTTTGGATTTTGAGCTTGATGCAATGCCATGATCATCAAGATTGGATACTGCAAAATATAGAGTTTATTTTGGATTTGTTAAAGATCTTAAATTAAGTTTATGCGCCGCTTCTGGATTCTTCAGAATACACAAGCCAACAGTATGTGTACGATCCTTTAAAAACTGCTTGTTTTTGAAGGATCCAACACGAGTGAACAGACATTTTTGGAGGATCCGAGTAATACTGGAATTGAGTTGGACAAAGAGAGAGATTCTTACAAAGAGGAGTCTTGATTTCTGCTGGAGATTCTTCCATTGGTTTAATTTGTTTCTGTTTTTGGAGGTAATTTTGTGACAAGTGATATAGCTGGATTAGTACCTCAACCTATATGTTTGCATTTAAAATTGGGAGATTCCTTTTTCTTTTTCTTTTCTTATATAAATTTTGGATTAGGTGAACACGTGAATAGTAAAAACGGAAAATATAGAGAGAGAAGAGCCTATTGTGGATTAGATTCAGTTGAACCGTATGCTTGCATTTAAACGTGGAAGAAATCTTTTTTTTTTTTTCCAACCTAACCTACAAGTGAAGTCATGATTACTAATACAGTAGTATCAAAAAAAAAAAAAAATTTATCAAGGCCACCATATAAAGGTAATTAAAGATAATTACACATTATTTTTAATACCAATAAGTTCGAAAATAAGACAGCAACCTTCTATAACAAAGTAAATTGCAACCAGCAAAAGTTATGGTTGGAATTCAAGTACCCCTCTATCTTTAACCAGAAGTTCCGCGCTCGAATCCAGATAATGAAATCACCTTTAGTCGGACCTTAAAATGGGTGGCAAGCACTTGATAGAAAATCAAAAAACATACTACAAATTATGTTATGTAGATGGTGTAAAAATAAATTACACGGCTAATATCTGATAAGAGTACAAGAACAGTCCTATCTCTTTCTTTGAAAAGTTGACAGTTTTTGACAACTAAAAGTAAAAAGTTGTAAGTAGTTAATAAAAAGGGAAAAGGGTTAAAAATATCCATCTACTTTCATAAATTGGCTACTTTTATTCTCCGTTACAAGTTGGGCCAAATATATCCCTATCGTTAGCAAAGTATTCAAAAATACCCCTCATTCTAACATATTCCTACATAAACAAGCCTAGTTATTGGAATTGGGTGACATGAAGGCCACATGACATTTAACTTATTCTATATAGTGCCTGCGTGGCAACTTTTTTAAAAATAATCTGGAAAATTGATTTTTTTTTTTAAAAAACAAATCTAGAAAAAATAGCTTTTATTAAAAATCTTATTTTTTTAATTTTATAAAACATTTAAAAAAATATATTCTCGAAAATTGGATTTTTTAATTAAAAAATCTGGAAAACTGTAAAGTACTTTTTTTTTTAAAAAAAAGTGTCCTAAAAATCTTTTTTTTAAACCTAGATTAATTTTTTTTTTAAAAAAACTGATTTAAAAAAAATCATTTTCCAGAAATTTTTTTTCTAAGAAACATGTTTTATAAAATAAAAAAAATCAGATTCTTAATAAAAGCCATTTTTTCCAGATTTATTTTTAGAAAAATCAATTTTTCAGATTATTTTAAAAGAAAATTGCCACATAAAAAGCGCGCATACAATAAGTTAAATGCCATGCGTGTGTCCATTTAATCCAATTCCTACGACCAACCATATGTTGAATACGTTCGAAAATGAGATATTTTTAAAAACTTTACTAACTAAGAAAAAGATATATTCTAAACGTATAACGGAGGATAAAAATAGTGAATTTATGAAAGTAAAGAGGTATTTTTAACTCTTTTCCCTAATAAAAAAGAGTGATTTTTTCCTTTAATTTGGAGCAGTACCTACCAGATTCAAGAATGTTGTACTTTTGGATCAAGTTGTGCCACGTCATATGTCTTCAACAAAATTCAAAATCCTCTTTTACCATTTTCTTGGATCTTCTCTTCCAGCTTGTTGGGATTCATCACAAAGTTATTGGTCCGGTCAAATAATAAATTTCTCTTCATTTTATCTTTGGAAATATCTGCAGCCCATGCATGTGATGGTGACTGCTGTGGTCCATTATAATAACTTAAGCAACTTGTATTTTGTATTACTTTGTAACGTGAATGTCTTAGCGAAAACGACGACCTAAATAAAAACTCTTAAAACTATATGTTTATGTACAATAAAGCAAAGACAAAAGTTGATGTGACTGAACGAACATAGATAAAAATAGTTTTCTAAATCAGGAACTTGAAAATAATTATGATCATGGAGCTTTAAATTTCACATGTAAATCTATGGTAATATCCTACTGTTCTAGAGTTTCATTTAGTAGAATTTAAACTCTATGATACTGGCTATTTTACAATTGCATGGACAAAAACAAGGCTATTTGTCGATTAGAGATCAAAATGGTAATTGAAATTATTTCACAAAGACTTATCAAAATAAGAAAAAAGGGAAAACAAGCACGCTTGGAGAATGCATGTAAAGAGAGCTGTAGATTGTGTTCCGAAAAAAATGAATTTATAACCACTTTATAATATTAATCGGTCAACTATCTCTCAATCCCAAATTAGATGTTCCTACTGCATTATGAATCTTTTCCACTCTTTTCAGGATTAGAATCATCATATACGAGTATTAATTAATGTTTATGTAGAACGTCAAACTTATTGCAATCTTAATCATGTGCTTTAGACTGGAAATTCATTCAAATGGACAATTAGGCGGAATTTTATGGCCATTTAATTAAGCATTAAGATGTGAAAAAGTCTTCTAAATCCAACGTTCCTTGTTCTTCAGTTGCAACGTGAAGACATGTTTTCCTCTTTATGCTATTTAGAAAGAATGGTACTTCGAGCCCGTTTGGATGGGCTTATGACTCTGACTTATAAGTCAAAAGTTATAAAGTTAGGAATTTTAACTTATAGCTTTCGACTTATTTTAAGCATTTTCTTACCTTACTCAAACACTTCAAAAGTGGCTAAAAGCTATGTTGGCTTAAAAGCACAAAAAATAAGTCAATCCAAACAGGCTCTTTAACTATATATTCTTAGCATCTTTATTTTAAAATAACATGACTTATTAAGACCTCATCATAATAACTCTTTTAAAATATAATAAGACGTGTGAAACTCTTACCTTTACTAATTAAAATGAATATTTTTGATACGTTGCATACATTTTGTTTACATATCAAAAATCTTCTTTAATTTTTTTAAATAGTGCTTGATCAAACATCATTGAAACTTTATACAGAATGGAAGAAGCAAGTTTCACCCACACTAAGCCTCGAAATTTCCAGCTCCCAAGCTACGTATTATAAAATCAATAGCCGATTTCGATCCTCAACATTCACAACAAAATTCAAATCGGTTTTTCGCAAACAACAAATCAACAACAGGGGCAAATGTAGCATTATGACACCTAATTCATCTGAATCCAAAAGACTTTTTATACTGTAAATTTCACTAAGATGAAACTTGTAGGTGACGAAACACTTGTTAAGCTTCCACAAAAAGCAACAGGCTTAATGAGTTAAATTGCGTCGCAATTTTTTTTGGCATTGGACTGAGAATTATGCCCGACGATCAGGGACGAAACTACAGTATTAAAGGGGGTACGGTTCGGCTAAACTCAGTACTTTTGTATTTCCGTATTTGTCTTGGATTATTCAGTAAAGATTAATGATATTTACTTGGCGAACCTTCATGCAGAAATGAGCTAATAGTTCAGTGGTAATAATAAGGCTAGCAAAGCTCTCTTTTCCCGAACATGTGGGTTCAAACCACATTTGCCAATGTTTTTCCTTTTTTGCTAATAAGCAAGATTCTCTTTCTAAAATTAGAAGAAAGAAAATATATAATGCTCCTTCACTTCTTTTCCTTTGGGTAACTTTTTTCCTTTTTGCTATTATACAAAATTTCTTTTTAACATTTTATTTTTAACAAAATATAAATTTGACAAGTAAAAAAAGCTAAAAGAATGTTACTTTGCTGCTACCATTTTTTTCATCAGTTTCTTTCACAAACCTCAAACTCAAATCCAAAGTCAGATTTTCGAAAAAGTTAGGATTCCAACTTTTTGTTAGATCACCACTTCGCCGCCCCGTCCGTGGAGAGCGACTCGGCCGGTGACTAATATTTTTATAGTGTTTAAATAGTTTGTCGCTTTTTTAAATATATTAAATACCAGTACTTGCTTGTTAGTTTGGCTGTTATACATTAGCTTGAGATCGTTGTCCTGTCTTGTAAAATCCGAACCCCCAAACGTCAAATCCTGACTTCGCCTCTGCCGACGATGCACGGATGCTAAGATCTTGGCAATAATTAAGGAGTGCGTTTTGGTTTGCCATGTTAACAAAAATAACTACAAAGATAAAATATATAATGGCTAGTTAATAGTAGGGCTGGGCGTTCGGTCGGTTCGGTTTCACAAATTCGATTTGGTTTTTCGATTTTCGGTTTGTAATGGGGTAAACCGAACCGAAATAACTTCGCCATTTCGATTTTGCAATTTCGGTTCGGTTTAGATATGCAAACTTTCCCACCGCCACAAGTAGGAGTTTGGACAATTTCTAGCAATTTTTAACAAACATAAGCTAAAACTAAAGCGATGTCTGCTAAGTTCACAAGAAACAGTACTAGACTACTAGTACATCTGATAGGGTCAAAGAAATCATAGGCCAAACAGAGAAAGGAACCAACAACAACAACCCAGAGAAACCAACCACCCTTCAAGATTTCCCTTTTCTACTCTCTGAGTCTCTGTTGGCATCATTCTTCATATATTATGTGTATATGTAATATGTGAAGTGAACCCAATATATTATGTATATATGTAATGTTTCATGAAAGCTAAAATTCGATTTTTTGGTTTAACCGAATTAGAATTTGCATACACCGAAATCAAACCGAATTGTAGAAATCTCATAAATTAAAATCGAACGGGACCGAACAAACAGAAAAATCGAAACCGAAATTAAAAAACGTTCGATTAGTTTTTTCGATTTGAACCGAAATATGCCCAGCCCTAGTTGATAGTAGTGTACAAGAAAAATAAGCATCACATAACTTAATATATTGTTTGGCTGGCCTCATTATGTAGAAATTTGAGTATTAGATTATGTGAAATAGAATGTGAAATAAGAATCATAATTATCTCTACGTTATTATTTAGTGCATTAATTTATGGTTTTTGCGTAATTAGTAAGTAAATCAAACAACGTTAAATTTAGATGCATGTTTCCTTTCCACTTAAAATATAGAGAGAGACGTACACGTACAATCACAAACCACGATCAATCAATTATAAAAAATAATTTTAATACCAAAATTTTCATCAATATAACAACTCCACTTGTCATCCTAAAATGTTGGACACGATTTGGAACTTAGCAAGTCTGTGAGGTAACAGTATTCCAAATAATGTTTGACTTCAAAATACTGAAGTACCATTTGGACCCTACGAAGATCTTGAACAGAGCTTCATGCTTGTCGTCTTCCTGTATATGGCCTTTCTTACGCAATGTATGATTTTTGGAGATTTTGGCCTTGTCATAGTACAGCACACTTTTCTTTAATCTATTTCGAAAATAAATGTTTCTTCTTTAAAATTTAAAAATAATTTAATTTAAAATTTTAATTTATTCTTAATAAAATAATTATATCTATTCAAATATTTAGGATTTATTTTAAATTATAATTTTTCGTAAGTTTTGTATCTAGTTCAAATGATGACATATAAATTGAAACTAAACAAATTAGATCTTTGGCCGATACGTGGATGCTCCACATTCAAATAAAGAAAGCATAGTGCATTCAAAATATGATGTCATTTTATCCTTATACCTCCAATTTAGCTTGTCATCTTGTCTGATCAAATCCCACAAAACCCTACTTGATTTCTCTCGCAGAGACACACAGAGAAGCAATTGAAGAATCTTATAGTATCACTTTGCAATGACACAATGACAAGGTTTTGCCTTTAATCTCTTAATTACACATTAAATTGTTAATCATTCCTCCATTTGGTTTGCTTTGTCTTTTGCCTTTGATTGCAAGCAATTTTTTAATTTTATTTCTAGCTGGCTTCTTCAATTGGGTTGTTTTCTTTTTCCTTTTTTTCTTCATATGGGTGCGTATTTTTCTTTGTATGTTTTGTTCAAAAAATAGTTTTTTCTTTTTGGGGTTTTCCTCTTAAACCTTGGTATATTGTATAAGATCATTACTCAATTGATCATTATTACATTTTGCTCTATATTGATGGTTTGTTTTGAAGTGTTAAACAGTGTCTCTTATTAGGTAGAAGGAAAAAGACTAGGTAAAAAATAAATTGTAGAAATTGTGGAGTCTTGGTGATAAAGGTACAATCTTTTGGTTATTCGCTATTTACACCGCTTACACCGTGTCGTTTTCCCTATTAGAGGCGAGCTAGAATTTTGAGTTCATCGGTTCTGAATTCTAAAAAAGACAACTTAAAAGGTTCTGGATAAGTTTTTTATACGTATTAATTGAATCTTTTAATACAAATACATAATCTTTATACATCTTCCCTTTGCATTTTTGCAAAGAGGCTCTGTTCGATGTTTGTGTTGTATAATTGTTATTATTCAGTTTTGGTAGATGAAATTCTGTTTTAATTTGCTGTTATCTCAGGATATAGGCATATAGCTGCTCTTATTAAACAGTCGTGTGTTTGATCCTATTGTCGATGGCTGAGGTGATCGGCCCAAGATTATATAGTTGCTGCAATTGTAGGAATGAAGTTGCACTGCACGACGATGTAATTTCTAAAGCATTTCAAGTGAGTAACTCTGGCTCTTTTTGTTGTTTCCTTGAAAATATGATTTGGGGCTTTGAATGTCATACTTATTCTAATCATATATTGTTCTTCCTTTTTTTTTTGAAGATGGTAAACAGTATCATGTATTGTTCTTCCTAGAATGCACAGAGATTAAAATGTTAATTTGTACTCGTCGTAATTTAAAACAAGTTTAAATTGTTTTATGATCTTTGTTCTCTGCTACAGTCAGTTTGTTAGCCAGTGTTAGGAGTGGGAGGGATTATTGAGACAAATTCAATAAGTTAGGCGCATTTGATTTTTTAAGATCTATGTTCTTGCTACAGTCAGTTTGTTAGCCAGTGTCCATTAGTTGTATATAAGGTTCAAACAGTTCCATTGACTCACCTATTTCCTTCTCTAAATCACTGCTAAAGCAATTATCTTGTTGCATATGAGAACACCTGTGCCTCAAAATGAGTGGGCGTATACGGTGTTCAAAGTTGAGTTAGATATTTATTATTCTTGTTTTATTTGACATTAGGGAAGAAATGGTCGAGCATTTTTGTTCTCTCATGCGATGAACATTGTTGTTGGGCGCAAAGAGGATAGACAGCTTATGACTGGTCTCCATACAGTTGCTGATGTCTATTGCTCTGACTGTCGCGAAGTGCTTGGGTGGAAATACGAACGAGCTTATGAGGAGACACAGAAGTACAAGGAGGGCAAATTCATACTTGAGAAGTCAAAGATTGTCAAGGAAAACTGGTAGTCGTGGATGATAATACATGCTCATTTTGTTAAATCAATGTTGAGTAATTCAAAAGGTCAACTCATTGTTCCCAATAGTCTTATCTTAGCTTTTATTTCTTGTGTTTGTTGTGCGATTGGATGAAATATCTGAGATGCTGTAAAAATCCTGTTAATAATCTATCTTGAAAATTAACCGTGTAAAATATCATATTTATCTTTTGTTGGTTTCGTTTAGCAAATGATAGCTTAGTTATCGCAAAAGGTCCATGGTCTGCTACTTTCATCACGAGAATTTGTGAACAATGTCAGTTGTTGCCCTTCAAGCACAAGTTCAGAAGAATTTTCAACTAGTGTCTTCTAGCTACCCTTTTTTTAATGATTATACCAGGGGCCTCTAGTGTCGATTTCGTTAATAGCTCGTTATTATCTCACGGTACATATGGTATGAAGTAAAATCAAACCAAAACCTTATAAACTGCTTAAGCCATTAGCTTCAAAAAAAGAAAAACACTTTACTAGAACCAAATTCTGAAATCCATCATGGAGTACCTGAATTGTTTTTCGTGATATACTAGTGCCGAAGTGCAACATCGAGTTCCTGAGTTCTTTGTTAGTTTTAGAATTCATCAGTTTTGGGGGGTTCAATGATGTTGGAGAGAAGGTTGGGTAATATAATGCAACTGTAAAGGAAAGCCACTTCACCTATGCATCTCAGCATTAAGGAAGAAACTTAAGTAGTTGCCTTATCCAATCCTTCTTGAGTTCCAAATTGCGTTGATAAGGTCTTTCTTAATAAGATTGTGACATGATTAATTCCCTGGTGCATAAAACATCCATTACCAGATTAGGAATGTGTTTAATATCATGTCAGTAATGAATTTGCTTCAGCATGGCAGAAGGTTCCTTGAAAGAAAAACCTGTATTTTCTGATGCAGATCGAATGATGGCTGACATGAATAATTCTATCAACAGCTATGGAAAATAGCGAGTATAAATCAAGATAAGGCGCTATAATGAATGTATTGATTGAGTAATTGGCATTGAATACTGATCGATCCAATGACTACTACTAAACTAGAGGCTTTGATGACCACTTTATCTCATGGAAGTTGGCTAATTACAACCTAAGAGGGAAAAAAAAATGTGGATGATGATACACACAGGCAAATAAACAAAATTGAACCAAGGAACACATTTTCATTCTCACGCGTTTGTGCATTTGCTCCACGGCTATATAGTGTCACAGACTTCAATCAATAATATTCCAAGAAGAATAACACTAAGTAAGAACCATATGTAAGAAAATAAAAATTCCAGATCATAAGATCACAGTAAGAAGTTAAAAGGCCGTATGTTCTCTGTAAGCAACTCAAAAGTCAAACGCAAATACTAAACTTGCAGAGGCTCAACTAGGAGCACATATACAAATAATCAATTTCATTAGCAATGTTGGGTAGTTTGAAAAGAAGAAAATAAGAACAAAATAGAGAACACACAATTTCCCTAAAAATAAAATAGAACTTCTTTTGCTAGATAAAAGATTTATAGCAAGGAAAAAGCTATGTACATATATTCTATCTACCAGTCCACTTCTTTCTAGCATTTTCAATTGCCTCCACTCTCATTCTCAAGAGTTCACGACAAGAATGTTGATACTGCATATTGATGGCATCAAGTTCCAACTTGAGATCCTGCAATTGATTTTTGTTATTTGCCCCGTCGATAAAAGAGAGAGAAGAGAGGTTAGAGATGAAATCATTAGATATGGCATTTCGCGAGCTATCAAAGGAGATCCCTGAATTTTTGGTACAGTCACTCATTACAACATCACCAGGACTACCCTCATTGTTGTTTGGAGCACAGATTTTGGGACCTTTGACGCATTCTAACTCATTGCCAAGAGATCTTAAAACATTGTTATACTCCACATTTGAGGCTGATGTGCTCCCTTGATTCAAAGATGTAATGCCTAGTTCTCCAATCACATGATCTTCTATTATCAAAGTCGAATCGTTGGATGAGTTATTCACTGCAGGGGAACTCCCAAAAGAATATTTCTGGCTTGTTGAGAGTTTGGAAATGAAGTCGGCAATCAATTCAGCTATTGTCGCCACATCGTCGTTCGACAACTCAAGCTCCTCTACCATCTCACTAGCTATTGACATCACGGTGTCAACATCAATACAAAATACAAAGTGCACATGCCTGATCCGACCTGTCAAAAACAAAAACAAAAAAGAGTCAAAACATTTTGCTTGCAAATACTCCATGTATTATTCTATTAGAATGATCAAATACCAGTCAACTCAAAGAATTCGCAGTGAGAATGCAATTGAATGGTCATCATGCTTGTCACCGTGTAACCTAAATTCGTTTCTCCCATTACGTCTCACGAAGTCTAGATTAGAAAACTGAGAAGATTTAGTTTTGTTTTCTATGCACATGTCACTCTGTAACTTCTGTGCAAGGTCTACATCCATGAAAATTGACTTTGCCAGACTTTGTGCTTCAGACACAACATTTGAGGGCTGCAAATGATCACATATGGGGGTTATCAAGCTTTCAGGTGAAAGAAATGGGTCTTCCAAAAGTTCAACTGCACTCAATCTTACGGATACTGGGGCCAAACATTTCTCCACAAATAGTTTTACATGAGGATCTGTTACTTTCGCTAAAGAAGCTGGCTTTATTCCCTGAAATCGAACATTTTTCTCAGCATTGCAATTATTTTCAAGTAAAACAAAGTAATAGTTGTAAAACTTAAAATAACTAAAACTCACCGACGTGACTTTTTTATAAATTTGTGCTTGATTTCTACACTCACTATATGGATATTCACATGTTATTAGCTCCAAGATACACATGCCAAAAGAATAAATGTCAACAAGTTCATTATATTCTTCATCATACAGCTCTGGTGCCATAAATTCAGGGGTACCTGACAAAGAGAAAACACAAATATTATATGGTAAGAAGGGTTAATATATCAGTTTTGATGGGACCAAATGCAGCAAGTCCAAGTCAAATAACTACCAATAACACTTCGAGCAGTAGGCTGCTCCATAATTGTTGCTAGTCCAAGATCTCCAAGTTTAACTTCTCCATTATTTCCATTGATAAATATATTGTCACATTTCAAGTCTCTATGTATAACTGGTGGATTGTGACTATGGAGATAATGTAAACCTTGGAGAATTTGTCTAGCCCAATTTTTAATGGCTTTTGTGTCAACAGTCTTGTGCTTCCTCCGATATCTAAAAGGGGTGGAAAGCAAAAGATAGATGAATAAAAAGATTTGTAGGTTGCATTGAAGGTAAGGGGAAATATGCAAGAAATATTGGACTCACTGCCTTAAGCTCCCTGAACTAAATAATTCAGTGATCATATTAATGCTTTTGTTCACATCGTCCACCCAGGAGGAATACAATTTTATAATGTTTTCATGCTTCAACATTCTCAACAAATGAACCTCCGAATATATCCTCTCCAAATGTTGAGGTGACTGCAAAGCATCATCTATGCAAATTTGATTCCAAGCAACTTCTATTCCGTCAATTTTGTCGAACGCCTTATAGCTACATGTGAAAATCGCTAAAGTACTGAAAATCAATAACGATTACGAGGTAATACTAAAATGCAAGAAAATAACAGGAGATGGGTGTAGGAGCCATACACAGTCTTAAATGCTCCACTTCCCAAGATTTCATTAAACTGGAGGAAGAGAAACAAAAAGAAGGTGATAATACCACCAAAACACACAAGATTACATAAATGAAACCAAAAGAAATTAATATCATATGATAAACAATTACACATCATTTCTCAACATAATGTATAATATTGCATAAGAGCAAAATAAAATCATAATGAAATTGAAACTCCAACTCAGTCCCTACCCACGTTACAATTTTGTTTCAATATAAAGCCCCACTTTTGAATCAAATAGACATCAAATGATATAACAGCCTCAATGACAATTAATAAAATTACCAGCTTAAAGCCAAATTTTAATAAAAGGGCTAACTTTTTTTAATAGAACTTATATATACACTATACAAAAAATTAGGGTCGCTTTTTTTTTTCCCCCGCATTTGTTATATATAGTATAGTATTCTTACGAGACATAAAGCTTTTAACTTCACATGATAATATTATTATTTATCTTGATAATGTTAAATTCAACTTAATAAGATGTTAGTTATGTGTTTGCAATATATTACCTTGGATCTTATAAAAAACTTACTTACTTATATGAGGATTTGAGTAGTTTAACTTAAAGTTCTAAAACATTACTACGTTAAAAAACAGAGGCCCTGGAAGAACCCTCTGCAGAAAGACAACCAGAAGAGACTTTCTTAACCGACCTCATTCTTAAATCAAATGATACAACCACCACCATTTACTAGCATTGACTTATAAAATTAAATGAACAAAGTACAACAAGCAGGAATAGATGGAACAAGAAAAGAAAAAAAAAGGTAGTCAGTTGGTAATCAAATATGATGCTAAAAATAGAAACCTGGCAAATATACAGAGAGACCAGAAAGAGAAAAACATAAGTACCCGAATGTATCTCTTGTCTGGTGATACTTCAACAACCTCAGCCTCATCAAATTTACCTTTCAATTTAACTTTGTCAAACCATGATATATCGGAATTCATCTCTCAACGACCACAAAAAAAAAAAAAGGCCAAAAATATTTACACACACAAATAGGAAGAACTAACTGAAATCAAAGAAAGGGTTCAGAAAATGCTTCACATGCTACTGAATATGAATCAACAACCCTTCCAAATCGGAGTTGGCGTTGAAAGAACTCAACTTTCAGCAACATTAAAGCAAAACCTTGAACCCCCATTTCCCAAAAATTCAAGTAATTAACCACACAAAAAAGAACTCAGTATTGAAACGCATGTAGCTAGACTAATTAGGGCAGGCAGACAAATTTAAACCCTAAACCTCACGTCCCTAAAATCCCAAAAAGAGGATCATAATGAAATCCTAATCTGTTAAGGGGATTGATAATAGAGAATTCAGGGACAAAATTTAAGTGAAGATTGTAATTGAATTGAAAAGCGTAGAAGAGGGAGGAATGGAGAAGAAAAAAGGCAGCTGGACAATGGGATTAAGGGTTAATAGTTTGTCAACTTTGACAACTAAGCATTTGCTTTTTAGATAATCATATAGCTAATTGCCGTTGATTTAACGTATAATGAGCCACGTATACAAATTTAACGTAATTAATGGCTGCTAAAAGTAGTTATATAAATTAGATGTGGAACTTTACACAACCGGGTTTCGTGGTGTAGTTGGTTATCACGTCAGTCTAACACACTGAAGGTCTCCGGTTCGAGTCCGGGCGAAGCCATATATTTTTTTTTTTCGTTTTCTCCAGATTATTTCGGTTTTATGATGGTAGTGTTTGGGCCAGGTTTGATCAATTTCATCGGATATCTGCTAACTCACGCAAGCACGACTAGCAAAAAGTAGTGTTTGGGGCTTATAGCTTTCACGCCTGGATTCAACCGAATTCACTACCTCACATCAAGATAAGTACGGCAAAAGAAAAAAAGCAAGAACATTCGCCAATACGCTTGTTTTGATGGCTGTTCATGACTAAAGATTTGGGTATCTCAAGTGTTCGTTTCCCATAATCGATTGGTTTCCTTTTCAATGTTTCAAGATTACTAAACACACCGAAGGTCTCAGTCCCGAAGCCATATATATATATTTTTTTTCCGTTTTCTCCAGATTATTTCGGTTTTATGATAGTAGTGTTTGGGCATCTACAATTTCATCGATACCTCAAGCACGAATAGCAAAAAGCAAAGTGCCCGTGCAATTTCACCGGGAATTCACTACCTCACATCAAAGACAAGTACGGGTAGCAAAAAGCAGTAACCTATTCGCCAATACGCTTGTTTTGATGGCTGTTCATGACTAAAGATTTGGGTATCTCAAGTGTTCAGAGGACAAACATTTCCCATAATCGATTGGTTTCCTTTTCAATGTTTCAAGATTACTACCAGAAATTTAGTGATTTTCCTTGTATAATTGGTCACAAATTACAAATAAGTGACTAGGTCCTATTTCGTTTAGTTGTTTTATCAGAGTTGGAGGTGAGAAATCAGCAAAAGGAGATATCAGATATGGCTCCTGTCAATAATTTTAGCTTTCTATAATTGGTATTTCATTCTGTTAATATGCAGCATTTCCGTTGAAAGTGTTTGTTAGCTTCTTTTATTAATGAGGAAATCACTTGAATTTCACTTTTGGCATATGGTTTACTCTTGAAAACACTTTGATCATTCGGAATTTTGTCATCTAATACAAGAGGAGATTCTAGCTTCTATTATATGATTCACGTGATTCCAATAGCTTTTGCCAACTCTATGTATGTACATATTAGGAAATCAACTAAGTATCTATAAATATTTGATTTCTTCATTAACCACTCTCATGATTTAAATAGCCTTACCCTTCTTCCATCAAGCTATGTAGTTTGCTAAAAATTTAAATGTTAAGAAGGAGCTTCAGATGAATAAGCTGCTAGATTAAGCGGTCACCGAGCTTGCACCCAATTGCAATTGAACTATATATCATGGTATTCAATTATCTCTTAGCAGAAAGTTAACGAGAAAGTAGTAGAAAATTAACTAGGGCGCAATAGACAACAGTGCATCTAATTGAATTCATTGGTCAATTCTAATTGACATACAAACATTATCAACAGAACTAATTATCTCTAGCACAAGATTTTCATGTTCAACATGTTGTTCTCATGAGTTCAACTCAACAAAAAGGCTGGCCTGAGGGTGTAAGCCGGCTTCTTTCAGAGACAGAGCGAGCTTCTCTGAACCATAAACTGTGCGGGGAAAGTTGGACACGAGGCTGTATTTTTCAACCTCCAGGCATCCAAGAGAATCAACATAGTCATAAAGAGATTGTAAAGTTGTAGTACATTGAAATCTTCTCTCTTTGCGCTCACCGTTAGGAAACCTTACCAAAACCTGCAGGATACAAGAAACCAACAAAGAATTAATCATCTGAAAAGTAACAATTTCTTCACTGCGTACTCAAAAAACAAACCACATTTCTACGGTTATAACATAGACTGATGCACATGTAAATAAAAGTATCAAGACCAAGATGATTACTTGAGTAACATCAGGACCCTTTTCAGGTTCAGGGCCCAGTAACTGTAATTTCTCCTTGCGCATTTTAGCCAATGCAGCTTCTCTTTCAGCAGCTTCACGGGCTGCTCTTTCACGAGCCTCTTCTTCCTCCTTTCTTTTCCTTTCAGCTTCAGCAGCTTCCCTTTCCTGTCGCTCTTGCTCTTCTTTCCTCTGACGCTCTCTAGCCTGGTAGGGGATAAACAGTTCAGCAACGCACAAATTACTTTGTTCCCTTTCTCAAGATTGAACTTGTAAAGCCTATTTTTAAAACCTAAAAGTACTTACCTGATCAGCCTCTAGTGCAGCACGATAAGCGGCATCCTGCTCCTCCCTCAAACGTATATTATTTATCCTTTCTTCTGCTTCAAGCCTGGCAGAAACAAGTACAGATGCACTTTCCTCGAGCACCCTTTGCAGTGCAGTAAGCAGTTCTTCTGGAGATTTTGGGCCCTCAACCTGCAAAGTGCTCATCAGACTAAGATATACAAGACAACATCAAAGTAAAGGAGAGGTCAAAGAAGCAGCTCTTGATTTTTTTTTTTTAAAAAAACCAGTCCAGTAAGTCCGCTGCTACACTAAAACATCAGATAGTATCTGGTATGAATTTGCAGTTCTTTTGGTATATAACAAGGCAAATAAAACTTTAATTGACTTTTGGCAACAAAAGACAAAAGCCTCCATAGCTACCTTATGGTAGATAGCTAAGAAGGATTAAGACAACAGAAAAGGACAGATCTAACAATAAAACCACAGGAAAATCAGCACGTGATATGTACCCATTGAATGACAAAACATATCTTATCATGTCGAATAGACTAGGCGTTAAGCACAAAATAAAGCAGGGCCGAAAGCTAACCAGTGCTAATCGATGTAATGTTTTTTAAGACACTTACAAGAGACAGAAAGAGGGATCCCCAGACCGCACTCGATCGGGGTGTTGTGTCAAAACTATAACTTCTAACATCATGAACATCTACCAATTAACAGAGAACAGGGAAGTCAAACAAACTTTGAGCTTGCAAGAAACAGTGAAGCATAAAAGAGAATTAGGAATTGACCAAAAAAAAAAAAAAAGAAGTGGGGATAATGTTGTCTGCAAGAGGTAATCAGCCTGCTTCTAATGACAATCATTTTAGTCATACCAAGCGCACACTCTTTTTACTTATCAGGAAATACTAGAACTTTGTTCCAAAATGATGAAACTTTTGTGACAGTTTCTTTTTCCCTTTTCTTTGAGGTGTCAAAGTCTTCGAAACCAGCAGAAATAAAGCAAATTACTACTTGATACATATATGCCCTGATTTATTTATTAATTTCATAAGTATATACGCAGTGATACCTATGTAGGAAGCGCAAGGTTTAACTCTGGGTAGGGACAAGGTTATAATGAAGCAACAAAAAGAGGGACAACATCCACAAGCCATCAGCATATCTAATATCAGAATATCATCTCAGTTAAGACTTAAGCATACAACAATTGTATGCACTCGAGACACACTCTATGTCTACACATAATTCAAAAGTAACTTCCAGATACTTACTAGTACAACAATATGACGAAGTTGAAAATAAATAGGCAGACAACCCTACTTGCAGTTAGATAGCAACCACATCTTATATCCCATAATCAATTTGATCCTCTTGAACTAACCAACATTTCTACAACAAAAGTGTCTCATTTCCTCATACTTCATTAACAGAAGAAATAGTGCATATGCATTGTGTGTAAGCAGATACGTTCTAGGACAATCCATTAGGCCACACTTAAAAGATAGTTTCACCGCTCTTGTTACTAATTTTTTTTAGGAAACAAAACAAAGTGCAGGCCTCATGATAGAGGCTTGAGTGCTTGACAAATTCAAGAGTGTCAGCGCTAAATTCAGGTAGGTCAACAAACTGTTCAATGTCGTCATTGCTTTGTCTCAGTCCAATAATGTCAACTAAAATCCTTAAATAAAATCATGCAATCCATAACAATATCGTATTTTGACATGCATCTCCTCTTACAGTATATAGGGTTCTTATACACAGAATTAACCAATATAAAAGGCTGTTAACAAGTTATAGAGGGCTCTATCCCGCTAAAAAGATAGACTTGTGGAAAGCACAAGCTTCAAGGATTATTTCCCAGGCAATCCCAAGTTTGTCCAAGATTAGCTGATTGCTTTCAAGTTAGTGATCCATATTCAGTCTAGAATCATAGTTTCCAACGCATATTATAAAGCTAGTCTTTGACTAAATAAAGCAACTTTTAGGCCTGGATTTAGTATTGCATCTACTTCAACCTAAATAGTTCCTTCACCATATTATACAGCATACAAGCCCTTTCTACATATAGTTTCCACTATGAGCTCTAACTTGAGAACGAAATAAAACAAACATATAACTCTTTTACCTGCTGAAGCAACGCAATCCTTTGGTTTGTCGCAGCCATTACAACAGCACAAAAAGGAAACCTTGATGCCTTCAAGCTATTACTCATCTTGAAGCCCTCACTAGCTCTAATACTCCCACCCCAAGCAACAAAATTCTCGTTGATAAATGCTACCAATGCTTCATTGCACAAAGTCCTTTCACAAAACATAGGCGTATCTGGATGCTCAGGTGAATGTAAATACACGAAAAGCAGCTTAAACTCGTGCCTAGACCTCTGTAATACATCCATAAAACCTTCAGCAATAAAGTTTGGCCTTGTACTCCCAAAATCCCTATCAAAACTATCCACGAAACTCATTGCCTCAGCTGCTGATGCAGACACAGAAACCAAAGGTGAAGAGGATTCACCATTACGTCCCGAATTGAGACCGATCATTCTCAACGAATACGAAAGCACACCACCTGCAGCCCATACACCAAATCCTACTGCACCTGAAATTAGAGAGGCAAAATTAGCTCATAAAATCATAACTGACCCAACCAGCCCATTTATTGACCCGCCCATTTCTGTCCAACCCATTTCAGTTCATCAAAATTTGGGTTGATATTTAGCCCAAATTGATCCATGAGAAATCTTGTCAAAATATTTTCAAAAACATTATGTTATAATGCTTACCAAGGACATGACCTTAGATAGTATGGAGAACGCAAATTAAGGTAGAAGGTTAGTAGGTAGTCCCGCTTACCCTTTTGTACTAGTAGTCGCAGTTTTTCCCTATAGTTTCTTGTCCTTTGTTTTATGCTATTCATCTGTGGTAGCTACTGCTCCTTTTTCAGACTACTTTACCATGATTTTTCGCTTTTGTTATTTTATTTCCATACTACTTTGAATTGCTTGTCCTTATCTAACCTTTTTTGCCACGCTTTCTCTTGAGCTGAGGGTCTTTCGTAAAACAGCCTCCCTACCTGCCGAGGTAGGGGTAAGGTCTGCGTACACTTTACCCTCCCAGACCCCAAATTGTGGGATTTCACTGGGTATGTTGTTGTTGTTGTTGTAGCCATAATTAAAAAAAAAATTATTACGTACTAAATGTGTCAACTTTGTATAAAGTGTATAATAATGTATAAAAGGTTTTTATACACAAATATGTTGAAAATCAGGTGTTTATACACATCGTATGGGCTACGTGGCATAAACATTTTCAAAAATAGACAGAGTGTAATTTTCCCTATTAAATACTAAAACACTGTAAGAGGACAAATAAAGCAATTAAAATTCGGTAAGACTTGGGCAGGTTGGGTTTTGACCTGCTTTTTAGCCCATTTCAGCCCAAGTAACTTTGATCAATAACCCGCTCATTATTAACTCAATCCATTTTGACCCGCCCAAATTCAGCCAAACCCGCCAATTTGCCACCTCTACCTAATTATTACCTCTCAAATTTTGTGGTCTTTAATTTTGGCCCTTTAGCACTTTTGGTGTGGGATAACTTAGATTTCACTCCGCAACGTTTACATTTAGCTTCAACATAAGTTATCCCGCAAAAGGCAAAGATAATTCAACATAATCTAAAAAATTATTACACAGGTTATGATGCATAACTTAATTCCTACATACTTGTCCCGAGGGAGGCAAAAGTTTCAGTTTCCGAATATTAAAAAAAAAAAAAAATCAGAATTTATGCGCCGCATAACTTAATTCCTACATAACTTGTGCCAAGCGAGGCAAAGATAAAAATGTTACAGTTGAATATGCTGAATGAAACAGGCCTGCATATTTTCATTAAATAAGCAGCAGGGACAAAAATTAAAAACCACCAATATGAGTAGCAAAAAAAAAAAAAGGGCTACCTGAAATTAACCCTAGACTACCGGAAATGATGGAAAAGGGAAGAGTAATAATCTTCCAAGCTAATCCCGGTGGTCCACCGGCAACTAAACCAGTTTCCGGCGGGGGTAAATTCGTAATTGTCTGTAATGTATTGGACGTAGTTGGTTCGGATGTATAGTGAGGGGTAGAATGGTCATTTTGAGAAGTAAAAGTAGAGATCGCTAATTCAAGATCCCAACCATGTGCGGCAAGGATCTCAGTACACAAATCAGCGTCTTCTACACCTGTGATCGCTTGAAAATACGCTATTTTATCAGCTACATCACCCATTTTCTTTCGTTATGTTTTTGCTTGCTATGTGTTCATTGGGAATTTCGATGATTGGTTTGTATTTGTTATGTGATGTGATGTCAGGTGTTCGATGAAATGATTATTAGAGAAATGGCGAAACTTCTTTTTTGCACTGTAATGGACTATGGTATTGGCAATTGGGTTTCCGTATCAGTTTTACGTGACGTTGTGAGAGATAAAACATGGATGTGTGAATTGTTGATTCTACTTTTATACCCAGAAAATGGGCTCTGACTACCTCGAAATTACAAATCTGCCATTAATTCCTAACTATACCAGGAAATTGTATAATACTCCTTCAGCCCCATTTTTAACTGTGATTATCACCCTATAAATACAAGTATAATTCATTAACCTATCCTGTTTAATAAAAGTAAACTGATTATTTCCTCTTCAGTATTGTGACATTTTTCCTTAATATAAAAGGCATATAGTTGAAAATAATTATTAACTTCAATCTTGAATTTTTAAAATAACAATTATATTGAGACATTTTTATTATTGCGCTAAAGCAAATGTTAATTTGGTGGGGTGGTGGGTGGGAGGGGGGGAAGGCGGGGGGGGGGAGGTGTTACTTATTCTTTCACAACTTTCAAAGTTTTGATCTCTCTCTCACTACTACGTACATCGAACATTTACAAGTAATACAGATTTTGTATTTTCCATAAAAGCTTTTTTCCTTTTTCTTAAAATGGAATTGTTTCAGAGACCCATATGAATAAAGTTCCAAAGAGAAAGTAAATAGTACAAAACTTCAGGCAATGATGTAAAGCAAAAACACCATGATCTGAACCTAACATCTTTACAAGCATCAGTGAGTACTTCTTTGTGTTTTCTGCTGCAGCTTAGCTTGTCATGCAGAAGGAATAATCAAGTTATTCAACCTCCTTAATCAGAGGCTTACCCTCAGTTTGTACTTTCTCCATTTTCGGAATACTCGTCTTACTCCCTACAGATTCAACTAATCGCCTCTGCTCTGCCTCGACAATTGCTGCTAAGGAAGACCATGCTTCTCGTGGCTGCTCGTGAGCCCAACACATTATAAAATAAACCTTCCTTTCAGCAGACTTGAGCTTCGTTTTGATTTCAGAACTTCTGGATTTACGCGGCTTCTCTGACTTCAAATCCTTCTCTGCTTGTAGAATTAGCCTCCTTAGATCACAAAGCAAACAAACTAAAGCTGGTCCTTCAAGATTAAGAAGGGTAATTGTGTCATTGATTAGTCCCAATGCGAATTGTAGGCCACCCATGTGTCTGAAGGCCGGTGAACATGTTTGCTCCATGCAATGCGATAGAGCTTCCAGCACTGTCTCCGGCTGCCCACCTTGACCAAGAACAGAAGAGACGCTCAACAACACCGTGGCTGATCCTATGGGATCTGATTCCCAATCACCATTGTAAAGGCGAAGAGTAAAGCAATAACTGTACACGATGTCAACAAGGTGAACAGCCAATAAAGGGGATGGCCCGGCCGCACTGAGCTTACTAACTGAGGGTAACGGAGAGTCGGGGCCCAGTGGAATGTCGTGCAAAGGGTCGTCAACAGCTGTATCGTCCCTCACAAGTGGCTGGACTAGTTGAGTTCCATCCCGACCAAGAGATATGTACTTGGCAGAAGGCTTCAACCACCATGGCTCCCACGGCCTAATCAATTTGCTCAGCTCTCCTGAGGCAACAGCCCTGTGAAAATGTTTCTTTTCTTCAGTAGATAAATCTTCAAAACTTATCTGGTTTCCTGTATACGCCACCCGCAACCAAAGAAATTAGCTTGAATAAAAGCACAAAGGAGAAACCGAAATAGCATCAAAATGTTATATTTCAGGAACATACCAGATTGAATTTTTTGAATAGTTTCCTCAGACAAAAAGGAATCTGATGCAACAAGATCAACAAGGGAAAGTTATGATTAAGAATTTCAGCAATAAAAACATAACTCATTTTGGCCTCTATAGTAGTGTGTTATGTCAGTTCAATAAATTCACAAAGTAGGCGTTTGGCCATAAATTCCAGATATAACTTTATTTGGAATTTATGAAGTTGGAGTTGGAAAACAAGTTTGGAGCACTTTCCCAAATTTGGAATCCAACTCCAAGTTGGATCTGAAAATTTTATAATCGAACACTGCTTTTGAAATAAAGTGAAAAATTATTCCGGAAAAAAGTGAATGATTCTCATGGCCAAACGGCTACTAACTATGTGAAAGTATGAAAATATATAAGATTCATTTCAATATCCACATTGCAAGCAATGTGATACATGAATACAACAAGAATCCCTGAAGTATAACTGCTTGAGCAAATCGAATCCTCCTCATCGTAAATTACAATAAAAGCCGTATCAATAAAGTTTCTTCTTTTATTGTAGAAAACAAAAACCATATTCCATATTACTCCTCTTAAAATGCTAATAATAAATGAAAGGTCGTTCTGAGGAAACGCATCAAGCAGGACTATATTCATTATTGCAGAAAACAAAGCAATGCTTACCATCTTCATCCATGATGTCTGCTTCATCTTCCGAGTGGAATCGTTTGAGTATGTCCAGCATTTTTTGCTTACTTCCTCCATCTGGTTGTAAGTGCTGTAGTTCCTCCATGACATTCTCTCTCATAAAGGATTCAGTGCAACGAAGACTATGAGACTGCCAGCAATACCATTATAAAGAATCAGGAACGGTGGAACAATAGATTTATAGACATCACAGGCTAAGAATAACAACTATCAGCATAGGCAGACAAGAAAAAGAAATTGGAATTGCAAAAGATAATCCTTTTTTCGAGCTTCATCACTTACAAGGAACAAATTTTTCACTCACCTTGTAACAAGGAAGAGAGCAATAACGGGTATTACATCGAGGGCAGGTATACTGCGAAAATTGCTTTTGACAACTGCACAAAAAGTAAGCATTGCTGTTATTTTAGCCACAGTCGCTCACAATTTTGATAGACAAGAAACTTGAGAAATTAACTGATTTCATTTTCCCCATCATATTGAATCAGCAGCAGGAAATACAGTAAAGGAATCAATGCAACCACATGCATACGCAAATCACTAACGTTTTAACATCTACAACTTTTCTTTTGGTCTTAGCAAAGATTACCTCAGAAACCTTAAGGCCATATGTATTTAATTGCTAGCTTTTTGGTGCACCCTGGTCAACTTAATGATGTAAATTCCATGACAGAAATGATAAGAAATTTGCACAATCTGTAACTTTTGACGCACTATCTAGCATAAAATACACCTTACTTATCCACCCAAAAAAAGAAAAAAAAGAAAAAGGAGATGACCTCACAAACCTAGAGTGCTCACGTGCCTAGCATTCGTAGAATGTAAAATAGGCAGGTCAGAATCATAAATGATAATGAAGTCAACATACTGAAGAAATATGTAGGTACAATCCATGTTAAATGAGCTCAATTCCAGGGATTGATTCTTCAAGCATAACGTGGAAGTCGTTCTCACCTGAAATAATCTTTTCAACCTTCATTTATCCCGTAATGAAGGGAAGATAACATATTGACCTTAATATCATAGGAGGAAAGTATTCGATTTTTATTTTTAATCCTTTGTAGGGAGAGATTTGAATACCCCAACAATGAACCTTTTTCAATATTCAGGTGGATTATTCAGTAACATATCTAATTGTCACTTCGATCGCTCAAAAGCTAAGCCTGGCCCCGCCATAATTGTGAAAACACAACATGTTTCTATGATAGGCATCATTATAAGCGCTCTATTATCCCTGAATCGGGAACTAGTCAAATACGCTATTAAGGCACAACGGAAAGTCCACCCAAGATCTTCCAGATAAGCTCCTACACAGGTTAAGGCAAATAAAAGGCATCTTTTGAACCCATTAGGTATCCACCTGAAGTTTCAAATTAGTAACTTTGTTGCACTGAGACTTTACCAATGTATGATTTCATTTCTTATCTAAATGAACTCCACATTGTTGTCAAAGCATTATATTACTATTTTATACAATCATAGCCCAATCAGTGGCATACACTCGCAAACTAAAACTGACAGAATAGTGAAAATCTTCCTTCAACTCTCAAGTTCCAATCACGTATAAACAAATCAGGCTCCAACAAAGAAATCAATCAATCAACTGAACACTCAATCCTAAATTAGTTGCGGTCAGCTACATGAATCCACTTTATCCATTGAGCTCTATTCGTCCATTTCATTCCAAAAGTTAGTAATTTGTAACAAAAATGTTGTTTCCTTAATATAAAACTTAGATAATCCACAAGAAAAGAAATTGCAAAAAAAAAAAAAAAAGGGAGGCGGGGGGGGAGGGGGGGTGGGTGGAAGTTACACATTTGACCGCTCGCCAAAAATAACTACAACTGCTAGCCATATATACCAAAAAATTACACTAGTTATATATAAAAGATTAATATATAAGAAAAGTTACATTTTTTCAGCTATTATTTTGGTAGGTAAAAATCCCAAAAAAAGAGCATAGTTTGAAGACAACAAGTGAAGAACCAAAATGGATAAAACCGCTATTGAGGGTTGAGCATAAATTACTGAAAATTGAATTAACAAAAGCAAACATAAGAAACTGATATGATTGAAATTAAAGATATTAATAATACTTACACCCGACATATTATATGGGATGACCAGTTCAACTGGGACGAACTTGAAGCTGCCTCGGATGTTACAATTGTCTCCGCCATTACGAAAAATCTAAAGCAATTAATTCAATTAAGATAAAAGGATTTTAACACTTCCTCTGGAAACCCCGCGAAGGTTTTTTTTTTTTTATATAAGGAAGAAGACAGAGCTCCAGTGGGATGGGCCATTGCAGTTTTGCAAAACGGGCTCAAAGTTATTGGGCCACGAAATAATTGGGATAATTGCAAGAATAGTTAGTTAGGACGCCTATTTAAGGAATAGTCCCAATTTATACAAGTATTTAAAGTTTTGAACTGCCCTATTATCTGGGGAGGGTCTTGTGCTTTGATTTCTGCTATTATCTGTTAGTTCCTGTACTTTGATTATCCTATTTTATTTGTGTCGCTTTCGTTATTTTCATTTCCATATCGCCTTGAATTTCTTAAATTTTTATCCGACCTCTTTTTACGCTTTTTATCGAAATCGAAGCCTTTCGGAAACAACCGTCCTACCTTGGTAGGAGTAAGGTCTGCGTACACTCTACCCTCCCCAGACCCCACATTGTGTGATTTCACTGGGTTGTTGTTGTTGTTTGTTAAAGTTTTGAACTGTCCTAGGCAAATTGCAGTACCGAGGTTAAAGAAAAAGGAGCAGGAAGAGGTTTGGTTTACCAAATCTGGCTAAACTTTAAATGATTTTAAAAATTGAACATGTTTAAAATCGGTTACTTGGTGCCATTTCTACGAAATAGTTGAATTTTTTTTTGGTGATTGTACTGTTCTATTATGGTTTTATAGAACATAATGGCCTAGTTTTTTTTTTTTTTTTACACTACTTTGAATTGTTTGTTCTTATGTCAAAAAGTCTAAAGGAAACAGTCTCTCTACCTCCCACCTCCCAAGATAGGGGTAAGGTCTGTTGTAGTTTGTTTGTGACATATCAAACTTCACATTTTCTACAACAAATAAATATTATCTAACACGTAATTTTATTATGGCATCCTTTTCTATTTTAAGGCTGCATTTGTTTTCATTAAGATTAAGGCGTCTGAATCTGAATGCACATCTGAATATTAAGATGTTGCATCTAGATCTGAACACTAAATGATTTGGACTGTTTATTTTTTCAACATCTGAATATGCATATTTTATTTATATTTAAACAATTAAACCTAATAAATATACAATTCACTAAAATAGTAATCAAATATAATAACATTGAAATATTAGTAGCAAAGTTTTGTACCCACATTCTTCAAGTTAAACAGCCAAAGTGATTATGAAATTTGTCGTAATCCATATAGTATATGTTATATGTACACACTTTAACAAGAATCAAGTACAAACAATTTTCATAAGGCAATTACAAACTAATCGAAAGAATAAGTACTCTCAGTAGAAGAAAACACCAAACATACGGTCAAGGAGACAGGCTATTGAATTGAAACATTTATTTGAGTCGAAAAACCTAGGGGTAAAAATCCCAAACAACACAACTAATAAAACAAACATTTAGCTGCTCTGTGAAAATACCCTCATTAGGATCCATTAGCTCCCTCAAAAAACCTCATTAGCTTCCTCTCAACAGACGTTTGATTTTCTTTCCAACCTTAAGTTAATACCGATTTGTTTGTTAATCTAAAAAAAATTAGAGTCGACATGAGAGAGATTAATAGAAAGATAAAATAACATCGGTCCAAACAAGTTAATCAATTCATCCAGACCCACAAATTTTTCAAACCCTTCATCTATTTTACCCTCTATCAAAGAACTCATTAACCAGAAGAAGTATAAATTTGACAAAATAATAGGCATAGAGTTGTAGAATGTTGCAACTTTTCAGTTAAAAGGTAGAAGAAATCACTGCCAGGGAGAAGAATGGCTTGTTGGGTTGATAGTTGAAGCAAAGAGAGAGAGGCGTAAAGTTTTTCTTCCGAAAATAAAAAACGAGCCTTTACCGAAAAAGGAGGCGTGTTTTGACGTCTGAAGGAGATTCAGACCGAATAAGACGTATTCAGATTAATTAAGAGGATTTTAAAATTAAAAAATAAATGCACTTAATGGGCTTGGATCTGAATGAATCAGATTCAGACCCCCATTAAGTGCAAACAAAAGGGCCTAAGACTACTTGTAACTTTTTTTCATTTTTCTTTTGGAAAATTTACCTTTTTTTATTTAATTTTCATATTTTTTTTTTCCAAAATTACATTTCATACCTTTAAGACTTATTTATGAATAATAACTACCTTATTTTTTATTTAATTTTCGTGGCTTTATTTTTTCAAAATTACATTTCATAACCACGTGGTCCAAGAATTTTGAAATATCACGTATCTCTCTATTCTCCCTCACTACACATTTAAGATTTATCATCTTCTCCAAACCCTAAAAAAAAAAAAAATTCTCCTCTCCTCTCTCCTTCCCCTCACTGCCGCCTCTCTCCTCCCTTACTCTATCTCCAGCTTCTCTTCTCCTTCCCCTCACTTACCCCTCCCTCCCTTCTCTATCTCCACCACCCACGCCGCCGTCAACACCACCACCACTATTACTACTATCTCCATCTCCAAACTCGAAAAAAAACCTTAAGGTTCTAGTTCTTCAGATCTGAACTCCATATGCTTATGTTCCATCACCTACCCTAGATCTCATTTTCTCTTACAAATCGAAGAATCCCACAAGAATAGCGCTTATCGGCCATGGTCGACGACGAGTGAAGCTTTATTAAAAGAGCCATGGTTGACGACGGAGCGAAGTTCCATGACGGAGTGAAGCCATGGTCGACAATCGGAGCGGTCGACGACGGAGCGAAGCCATGGTCGACGACGGAGGAAAAAAGAGCTCTAACAACACGGTGAAGGACGACGGAGCGAAGCTTTATTAACTAGTCCAATTGAAAGTCTTTTATCTCCCGATAACGTCCTTTTTGTAGCAACCCTCGAGACAACTCGCTTCTTTCCATAAGAACACCGTTGATGAGAGTTGTGGTGAAAGTCTTCATGCCCACCAAGTGTTTGATAAAATGTTTTAGTATATTTCAGTGTATTAACAAACAGTATATTTAATTTTCAGTATATTTCAGTACATTATTTCACTGTATTTCAATGTATTTATCTTTTTTTGGTGTAAATCTAGTGAATGTTCCAAATATAGAGCCTATTTTTACTACACTTTGTTTTCACGACTTTTGTATTTATTTTCTATTTCAATGTATTTACGCATTTTGTATTTCTAATTTATGAAACATGCTTTACGATATATTTCATTGTATTCCATTGTATATACGGATACTACAACTTTATATTTCTTAAATAATAAACCATATTTCATTATATTTCGGTGTATGTTTTTTTTCGTATTTGGAAGTTTTTAGATCTTTAGTAGTTTTTGAATTCAAAAAGTTTTGATTGTGATAAAAGTTGAGAGAGATTCGTAAGCTTTTATGGAAGAACAAGCTTATATTATGCGTGATTTATGGGAAGTTTTAAATTGAATCCCATAATTTTTTTTAAAAAAAAATTTTTTTTAAACTGTTCCATAAATAGGGCCTCGATTTTACTCTTGATGATTTGTGTGAAATATGGTTGATTTAATTTGACTTACTTGTTTAAAAAGGAAAAGAATATTATGTTCCAAAAATATAGCCTATTTTTTCTCTCAGAATTTTTAAAAAAAAATATGTTCCAAAAATAGAGCCTAAATTTACTCTAACGTGTTTTGTATTTCTCTGTATTTCGCTATATTTCATTGTATTTCAAAAATGCGAGATACAACTGAAATACAGCCAAAAGCAGCTACGAATTGTAAATCTTCAACTTGTAGCTATAACTAGTTAGAAGCTATTAAAAGGTAGCTATTTGTGTAAGTTTCACTTTTCTTTTCACCCCTACTCGGGAAAAAAAAGATCAAAGAGTGATTTCTCAATCTTTATTTATTTCTCTAATGACTCGAAACACATTTCATTGCTCAAATTGTGGCGCAACTATTTATTTTCTT
Organism: Lycium ferocissimum; assembly: GCF_029784015.1. Lineage (NCBI taxonomy): Eukaryota > Viridiplantae > Streptophyta > Magnoliopsida > Solanales > Solanaceae > Lycium > Lycium ferocissimum. The sequence continues at coordinate 39,183,094 of NC_081350.1, read as the reverse complement.
ATTTTATGTCTGCAGCAGGTTGGACGAGGTGGTGTTCAATTGAGCAAGCCTTACTAGTTACGACAAAGGTTAAACTATAAAGAAAATACAAAAATAGGAATTATGTCAAATGGATAGTTAGCAAATTGGATAGTTTTAGTACAGCATGAGCATTTGGTAACCTGAAAAGAACAAGACATATGAAATCACGAGCAAAGTTTATCTAGTAACAGTACTAATTTGTGATACTCTTGATGACTGGTTTGTTCTGATCATCTCAGCATCCTCAAGTTTGAATTTGGCCATTTTGGATAATTCCTCAACTGCATCAACAACCCTTTCAATCCTCGTAGCAATTTCGATCACTAACGAAGAAAATGTAGCGGTTGGTATAATTTCATCCAGAGGTATAAAATTACTAGTAGTTCTTATAACTGGCTTTTCTTGATCATCCTTCTCATTCATGGCCCCTTTTGGCAGAATGAGTAATCCTGAAAGTTGTTCCATTTTAATTTCCAGTTCTTGAATCGCAATATTCTTTTCTTGTATTAACATATCCATTCTTGAGGATTTTCTCATATTTTTCATGTTTAATGCTAACTCTTTTAATATCTCAGCTGTCCTTGAACTTACTTGTTGGCAGGTGTTAGTAAGTTGCTTCTTCAAGAACTCCGAAGCCTATAAAACGATGAAAATTTTCGCGTTTTAGTTAGGTAAATGAACAATAATGGTTGTAGACTTTTATATATTTTAGCAGAATTAAGAAGGATTTATTAAAAATTCATGTTACCTGATCTTTTTGATTGATGCAGCTAGTTAGTGCCTCAATGCAACAGGCACAACTGCGCATCGACGCGCTGATCTTAAGGTATTTTCCCCATGGATGTTGAAAGTTGAAAAGGCCATGTGCTGGCTCCCATCTAGCAAAGTTCGCCTAGCAGATAATTTCATGTTATATCAGTAAAATTTGAAGTAACTTGGAGTTGATTTGGATCAATTTTGAAACAAAAACGTGTTGGTGACACAAATCCTAACGGATCGCCACTATTTCAACCGCAATTGCTGAAAAAATTCTGGCGATCTATCAGTCCATAACTTGTTGTTGAGACAAGTCTTTGTTGATACCAAATAAGAACTCATGGCAATCACCAAGAGTTTGCTTAGAAATCCTGACGAATCACCATAAGTCAAAGTGGCAACCGCCAGGAGAGTGCTTCATGTTTCTAGTGCGGAGGCTATTTTCCCAAGACTTTTGTTAACGGTGACAAATTTTAAATACTAGCACCGAAAGATGTTATTTGTGCAAATCAGCCATTCACTAATAGCCATTTTAGGACCTCTATTTAAATTATTATCGAAATTTATAAAATAGGTAGAGCAAAAGATACTACTCCCTCCGTCCCATAATAAGTGTCACCTTAGCCACAAAACGCATATTAAGAAACCAATGATGAAATGTAAAGTTTACCAAATTACCCTTATGTAAAAAAAATTATTTTTTCCTCTTGATGATTAAAGCATGTACAAGTAGTCCATCTTTTGACATTGAGAATCCAACCATCATTATTTAGAGCTACTTCTTTTGCCTCTTACTAGTCCTATCTTCCATAGGCCAAAACTTTCATTTTCACGTGAAACTCAAAATTTGACATTGTGAATCCAACTTTTGGCCTTGAATAAAGAAACTAGTCATTTTTTGTCCAAGGGCAAAGATGGAAATAACTAGTCAATATATTCATTGGTATCCTAAGGTGACACTTATTATGGGACAAAAAAAATTGGCTAAGGTGACACTTATTATGGGACGGAGGGAGTAGTATATAGTTGTTTCTGTCGGGAAGTTCTAAAATTCTTATATTGATGTTGACAAAAACTTACCATTGTTTCTTCTAAGGCCTTTGAATTCAGCATACACTTGAAAGCTAGCATTTTCTTAGTATTGGTAGTTGTGTCTTCACTGTCTCTAAAATATTCAGCTACACAGCCTAAAATGACAGTTGATATCAACTTTTAAAAACAGTATATTATGAAATTTTAGTACTTATATCTAAAGTTTAGGCAAAGAAACACTTACAATCTAAGGACTCAGCTAGCTTTTCCAAGTTACTAATGACAAGTTTATGGAGCTCTTCACCAGCCCATATTGGAAATATGAGAATGCTTGTAATAACACACAAGGAAGCTCCGATGATGATAGTTGATACTCTCTCGTGAGCCATGTTCAACAAATTTGCAACGCGATATCCAGATATTGAAACCAAAGTGAAAGTCAGGATGAAGATCATAGTGCCATAATCAAACCGCGCTTTCACTGCAGGAATGAACCTTGTGAAGGTTGCTGTTGAGGCTAATTCAGTGAAGAAATAAAAAAATTAGAACAAATGGTACTACTAAGAAAAACATAAATTAGCGACAGACAAATATGCTGTAGATAAACTGCAAAATCCGTTGATATTCCTGTTTAGCAATGGATTAGGACAGATTATCAAAAAAATCTTTTATCTACGAGCAATTTAGCGACAAATTACCGACCAAGTATCGTAGCTAATTCCCATTTTTTATTCATTTTCCATATGCAAAAATACTGTTTTGTTTACAAGGATCACTCACCTAATATGAAAATAGAAGCTCCCATAATTATAGGCTCAAATCTTTTGCCTGATTGATCGGCAATCCAATGGATCCCTATTGCAAGAAATCCAGCACAAAAAGTACCAGTAGCTCTGTTTAAGCATTTGTAGAGTGTTGCACCTGCAATTTTCTTGAAATTTTAGCTATCCATTTTATTTTAACTATAGTCAGACTTCTCTATAACAGTCATCCTCTATAAAAACATTTCACTATAACAACCATGTTTTGTGAACACTATACCAGCCAAAAAATATCCGAACAAACGACTTTGTTATAGAGAGGTTTGACTGTATATCAAAAAGAGTAAAAAGAAGTAAACTTTTAGTACCTACCTACAGTGTATTCAAAAACCACCACAACAGTCATAACTGCCCACATTGCGGTTCCTCCAACACCATTATACAAAGGTCTAATGTAGTAAAACAACGACACAACGCTTAGAGCAATTCCGACTTTGACACAGTGGATCACCTTTCTTGGTTCATTCTTTCCTATATTCCATGATTGCTCAAAGAATCTCCAGACTACCGAGATTAAATTTTTCAAGAATCGTTCCAATGAAAGATACATTCTTGTGACAAGGCTCGACTCTGGTGCCAAATTTTCGGACGTGCCATCAGCCATCCTGATCCTCCACTCTGTATTCATGGTAATGCAATATAGCAAAAAACAAGCATACAGCTAAAGAATGTTGTGAATGTTAGTACTTCTTTAGTTGCTTAATGCCATGCACTACTAAGAATTGACCTGAACTATATTAATGACTTGTATTCAAAGATGATGCTGAGGTAAAACTTTGGCCACATAATTAATTTAAAGATTTTCAAATATTATTTAAGTAGATCATGACTCATTTGCATTTTTCATTTTCACTCTTATTTATTGTACATGAATAATCTAAGCATCACATATTCATAAAGCAGTGAGTTTATAAGAATAAATTTCTCCCAAGATAGAAGGTCTAAAGAAAACCACAAGTACCATTACAGTTTGGCTGATAAGTGGTCCAAATAAAAAATCAATTTCATAAAACTAAATGTCATCAGTTTGGGTTTATTAAAACAGCTGGTGGTCACTAACTAATCCTTACTTTAAAGTATGGTTTAGGTCATCTCAGTTGTTTAATATTAGCTTTCTAATTATAGTAATCCTTTCAGTTTAGTGCTTCTCTCATCAGAATCCTCTTTCTATCAGTTTCTGGCATTTAAATTATCTGGCAAAGTCATTTTACTTACGTATTTGAAGTTTATAGTCTATTCTTGCCATCTGAATTTAGGTGTCCTATGGTTGTATTCTCATTTGAGCTTGTGATTTTGACAAGCAAGCGCATTTGGTATAGTGATATGTATCATAGTACCCTCCCACGGTACTGACCAGTGTCCGATTCCCTGGATGCGCAATTGGTTTCCTTTCCTTTTTGTCTTTCAAAAAGAACCTCTCTACCTTCACAAGGTAGGGGTAAGGACACACCACCCTCTTCACTCCACTTGTGGGATTACACTCGTATATTGCTGTGTGTTGTTACAAAGGATCGAACCCGCAACCATGAGCTCAATAGTAAGCACCTCAGCCGCTGAGCTGAGTTCTCCATTATATAAAGGGGATGCAACATTAATATTTATACATGAATAAAAAATTGACCCCGTATATATAGTGCAATTTTCCGACGAAGGGGGTTCGATTGATACCACTTGCACCCCTGTAGTTCCGCCCCTGGTTGCTGGAAGAGAATTTATTTACAGCTGAGGAGAGGAAAGGTTCCTTTTTCTAAAGGTACACTGAGGAACAGATACCTTGGAGCCTAGCAGTCAATAAAGTGGGTGAAAATAGAAATTATGGGAGACTAAGGCTTAGATACCTAGTGGAACAATTGAGGTGCGCGTAAGCCGGCCCGACACCACCATTATCAAAAAGAATAATATTTACATATAAAATAAACTATAGTGAATCTAAAACCCTTTCGTGGGGTTCTACCAAATTTGGAGAAAATTAGGCCATGAATGACTCATGTATGTTAGTTAATAACTTAATATGGCTTTTATAATTCAGGTTTCAATTGGTTTCTTCTGCTTTAACTTGAACTGGAACAGCACTTATCTCCACTATTAATGCACTTATTAGAGAGAAAAATATATGTATCAAAACTTATACACATTATCAAAGTGCCAAAATCTGGTTCCAGACTTTTTGTCTTTCTTCATGTTTCAGCAATATTACACCAGTCCTTTTCAAGCATCAGTATTATAATAGCTGTTAGAGGATTCATGTGTCACTATTTGATTAGTGGAACATAACCATGAACTATTTCTTCTATAACTGAGAATTATTCAAGAGTCAGTGGCGCACAGTTAAAAACTCGATAGATAATGAATTTTTTTCCCCTTAAATTCACTCTTTTGAATTCTCTATGTGCAGACCTAAAATAAGTAAATAAAAATGACTCCTCCGTACCAAATTAAAGGTTTTAGGTGATTTTGATTCTCATAGCCACCCATATAAACAAAAATTATTTTTACACGCCTCTTCTAGAAGAGGTGGTTCGATCAATTCTACAAATGATAGCCTGCAGTGAAATGAAACCAGCAGTTCTGAAGAACCAGAAAGGTAGATAAAGGTAAAACAAAGATCCTGATGGATGTTCAACAAGGTGATGCTTGTCTTTGTATGTCAAGCAAATACAAATGTAGTAACATTTTTCAGTAATTCATGTTTCATAGTTAGTTACAGAAGAAACAACAGATATTGGAAAAGAAAAATCAAAAATAACCTGTAACTACCAAGTCAGTCAGCTTCAACATATAAACAAACTCTGCCAAGAGAGAGAAAAAAAAAAAAAAGAAAAAAAAAAAAAAAGATAATCCTAACGGGTAAGGAACAATCTTGAAAAGGGAAAAACTCTTTGAGACACCTTCCTCTCAATATGCTCCTTCACATGTCCTATGTCACCACAAAAAAATAGTAACTGGAACGTTCGCTATAGTACACATCGAATTGTTTCAGGTAAGCTGTCAGATATCGGCAAAGCTGATTTTGGGCAATCATTCATTAGAGCTTTCCTTCCACTGGATATATTCTGAAGATGATTATTCAGACCGACTTCACTTGCATTCGTCAAGTGTAAAAGATGAACAAGGGACGAAAAAATCTCGTGCCTTGTTACTAGCCTGTTTCCCTCAGCCTCAACCACAAAGTGCGCCCACATCTTTGTCTCACGAGACTCCATCACTCCCTTCAATATGTTCAAGCCAAAGCCTCGGATTATATCTACCATCTCCAGAAAGAAACCCTGTTCGTTGCAGAGTATCTGAGCAAAAGAGTACATATGGTACAAGGTTTGTTAGATAAAGGCTCTATTATATCAAAACTCAGTTAAATGACCAGGTTTATAGGTAACAAAAAACCATTACTTACTTCGATAAGCATCTGACCAGGTGTACTAAGGTCCTCAACTATCAGCGGACAGACCATCGTTTGATCACCAATTTCACATGCCCATGTAACTCCATTGCCATTAGACTTGCAGTTCAACCGAATTTTTGAATCCTGCTAGTTGATAAACATGTTCATTAGCACTGAGAAGCATGTCTATCTTTTTAACTGCTCAAAGATATCAAGGTGATGGATTATTACCTTCAAATCTTCAGTCTTTTTAAGTCGTTCAGCATGTTTAGTGAGACCTTGCAAGAAAAGCAAGTGCTTTACTGTTCTGTGCAATAAGCGATCAATGCTCATCTGTCAAAGAAACAACGGAAACATGAGTTTTTCTTCGTAGAACTATTAAGAGAAGAAGCACTTTCAATGAACCTTTAGGGACTGTTTGGTTGCTGGTAGAGTTATGCAGTTATTACAAGTAGGCACCTTAACTTATATAAAGTTGACACGTAAACACAAATGGTGACGTGACATTAACGTGTTTTTGGAGGTGTCTAGATGATCATTTTGTGAGTTGGAGTGTTCAACTGACAAAGTGGAGACTAGTTGAGGTGCCCATACTTTCCAGCTGAGGCCAAGTTTGAGGGCCTGTTTATTTATTATGCCTTTAGTTATTCATGTAGTATTAGTTATTTTAGTTATTCATGTAGTATTAGTTATTCGGCTATTCCATCGTATACCCTGCATAAAAAAATACAAAGATTCCCTATAACTTATACATGTATTAGTTACGCGGGATTGTAAGCTGGTAACCAAATACCGTACTTGGTGTACTAAATTTTATACATAGCAACTAAAATGCTACCGAACATGGTACTAATTATGCTGATTTTGATACGTGAATAACTCACTTCCTAACCAACAACCAAACAACCCCTTAATGTTATTTCTTTGTAGTCATCAAGCAAAACATAGAAAGTTTGGAGACAGTACCTTCTCGCCATTAGGGATGAGCCCTCGCAACTCTGATAGACGTTCATAGATCAGCTGCCGATCTTTAGGAATAGGCCGAGTCCCTGGTTTAGCCTTCTTCTTCTTGGTAGGCTTTGAGGATTTTTCATTGCCTTTGATGCTGCATCTGTCTCCAATTAATGTACTTGCATCCAATTTTGTGATGACCTCACTCGTAGCTTCGAGGTTGCTTATCCTATCAAGACCACATTCAGGCTGCACCAACTTTGTATGTTTATCAAAGCTAGAAAACGCAAGGGGCTTTGGCAGATAATTACATCCTGAAGAACTTCCAATTTTTCTTCTCTTATTTGTTCCAGACAACTGATCATCGGAAACAGATCCAGCAAATGAACAAGAGCTGCTAAAGGCGCCACCATCCAGAAACTGGTCTAGTCCCAGTTTGGAGAATAACCTGTTAGCTGGCCTAGATCTGAGTTCACTAGCATTACTAAAATCAGTTATTTTTTCAAAGGGAGACATGTTTGAACAATCCCCGCTTTCAACAGTGTTAAATGCATTGGTGATGGAACTTTGAATTGAAACAGAAGCATCATTGACAGTACTAACTGCTCCGTCACTCCTCTGGTTGGCGGGATATTGAATTTTATATCCATTTAGAGGGCCAGTGGTATCCTGGTTCACCGACATTGTGCAATACTGCTCGGTGGTCTTATTCTCATTTGCAAATACTCCAAATCCACCTAAGGAACCGAATATTGTACTCTCATGAAAGCTTTGAGTTGCACCGGCGCCATATTCAAAATGGTTTGGCCCTGTGGGAAGAACTAAATCAAAATCTTGTATGCTCATATCTGATGGGAGATCTTCCCAGTTTGATGTCAGACAGGAATCCTGGAAGCCGTGGCCGTCGGTAAAGAAATCAGCAGATGGGAACGTTGCTTGCTGTAGTTGAGTATCAAATTGGGTGCTACAATAATTGAACTGACTCACATCAGAAGTCATTATCTGATTATCCGCATTGCATGTTACCGATTGAATGAGATCTTCTAGAAAACTAGACTCCGTCATAAATTTGTCATTGTTTGCAGTTGGCAAAACATTGGAATTCACAAAATGCAGATTCTCGCAGATTGATGCAGTCGGTGATTCTCCCATCCCCTGGAAAAGTTTTCTTGCTTGATCCACAAAACATGTCCTCTCTGGAAGCTGCAGAAAACATGCATAAGGATTAGTGTCGAAGTTCGTAGCTAATTCCAGTTTTTTTTTGTAGGCAATCAAAGTCTCGTGATATGATCTCATGGTCAGATCAGTGAAAGAACACTGGAGATGCTATGCAAACATTGACATTTAGTTACTTCAGATATACAACAGATGAACAGGATTAGGAAATATTCAACTTAAGAGAATATAAGTTGAAGTTTCAAATTTTGATAAAATTAGCATAGATCAGTGAGCATGCCCCTAATGAATACCTTCTTTCTAACAATAGAAGTGAATGCCTACAACAATATATTGTAATTTTCTATAATTCATTTCCCCTTCACAATGACTAACAAATTATTGAAAGAATGTGCCAAACGCGTCCCAAAAGTCGATTTTGTAATATACTCAGGTTATTGATTATAGACTACTAACCTTATTAGTAGAACCAAATTGCAGAACACCCAATGGTTCCACTGAGATTACAGCAATGGTCTGCAAAATAACAAGAAAATCATCTGTCATCAGAGTGAAACAAACATTTGCAGGTGCTGGAATAGCAAAAGGCAAACTAAGAAATAAAATAAGTACCTTGATCCCAGTTGAAAATTGTTGCTCAAACTCATTATCATCCTACAAAATGAAGTTACAATTGCCAGATTTAAAAATTAGCAAAAAACACTTATTAACTTTTAATAAATCTGCTTTGTAAAGCAAGAAAACAAAATTATTACCAGGAATAAGTTGGAATTATTAGATGATCCAAATGGGATATGCTTTTCATTATTAGCATCTGAAAACATCCATTTGTGTTTCTTAGTAAATGCTGCTTGGCCAATTATCCTGTAAAAAATCATATCATCAACATTATGATTATGAAAACTTGTTAAAATGCTTTAAACTATTGAAATTGTACAACTTTATTTATTTTTATTTTTTTTTCATTTTGCAACATACCCTCCACCAAGAATATGGACTTGTAGAAGCATATCATCAATCACAGATCCCATTTGTTCCTCATAGTATGCATCTTGCAATGTTAATAATCTGTCATGCAGAAGATTTCATTAAAAAAAATTCAAAAGTTTCTTTTTCTTTCATATAATATCTTTAAGAACATCAAATAGAAACATAAAGAGTAACCATATTCATAAGAAGTCAGAATACACTAATTATGTGACAAAAGCAAACTCTTTTTTGCCTTCAAGACTATGGAAAAGAACTTCAAGTCATAAAAAAAGTTAGCTTTCCTCTAAAAATCTAATGCTTTAATTTCATTAAACCTGTTAAAAATTTACAAAACCAATTTGAATTTGGCAGAAGAGACTGAACTATACATAATATATTTTGCTTAACAAATGAACAAGGACAAGAAAAAGGAATATGGACAAAAAAAGGAATTAAAAAAATTATATGATCCAAGAATATATTCATGTCATTTTCTATTTGGAAAAAACAGTGCCTAGGAATAGAAAAACAGGAAACTTAGCTCCCATTTGTACATACAAAATTTTCAAAAAGAAAAATTGAAGATGAATTTCAAGTTGAAAAAGTGATTTTGACCAATTTTTTAAGTGAAAAGTTTTCATCCCAATATTTCAACTTTTTTTCAAGTTAAATGTAATATTCAAACATAACTCAATTTTCAAATACTATTTTCAACTTTTTTATCCAAATATCATGTCCAAACGCCGACTAAGTAATGCCATATTGTTGTATTTGAGAACCATATTAATTGAATACAAAACCATAGAGAAACACAAGAGTTGCAAGTCATAAACAAGGCATGAAAATCAAGATTGGCATAGAAAAAACTACCCCTTTAAAAGAAAAGTACTTTTAAAGTCCTTTGGAGGAAAAAGGAGGACCTTCATTACAATAGTTTAAAAACTACAAAGAGCAAAAAACAAAAAGAAGTAAAGAGAAAAATGTTGAGAAAAAAAAAAATACTTACAAAGAATTTCTCTGGTCAAATCCCCAAAAAACTCCATAAGACCATCCATAACTTCTACAAAGGCTCTTAAGTGTCTCTTTTGCCATGGTATCACACATTTTACTTCTTGAAATAAAAATAAAAATAAAAAACAAGAATGCAACTTTGCAACAAAAACAAATCTTGGGTTTTTTTTCCCACTGTTTAAACAGCTAAGATCAAACTGATTTCAAGTAAAAAAGCAGCAATCTTGGAGCCTGTGCTTACAGAAGAAAAAGATGATAATAGTAACACTGCAAAGAAAAGTTTTGAGCATAGAGAAAAAATTAAAAAGAGAATATTAGTGGGACTAATGAGATGTGAGATACTTGGGGTCTAGTTATATTTATATATTGTTTAAAAATAATTAAAAATAAAGATTGGAGAGAAGAAGGTAGTTAAGGGGGCAAAGAGGGGACTAGACTTGACTCTTGTCTATGCAAAAGAGTAAATATAAAGACCAAAGTAGAAACAGAGATTTTCCTCTTTATTGCTAAGCATTTACTGTGTCTTTTTTGTCTTTTTAACTATATGAAGATTTTTTTTTCTTTTTTTTTTTTAATAATAAAATCGGAAAAGGATCAAAAATATTTTTAATGTATTGAAAATGGCTTTAATTTCGAGTTAAAATGTTCACCCACCACATGTTAGATACCTATTGCCCTCAATGCTAATTTTCGAATTAAAATATCCATTTTTTAAGGAAATATCAAATTACATGTATTATGTTTTTTTTTTTTTTTTTTTTGTATAGACAACTAGTACGAATCATTTTCTTGTGGAATGTACTTATGTTTTGGCCTTCCAATGCTATTATTAGGATTAAAATTACACGTCATGACATATAGGAGTATATACTTATTTGGTGTACATTTACATCTGTAAAGGTAGATTAGCAAAATATTTATTGACCAAAAACAAGATGAATATTCTTTGTTACTATAAACTGTTTTGAGAAAATTTACTAAAATGGAGGAGGGAAATCCAATGGTGAGGAGATGCACTTTTTTATCCTTTAGGTTGATGAATAAGCTAGTTTGAGAGTTCTTGAGCTAATTCAATATTAGCTAATTAAAATGGTTCAAGTGCATATATGTATTTAATGGTAGATTTTTTAGTTAAAAATCATAAATTGCATTAATATGCTTATCTTCTTCAACCCAAATAAAATCATTTTGGTTATGTAACATAATTGTCAAACATAAAGGCACTGATACCTTGAGTCTAGAGAAAATAAATGGTGATTAATTAGGATTTAAGTCATAGCACTATCAGTAAATTTCAATCTTTTGTTATCATTTTCACCAAATTATCAAAAAATTTACTTATAATTACCTAATAAGTGATATGATTGTGTAAATATTAGAACTTAAAACTCTTTTAATTAAAATTCCCTTTAATCTTAAAACTCTTTTAATTAAAATTACCTTTAATGTTATCATACAAATGCATTTGCTTTCACTGGACATTAATTTCTCTACAAATTTATAACCCGTTGATAAGTTCTTGGACGAAGGCCCCTAGCTACCAAAGTAAAAGCAAAGAATAAAGGGAAAAAAACTTACTCGAACAACATGCGATATATTCAAAACTGTGTTGTTTTATTAGTAGCACATATTTAGGTAGAAATATATGATTATTGAACCATGTATTATTTCAAAGGTGTGCGGTTAAGTGCAAAAAAACTTCATATTAAGTGCAAGGTATGCAAAAAGCCAAAAACCGTATTAAGTTAGCATGTTATACAAATACATTAGTAACAAATTATAATTAAGTGATAAATTTTGTGAAAAGCCACTTATAATTTTCCCTTAACATATCCCATCTTTTCACTGGCTACTCAACTAAACAACAACAAAAAAAAGTTATAGCCAATTATACAATGACAATAGAATTGATTTTATTTTATTTTTATTTCTGGATCGACCACAAATATAATTAAAACTCACTAAAGTAGCTAGGTCATAATAAGCTTGACTCTCCCATCTGTATGATGTATCTATAGTGGTGTTTAGTCAACTAAAGAAGAGAAGTGTATACATAATTTTCCTAGTTCAAGAGCTTTTTCGAAAACTCTATGGTCTATACTCTACTCATGCATGTTATGATCAATATTCCTCTTAGATACCCTCTTTGGGCCCTCTCTGAGGTAATCAATGCTGAAAAATATTCTTTTAGTGCTAATTAGTTAATTTTATAAATTAGAAAAAGTTAATTTTATAAATAAATAGCTAAATATTTGAGTTAAAGTGCTGAAATTTGATTAAAAGGTATTGATGGACAATTGTTCTATAAAAATAACTAACATATACTTAAAGTTTGTTCACAAAAAAATGTAAATTTAAACGCGTCTATATGAGAAGAATAATGAACAATGTAAATGGAATGGATAAGAAGTAAGGAGGTCTATTTTGGGATTAATATTTTAAGTATTAATAGAGATAAAATAGTTAAATATAAATTTGATCAAACTAAAAATACTTTTAAGCTAATAAGCAATACTTGTAAGCAAGTAAACAATAAGTTAAGAACGAACAACTTAAATATTTTAAGCTGATTTTAACTTATAGTAATAAGCATCTTGAGTATTACTCATTGCATGAATAAGGTGTGCTTATCGAGGGTGGAACCACAATATAAGTTACGGGTTCGGCTAAATCCAATAATTTTATCTCAAAGCCTCAAACCCTATTCTTGTCTTAAAATTTCATTTTAATATGTACAACTAATCTTATTTAGAACCCAGTAAGCAAAATAAATTATAGTTCATACCCATAAATTAAAAAAAATTGGCTCCGTCTTTGTGCTTATCAATGGTTAATCAACTGATAAGTTTAGCCAAACATCGTGATTCGCCTTTAAAGAGTGAAAATTAAGTAGAAGAATCATAATGCAGCGGGCCGGAAAATATTAGGCAAGTTACGTTGATGGTGTTTTTTGTGGGGCGAGTTGTGTAGAGAGGTATGTGTGGGGTTTGTAGGGATGCAAATTCTGATACAGCCTTCTGCCATTGTCTCCCCTCAATAATTCCCCCTCCATCCATCCTCGTTTCTTGAGCTCAAGGATGAAATGTGGCCTGCAAACAGAATTACAACAACAACATACCGGGTGTAATTTCACAAATGGAGTCTGCAAAAGTTAAGATGTACGCAGATCTTATCTTTACTTTTATGGGTAGAGAGAGGCTGTTTCTGATAGACCCTCGGCTCAAAAGAAACATAGTATATTGCAAGAGAAGGCCTGCAAACAGTATGGTGATGAATTTTAGATTTCCTTAGTTTTATTTATAAATTCTTAAAAATAATTACTTCCTCTGTTTCAGTTTAAGTGTGTTAGTTTAATTCGGCACATAGTTTAAGAAATAAATGAATTTTTTTTAATCTTGTGGTCTTAAACTTGACATGTAAAATATTGGAATTGAAAAAATTTATTAAATATAGAAAGAGACACACTTTTTGAGACAAACCAAAAAGAAAAATAAGACACTTAATTGAGACGTGAGTACTTATTAATTATATAAGCTAAGGGGAGAAGATTATAATGTTGAAAATCGCAATAAGATGAAAATTTAAATATTCAATCATCTGAATTATTAAAATTCATTTTATTTGACGAATGATTTGCAGGGATAAAATAGTTACCTTATATCTCTTTCTAATTATATTCTTATTTATTAGTTCATAATCCTATTTTTTTTTCTTTAACATATTACATGCTATTCTACTCTACTCCACCTTTTATGCTATTATACAACTCCACCTCAGAATTAATATGATGAATCATGACAAGGGTTTTCTGGTTTGATGATCAGTCAAACAGGAATTAATATGACTAACATATTTTTTTATTGTTGATTTAGCTTGATGTCTTGAATGAACATATGATTAATTAGTATTCCAAGTATATGTTTCATTTAGAAATAAGAGAATATTTTAGCTCGTCAAGGTATCAGAAAAAACAACCGTTGACACATGCATGCATGTCGCGTATATAGCTATTCATTTTTATTTTTTTAATAATTATTATTATTATTATTATTATTTTTGCATAAATCAGGAAAATCATTGACACTGAAAACAAACCATTTTGGAAGTAGCAGCCAGATGATGAATTGATGATAACCTGTTTTTACTCTTTTACCTCAATAAAAAGTAGTGCCGCAGTCAAAAACCTAATGAATTAAACTCCAAATTTACTTTTGTCTTTGTCTAATGTCACTTTGAATACTCCATCATTCCATTATTTATAGTCATTTAACTTTTCGGATGTGTTGTCAACCCTTTTTCTGCTCTTTTGTCTTTTGCACAATAATTAAGCAAATAAGTATCATAGAAAGTTGTAATGGGCTGATAAGTCGGGACAGATTCTAGATCTGAAATTTATGTATTTCGAATTCTAATCCCTTGGAGTCATCGGGTTCTAAATTTGTAATTTGTACATATTAAATATATTTTTACGACAAATATAGAGTTTGGGCCAGAAATACTAAATTCTACCCGACCAATATCTTAAATGATACAACCACTCCAAGCGGTAAGCAGTGATAGAGGCAGAATTTTTCACTAAGGGGATTTAAAATATAAAGAAGTAAATATATGAAAAGGTCGAGAGGGTTCAAAACCTACTATATACACATTAAAATAATGTTCTTGTATATTTAGTGTAATTTACAAATGGGCTTCAGATAAACCCGGCCTTGTGGTGCCATAGCTTCACCCATGAAGGTAAGTATTCTTCCATCCTTAACCTGAGGTTCTAGGTTTGAGGAATGAAGTCGCTTTTATTAGAGAACATTTTAATTTTCAAAATGACGAATTAGTCGGGTTTTAAAATGAATACCGGACACTGAAGGAAGAAAAAAAACAAGTTGATTTTCCATAAGTTGAACTTTCCATACAAGGATCAACCACTATTGCCACTTTTTTCCAAGGTTAAGGAAAATCCTTCTATCAAGGGAAAAAGAGAGGAATAGGAAATAGAAAGTTTGTACCACAGGGTATCCAATGCACACAATATCTAATAAAGGGAACATGTATTATATTTGTCATGATACAAAGAGGAGACTCTAGTGCACAACTTAAAAAGGGACTGGATATATTGGTCCCCAATGCAACATCTTGATCTGTATAGTCTGAGAATATTGACTTAGCCACTCGGGTACTTACACCCAAAATCTACTCTTCACTAAGTATTTAATTAACACTTTAAGCACACCCAAATCTAATTGATCTCCATTTTGCTAAACCAAATCAGCTTTTCAATTATCTTCTTGGTTAATGGTAATCTTTTTGTGATTTATTTTTGTCAAACCTCAACAAAATCCACTGAGAAAGGAACCATCGATCCATATAGTTTAATACTTTTGCAGACCACATTACCATTTGCTTCACAATTTTACGTTAGTGATACATTGTCCTAAATGATCCGATCGATCTGTTTACTTTTTTTATTCTTTTTTTCCTTCAACAAAATATCTATTACATGGTGGAGAGGTATAGCTAATAATAAGGGCGTAACTTTAACTCTTAACCAAGCTCATCAAACAAGTGCCATGCTCTCATCAAGGAAGCATCATGTTCACCCATCTCCGGAGCCATCCCCACCCATCACCTGGTCCTCCCAATATGCAGGATATATCACTTCAAAATCCTTTTCTTTTCTTTTTTTTTTTTGCTTCAAGTATGCGATGTAACTAGAACAGGCTCGGGTAATAAATAGTAAATTTTCAAAGTATAGCTAAATCTGATAGCAACTAACTAGTTAGTCGTCCACTCTCAGGGTTGTGACGGAGGGGTAGACATTCCTTCATTCTTAATCAAAGATCTTGAATTCGAGCCTCTGGGTCATGATCACCTTTGGTAAGAAACATTTTACCCACTAAAATGAAACTTACCGACGCAAACTCGGATCAATTAGTCAGACTTGCGAAGCAGGTAGCGTGCCCCAGGCGGAAACAAACTAGCTAGCTAGTCCATCTATTATTGAAGCATCAAAATCATATTAGGAAGATTAAATTGATTAATGAAAGAGTGTAAGACACTCTGAATTGTTTGTTTACCTCCCACTCTACAATGGCAATGATAAGTTACCCTAACTAGCAGCCTCACCCAAAATTCAGTGGGTGGTTGCCTAAACAAGAGAATCAAAATAAGACCCACAAATTAAAAAGACTGATTGCATAAGCAAGAAAAGTTGAATACCATTTACTTTGTTTGGATCTTTACTCTTTAGCAATTTCTATGGATCACATCAGCACCCTTCATCTTTAGGTAACAAAGCTTATAATTCAATGTCTGCTTCAAACACCACACGCTTCATCATCACCGTTGACACCTAAGTCAACGGCATCGAAAAAGTTCTCTATGCTCCTTTGTCTTTTCTAATTCCCATCATATATAATTTAGCCTCTCTATCCCATAAAGGTAGAGGTAAGGTCTGCGTACATCTTACCCTCCCAAACTCCACTTATGGAATTACACTGGGTATATATGTTTTTGTTGTTGTATATAATTCAGATTAAGGCAAAATAATACATAAAATAAATAAATAAAGGAAAACTGATTAACTTGTTGGTAAAAACATCTTTATTCCTTTATTTTCACATGCTACTACAAGAACTTAAGTTATATATTTGATAGTATACATTTTTTTCATTATTAGTGCAGTCTTATCGATTATAGCAGGTTGTTGATCTGTTGTGCGAATTACAATATCAGGTGGTATGTGAGGTCATGTTACTATAGGTCAAACTTAATCTCATAACATCAAAAATCTCAATTTATAGTTTCTATATGCAACATTTAGCTACATAGACCGAAGGGTGGTTAGGTGAACACTATTCGTCGAAAATATTTATACCGTACATAGATAGGCTAAAAATT
Organism: Lycium ferocissimum; assembly: GCF_029784015.1. NCBI lineage: Eukaryota > Viridiplantae > Streptophyta > Magnoliopsida > Solanales > Solanaceae > Lycium > Lycium ferocissimum. Next base: position 39,166,084 of record NC_081350.1, on the reverse strand, counting down.
ATTATAAATATATAATAAACCTTTTAATACTTTTAGTAAAATTCCTGAATTCAGTTTACGCACTTATAAAATAAAATCTTTTTAATTATATGGAAAGATAAAGATTTGATTGATATGGAATAAGATACGGATGTCCAAGATTTTGGTTAAACAAGGGCATAATTATATTTGAAATCTCATGAAGATTCATCGTTTTAGTTTTTAGGAAGCATAGGACTCAAAAGAAGTCTTTTCTGTTATGCTAACTGTTAACCAGAATGATTATCTCATGTTTTTTTAATTGTACTTTACAGCTTAAAATGACACTGAGATTTTGGAATATAGTATATATTTGCTTTGCATGTTTTAGCATGGACCTTATGAAAGTTGATTTAATTTTGACTTTTAGTGAAAGATGCATCGGGAACCATGTCAACCATCATTGATCATTCAAAGCAAATGTGATGAGAAATAACTTTGTTAGACCATCAATTTAATTAAATTTGTTATAACAGTTTAGTTATCATCTTCATCAGATTACTAACCAATTAATGCTTTATCACTTCACCTATAATACACATCTGATTATATAAATACTTTGAGACTTGAGTGACCATCTGAGAAATCAATCTCTAAATACTTTTAAAATCGTCGATGCATGTATATATAGAATTTAAACTCTAAATGGAGTACCAAGTTGCAAGTATCATCTTTCATATAAATGAAGTGAATAATCAGAGGCAGATCTAGGATTTCAAGTTTTAAGAAATTCTTACGAAGCTCAAGTTACTATACAAAAATCACTACGTTCACAATTAAATATTTATAAACATTTTGCGAATTTCTTAATACATAACGTGATCTGAGCAAAAGTTACTGAATGATTTGAAAAGCATGAATCAACCTATGTTTGAGTTAAATATTTATTATAATTTCTGTATATCTAAATTTTATTTTCAAAGTGAATCAACCTATGTTTAATTTAACTCTAAAGTTGATAGTTTTCGATAAAAGTGGCAAATAAATTAGCTAGGAAGTTAAAAGGAAGAAATTTCAAGGACAAGGAGTAAGGTTGAAGATTTCTAAAGAAACAAAATTGTAGGTTGACACATCCCTCTCAATGAACTTCACAAAATCCTACTAGACTCTGTGTTAAACCTAGGATACGGACCATATATATAATATAGGGTCCATTATATTTGCCTTTCCTTTTATTTTACGGCAATTATTAAAAATCTTACTGTGCGAAATGTCACTGCCAATTATTCCTTACTAGTAGTGTTATTTATAGTGATGAATATTAGGGCAGCTTATCGGGCAGATAATTATGCTTAACGGCTCGGTTTATCGGTTTTCGGTTTTAAATGTACTAATCCGCTAGCCAATCGATAAGCTATTGGTTGGTTTGGTATCGGGTTGATAATTACTGGCGGTTATCGGAAGGTGTATCGGTTAAATCTAAGATACAATGATAATTTCTCCCTCTATAACATAGTGCGTTCTAGCAGAGGTGCGAGCACTGCCATTTTCCAGAAAATTGGGTTTATTTCTTTTAATTAGTATCACAAAAATAATTAATCTTTGCATTGTATATAACACTGCATATTTATTTCATACAATGCTAAAAGCGCCTATAATCTGCAAAGGTTACATGAAACATCCAAGGAATGTAAATGATTGTATACAGAGGCGAATCTAGGATTTCATGAGGATGGGTTCACCATTACTTTAAGATAAGATATAAAATTTTATAGTGACATCGACTTCTCGCTGTAGATTATCCCCATGGAGTTTTTTTTTGTTTTTTTTGCTTTTTGGGACTTGGTATAATTAGAAATAAAGGAAAGAAAAGTCATCTGATGCAATACAAAATAAAAACACGTTTTTTACTTGGTTAATAATATAAAAAAAGGTCAAAAGGCAACTTTAGAAAATAATAGCAAAAAGGTGCAGGAGCTGGGGATTTAACTGGACACAACACACACACACACACACAGGATGTAAACATACACACACACACACACACACACACACACACACACCTTATTTTAACCATTGCCTTTAGCTTATTAGATATATTTTCTAACTATACACATAATATATCGAGCTTTAAAGCTGATCATGAAATTCAATGTACCCAAAATTTATGCATAAATTCGCCCCTGATTGTATATATTCCAAGATCAAATATTGATGGGTTTACTATGTTATGATGGGATCAACGAATCCCATTTACATATATTATCCTACATTAGGACCAATATGTTGTCCACATATTAATTTGGCTTCTCTGTGATAAAACATAGAGTTTTGATAACTGGCAATAACGAAAAAAAATCATAGACAATAAGTGAACCGAATAATGTAGCTTTATTTAGGGTTTACAAATTGATACTTGATATCAAGGGGTAAAAATATACATATGATAATTCTTAACGGGTTAATTGTTTACTCGATAAGGAAATTGAGTAATCCGCCCCCGCACCGGTAAACCGTTAATTGTAAAATTTTAATCCGTTAATCTGATGACCCAATACCATAATTCACGATAAGTGGTTTTATTTCTTTTCTTTTTTTTCAATCATCCGATATAGCATTGTGATAGTCTGATAGAATAAATCGTAAATGCGGCTAATAACTCGAAGAATTTCACCGTAACACTAGTTTTTCAAAGTTGCAAGTTAATTAAACTGTATGTTTGAAATAATAATAATAAAAAAAACAATCTCTAACGCATTTGAGTAGATTAACAAGATTCTCTTAATATTCATTTGCGATGTGTTACATATTTATGCTTCACTAATGGCCAAATATATATACACGGTCCTTCGAAGTTAGTTCCAATTTTAAGATAAAAGCTTCACCAGTCACCTTATTTAGACATTGCTATTTAACGTGTGTATTCAGCGTTTAAAGTTATTTGTACGTCTACCTTTCGAAATAATTTTAAGCATATTTTATGTAAAGTCAAGCTTGACAAAAATGTCTGAAGTTCAAGCATTCTTACCTGAAGTTTCGGAAAAAAAAAATTATCGAATTCAAAGAATATGCGAAGGAGAAATTTCTACAGAATCCTGAAAGCTTATCATGTCATCAGGAGGTCACATATTTGAGCGGTGAAAATAGAATCTTGGAAAAATGCGAAGAAGCGCCACAGACAATGATCCTTATGCTCTAACCCTTTCCTGCACCCCACGCATGTAGGTTTTAAGACACCGAAATCGCCGTAAAACCATATGCGCCTGAATTTCGTCATATGAGACTTTCGACGCCAAATGTTGAAACTATTCTGAAGTAAGTTAACTTGCAAATTTTTACGCACTATGAGTATGACTTAAATGTTGGTCTCAAAATCAGATCTATTTGCACTTCGGCCAGTTTTAATTTTAACACCTCAACTAAGGTTTGTACCTATTGAATACTCGGATTACAACTAAAGTGCATCTATTCAACACCCACACAAAAAAAAATCTATAAAAATAACACAATTTGTTTCAAGTTGTATGAACATGAACATAAAAAGATCATTTTTCTCCCCTAAGACATTTATTAACAAAAGGTGTGGATGCTAATAAGGTTGCTGGGAGGCACGAATGAATCAATGATGAATTAGCCTATTCATCACAAAGTTCAAGGACCGTCAAAGTTCTGTAGCAGTACACAGACAGGCCCCTGATAATTGATAGGTCCATCAAAATGGGCCCTCGGAAACAAACAAAAGCCTATATTCTGTCCCAGAGCATGTCTACCATTTTGCCTCCTCGTTTTTTGTTCTTTTTCCCTTTTTCTTCTTGTTATTCTTTTTTTTTTTTCACTTTCCAAATTGAGTTCTTTTTTCTTTCTTTGTCTTGGTTAATTTTTTCCTTAAACAATTATTAATTTAAGTTTTTTATTTCCTCTTTTATGATAATCTCTTATAACCATACGGATATCATGTCATGTTGAACTTCACTAATTTAAAAGAAAAATTCCTTAAACTTTGTACAAGTTCACATAAATAACAATGAAGGAGTAACATTTACATGAAATAATGATTTTTTAACCGCCTTTTAAAGATAATTAAAATTACTTAAAAATTGGCATTCTTAAAGCTATTCCTCAATATTATTCTTTCAAGTCCAGAAAATGCATGTAAAATTCCCTTTTTCTACAACTATAACTATTAGAGTATTGTCATAGTTTTACTTAATTTTTATTCCTTCTCTCTAAAAAAAATGTCATAATTTATTTATTAAGTTTTTCAGAAAATGATACTATCTTATCTATTAATGAGAATATTTTATAAATACACAAATATTATGATATATTTAAAATTACAAATTTTAAAATCTTTTTTTCTTTGTTAGGGTCCGAACTGAGCTAATTACATCATATAAATTAAAGATAAGGGAGGGAGGGAGGGAGGGAGCAATAATAGAGAGAGATATAATCTTTTAATCTTACTTAGATATCTCGATTTGACCCTTAGTTATATGAGTGTTTTACCTCTCATTATGAATTTTTTTTGTGTGAATTCAAATTTAATTGATCTTCAAACGTACAGAACAGAACACGAAGTCAGAAAAAAAAATCACAAAAGGAGTTTGTAAGAAAGAATTTTGAGGTTCAATTAGTGAACAAGTAGACATCCTAGTAGTAAGTAGGTTTAATCAGCAGTCTTAAACCTAGATTGGCACCTCGAGAGCTAGTGTTCCGGAATTCAGACAACACAAGAATATAGATCGAACGTTTTTGCTTTTCGCGGTGTTACATGTCGGTGATAATGTAAGCAAAAAGTACTGGGCTAGGCTCAGTAAAAACTGACAATTGACAATGACTTTGTTTACTTTTTTTTTCTTGGCTGGGCCCACAAGTCATTAGTGGGGGACCACTAACTGAGATGATGATGTTGTCGCGGGGCTAATTATGGCCTTTGCAGGCTTATGATGGCATCAGACACACATCATCACTTACCTCTTTCTTTCTTTTTTTCTTTTTTCCTAGACTACTGTGGATTGCATTTACTAGTCACAACTATTGGCCTTGGGCTTTGTGTTGAGTATTCTATGGTTGAATATGGATCCAGCCCATTTATGAGCATCAAACAATTTCGGTAGTCCAATTTTATCGAAGGAAGCAATTCGCAGAATTGCCCTTCTTTTCAAGCTTTTAAATTTTCGCGCTATATTCAAATCTTTAAATTTTATCCTTCAAACTAAAACGTATTTGAGTTTCAGTGTTCGAACTTTCACTCGGTAAAAATTTTAAAAAAAAATCGCAAGGCAAGTTTAAATTTTCGCTATGCCCATCGATACAATTTTTAGTGAATTACCAAAGTTATACCGGACCCGATATACTTATGCCTTATGGGTAGACTTGGCATAAGTATGCTGGGTCCGGCATAACTTTGGTAATTACTTAACAAGTTTATGCCCGGTCCGGCAAACTTTTAATGGGTAAACTTTTGATTAAGCCTTAACTAAAAATCTTTTCCTAGTTATGCATTACACATATACTTTAGTTATGCCTTGACTAAAAGTATGCCACATAAAGCATAACTTTTAAGACATAGACTTTGCCTTATAAGGCAAATTTTTAGCTTACGCTTTAAGTGAAAACACTTACGCAAGATACTTAGATATACTTACGCATACTTTTAACAAGGCCAACTAAAGTCCTGCCCCCATAGCGCATAATTCAGGGAAAAGACTTTTAGTTAAAGCTTAACTAAAGTTTGCCCATTAAAAATTTGCTCATAAATATGCTCGATCAAGATAAATTTGTTATGAATTACCAAAGTTTATGTTTGACTCAAAGATACTTATGCCAAGTCCGCCCATACAAGGTAAAGAGCATGCCGCTCCGCATAACTTTGGTAATTTTAACAAATATATGCCGGTTCATACACACGCGACCCAAACCTCGCCTTATAATTTTTTTAAAAAAATTTATTGCCGAGGCTGGGGTTCGAACCCGTAACCTCATGATTGCGAACGCTCGAGTTGCAACGCGAAGGGCAAAATTAAAGACCAACAATAATAGGCATAATTTAAAGCACCACAAATATGGTAAGCAAAATTTAATGACCACCCCAAAAGAAGGGCAATCCACGCAAAAAAATGAAATTTACTTGTCATAGTTATCTTTAAAGCCTATTTATGAATAATAACTATTTTTTATTTTTTTTATTTTTTCTAGCTAAAATATTTTCTTAAATTACACATCATAACTAGTGTCACGTATTTCACAAGTTCCTCTTTTAAATTGATTTTCTCTTATCTACTAAATCTATCTTCTCCCCCACCCCTCTCTTTCTCTCTCTCTCCGTTTCCCTCTCCTACCCCAGATCTCGTTTTCCCTTACCCCTCCCTCCCTCCTTTATCTCCACCACAGATCTCGTTTCCCCTTACCCCTCCCTCCTTCCTCCATCTCCACCACCAACGCCGAAGCTCAGGTGAAACCCTCACCTGAGTGTCCTTCCTTTCCTACTCTAGTCTAGTCTTCAAAAGAGTGTTGACGTCAAATACAATTACTACATAATTTATCATTTTTACTATTGTAATTAGAAATCTTCTTGAGTCAATCTCCCCCTTAAGTGCAAATTTGAACGATTTTGTATGCGATTCAATGTGTGTATAAAATAAAAAAATAATAATACCACATCACAGCTTGCCTCACCGGATCCGCCATCTTCACTACCACGAACTGTATAGCCCCCACCGCGAACCCCCGCTCCACGACCTTACCGCCGCCCTCCCCCTCTCTCTCACCCTATCTCCACCAACGCCGGCTTACCCCCATCGACTCTGCCACAACCAGATCTGGATCTGACGGAGATGCCAAAATCCATGGTTTCTTCTCCTTTTTTGTATTTCAGATCTAGATCTGAGTGTATTCGAATAATCAAATACACCCGAATACAGTGTATGTTTTTTTTTTTTAAAGAATTTGAATGTATTCATCTTTTTTTGGTGTAAATACAATGGTACTTTTGTATTTCGCTTGTATTTTTTTGAATAGAGTGTATTTTTGTTATTCACCAATCATATATGACATAGATTATAACCAAAAGAATATTTGTAATGACCATAAAACTAATATCTCGCATATAGAGGGTATTTGGACTTGGTATCGACTTAACACGTCTATCTTAATGTGTTAATCAATAATCATTTAGCAAAAACATTATTTGGCTCGTAAACATTATTAATATATAAAGCTCGCCAACTTCAGGAATAATCTTTCTCCTCTTTCTTTTTCTTTTTAAACTAAAACGGGGTACATAGTTTTACAGGTATATCAAAAAGAAGATGAAAAAAACAAAATAACTTGATCATTTACCTCAATTGAACCTTGACTGGTCGATCTAGAAAGGTAGAAATTAGAAATTAAAAAGAGTTTCAATTCTTAGACAACAATACAAATTGAAGTTTGATACATAAATAATTCAAAGGAAACCACGACTTCAATTACCATATATCACTTTGTGGTCCTTTGATGATTGATAAACATATATCCGTTAAATATTCCATGGATATCCTGTAACTTGATTTCATACTAAATAAATATTAGAGTAGTATATGATGTACAATTACTTGACTAATACTTAAATAGTCAATTTCCTAAAGTAACAACTGTCGGTTTGAGTGGCTCCAAATTAGAATCAATAAAATATTCATACTTAGACTTTAAATAAGGTGACAAAGTATATAGTTTTCGATTTGCCATCTTACCATAATAATTAATTGACCCCACAATAGTTCTTCCAAACCAAATTCAGTGGTCATTTAAAGCACCTTTAGTTAAATTTAACTATAGCTTGAAGTTTTTGACTATTAGTTAGACAATGTCTTTTTCGTGTAGTGAAGATTTTTTAAAGCTAAGCCTATATAGTCTATAGTCTATAAGTAGAAAGTGGTCCATTTTCTGATTTGCCGGTGATATGAAGCATTTATTCAAATAGAAATATAAATAAAGTATAGTCAAACCTCTCTGTAACAATATTGTTGGATCCGAAACTTTTTAGCCGTTATAGAGAATTGTTATTATACGCCTATAACAAAGATTGATATTTAAATAATATTTTACTATTATAGGCAAAAAAGATGCATAAAATCTAATTTTTTATTTTTAATTGTCAAATTCTAAGCTTAATCACAATTTGTATAATGAAGGAAAATCTTTTAATGATGACTATATATATTCATAAGATATTTTTTGTCATAACTATTGTATTAAAGGATCAAATATTTGATCAAAATCTCTACACTTATTATTAATAATCATAGATATTCTATTTTTATAAAGATGGTTAATTATTATATTACCAAAAAAAGAAGATAGCTGTTATATGGGGGGTAATTTTATAAAGAGCGTACTATTATAAAGTTGATTGTTGTTGTTATAGGTGAAATGTTGTTATAGAGAAGTAAAATATAACATAAAAGAAAATTGTTATTATATACGAATGCCGTTATAGAAAGATCTGATTGTATGGGACAAGTTTTTGGAGTATTCGTTTGTAACATCCTCAAAGCTCACAAAATCTAATTATAGTTTACATGGCTTCCCTCTTTGTCAATTTTCAACCAAAACACACGACCGACCATCGAAGTCATACTATTATTGTATTTTAGGAAAAGAAGAATGAAATTATTATATCTATTTTCCACCGCTTATCATTTTAAGTACTCTATCCGTTCCATAATAAGTGATTTTCTAGACTTTTCAATTTTTTCAAAATAAGTGGTGCTTTAGTATTTCAAGAAAACTTTAGACAGATTCTTTCAAAATTACCCTTATTTAAATGGTCAAGATTCATTAACTACCTTTTTTTTTCTAGAAAGTAGTAAAACTTGATTAGGGGTAAGTTAGTAAAAACACTCCTAATTTTCTAGGGGTGAGTAATTTCTTAAGGGGTGTGCATGAGCCTAAAAAAGCACTTATCATGAAATGGAGGGAGTGCTATTTTGTTGAGTGGTATTGTTAAAAAGGAAAGAAATGAACAATGGTGATTGAAAAGATTATTTACATGTTTTACCAAATTGAACATAAATATCATCAAAAAGTTTGGTGGATTGGTAAAGCATCTTTACCTTCTTAGCTAAGTATTTCGGGTTCAAACCTTAAAATTAGAGTTGATTTTGAAAGGGAATGTATTACTCTTATTTTGAATTTTTTTCGGCATGAATTTGAATTAATCAAGCTCCGAACGAGGTGTTAAATATTTTTTTTTTTCAAGATAAAGATTTTTTTTGGAAATTCCGGGAAATTGTAGGCGCTATCCTTCAGGTGCGCATTGTGTAACTTGCTCATTGTGACTGGCTGAAAGGCTATTGGTGAGGGGAATCGATCCCAGAACTCTCATGTGGGAAACTACTCACCCAACCCTTGCAGATAGGTGTTAGATATTGGGTGAGAAAAAGGAAAATATATATACATTTAATCATAATTACATAAAATAATGCGTGCATAAAGAACAAATGTCTTAACATGCAAATACTTATCCACACTAAATATTTATATCGAATCAATTCAACTTATTATAGTTAAATCATTTAATAAAGTAATTATAGCAAAGTGCTAAAAATCTACATGCAAACACATGTCATGTATGTGAATTTGAAATTGACATAAACAATAATAGATGCAGGTAAGTTTTTTTTTTTTTTTTGGTAAGTAAAGGATTTTATTTACCAAAGTGAACGTTGTGTACAGCTTAATATCTTGAGTTGGACAGAGTCCCAACCTCAAGTCACGCTACAATCAGATATCGCCTACTTCACCTCTATGCTACCAAAATTATCAAGGGTAAAAATTTAAAGCCTGTAAAATACTAGCTAATTTTGGGGAAGCTGCTCCTCTTCCATGCACTTCCTGGATGATCTTTCTCACCAGTTGCTCAGTTGTTCTACTCTTTTGTTGGAAAATCCTTTGATTCCTCTCAAGCCAAAGATGGTATACTGCCCCAGCCAGCACCATTCTATATATGATAGCAGGTGCAGCTTTTCCTTTTGCCCTTCGACTTGCCCACTCGACTTCTTCCCTCCAGTTCATCGCCCCTCTGTGAATACCTTGCCAGGTAAGTAATTTGTCCCATACCAGCCTAGAAAAATTGCAGACAAAGAATATATGTTGGTGATCCTCCTTCTCCACCTCACATAGCGGACATAGTAAGCTCGTTTGGATTCCCCATTTATCCAGTCGATCTCGTGTATACATTCGGCAGTGGATTGCTAAATATAACACAAAAATCCATTTAGGACTGCCTTGGTTGTTGCATATAAGCCTCCTCCACTCAACTTTTGGGTAGTCACCCCTAAGCTGCTTATATACATCTCGGATAGAGTAGTTATCAGCCTGCAGGATTGTCACCTTGTCCAGATTTGCCTCAGTGAGATATTTCGCAGCCTGCAGGATTTTTTGGATTAGCCAAGAGGTCTGTTTGGTAAGCACATCCCAAGCTGCTCCCCCCTTTATATAGTATGTGTGTACCCACATTATCCAGAGCTTATCCTTCTTCTTGCTAAGACTCCATAGTTGCTTCACTATTGCAGCTTTATTCCATGTATGCACATCAGTAATGTTCAGCCCACCAGCAGTCCTAGGCCAAAGAAAGTTGGTCCCATGCCACAAGGGCTTTGTTTTTTGCCTCGGCTGCACCTGTCCAAAGGAATTTCCGACACACTGTTTCTATTTTTTGTAGGATTTTCTTAGGCAGAGGGAACATTTGGGACCAAAAGGATTGCACTGCTATCAGGACACTCCTCAACAGTTGCAAGCGGCCTGCATAAGATAGAAATTTAGTTGTCCAACTAGTGATTCTTCCAAGCATCTTCTCAAGGATGGGTTGGCATTGAGCTACAGTAAGTTTCTTGGAACTCAAAGGGACCCCAAGATATTTGAATGGCAACTTCCCTATCGAGAAACCAAGTGTTTGAACAATACTTTGTTTGATGGGCTCCGAAACCCCTCAAATTTGATGGGCTCCGGAACCCCTCAAAAGTATATGCTACTCTTACTCTGATTTGCTATAAGGCCAGACGCATGAGAAAATACTTGGAAACAATCATATAACTTTGATGTAGATGCCTTATCTCCTCTACAAAACAGTAACAGATCGTCCGCAAAGCTCAATTGTATGATGTTTAATTTTTTACACCTCGGGTGATACTGAAAATCAGGGGCTGTTCTCAAATTTTTCAATAGCCTAGTAAGATATTCCATTGATAGCACAAATAAGTAAGGGGACATAGGGTCCCCTTGTCGAACCCCTCTCTTAGCAGCAAATGGGGCAGTTGGAGATCCATTTATAAGTATAGAGTATGAAACAGTTCTTACACATATCATTATCCAGTTGACAAACTGCTCTGGAAACTGTAGACCTTGTAGGACTTGCTCCAAAAAATTCCACTCTAGAGAATCGTAGGCCTTTTGCATATCAATCTTGATCATGCATCTCGGTGAAATTGCTTTCCTCCCATAGCATTTGACTAATTCATGGCTTAGGATCACATTGTCATTTAGGCTTCTACCGGGCACAAAACCAGTCTGTCCACTGTCCACCAAAACATCCATTACAGGCTGAAGTCTTTGAGTGAGCATTTTTGATATAATTTTGTAGAGTGTAGTACAGCACGAGATAGGCCTGTAGTCTCTAATGGTGGTAGGGTGCTTTATTTTGGGAATCAAGGTCACCGAGGTGCTATTGATTGGGGCATACATGACACTGGTTTCAAAGAAATTTAGGATTGCATTACTAACATCCTCTCCAATAATGGACCATGATTTTTTAAAAAACAGTGAATTGAATCCATCACACCCGGGAGCCTTCATATCATCGATCCCTTGTAAAGCTTGCAAAACATCCTCTTTTGTAAACGGCTTTATAAGTTGCAATTGCTGCTGCCTGTTTAGTCTAGCCCCATTTTTCATGACTGCAGGATGAATCACTGGTAAATCTGCGTTGGTGGTGCCTAGGAGTTGCTGGTAGAACCCTACCACTTCTGCCTTGATCCCATCACTGGTGTTAACAGATGCCCCATTTTCAGTTGTTAGTAGCCGAATTTGGTTTTGGACTTTCCGGCCCTTCATATTTGCATAGAAAAAGCTTGTATTCGCATCCCCCAGTTGGAGCCATTTGACCCTCGATTTTTGCCTGTATATGCTTTCCTCTATGCTGTTCCATTTATATAATTCGGCCCTAATTCCTCTTTCATTCTCGAACAAATCAGCAGTGGTTTCAGTTGTCCTCATCTCGCTTTGTATATTCTTCAAGGCATCTCGCAGCTGGTGCACTTTCTCTGTGACCCCCATGTACTCCTTTTTATTAAGAGCTTTCATGACCAGTTTTATCTTCTTGAGGTTCTGCCACACTCCTTTCATTCCTCTATTTTGTACAACCCAGTTACTCTGTATCCCTTCTTTGAAGCTAGGGTGTTCTGTTAAACAATTATAAAATCTGAAAGGCTTAGTGCCAGTTTCTCTAGGCTCGTCCACTTCAAGGCAAAGGGGTGAATGATCAGAAAAAGCAGGGTCACGTATGTGCACTTGCATTATCGGCATGTGCAACATCCATTTTGCATTAACTACTGCTCTATCTATCCTGCTAAAGACATGGCTATTAGTCCATGTAAAGGTTCTCCCAACTGCTGCCAATTCAGACATACCACAATCCTCCATGAAGCTCTTAAAGTCTCTTGTTTCATAATCTTGTATTTCACTTCCATGTGTTCTATCCTCTTTCTCTAGAATTGTATTAAAATCACCCATAATCAACCAGGGATCTCGCATTCCTCCATCTATCTCCCTGAGTTTGTCCCACAACGGTCCCCTTGCTGGCACTGTGTGCAGCCCATAAACAGCCGTAAATTGAAATTCTCTGCTACTTCTATATACCTTAACAGCCCCATGTATGAATTGTGGATGCATCTCTATAGGGCTGAATTGTATCACGCTAGGATCCCATACAACCCACAGTCTCCCTCTAACATTAGCAGAAGCATTAGTGCACCAGTCCCATCCAGGTGCAGATTTATTAAGGATCATTGCAGCTTTATGTTCAGTAACTCTATGCTCACTAATTGCTATAAGACTAACTTTATTTTCAACTAAAAACACCTTCATCTCCTTGTGCTTCACCACATTATTAAATCCTCGTACATTCCAAGTCACTATCATTTAGATGCATTGAGATTCATACCAGCTTCCATCCCTTCGCCGCCACCACTTCCCCCATTATATTGCTCTGTTGCCATAGTGTTACTAGTCCCTGGTTGCTCACGGCTAAGGAGTTTAGTATTAGGACCAGTTAATTGTTGTGCTTTCTTTGCTGCAGATTTGCCCCTTACTACTTGCCAATCCTCCTCATCTTGTGGCGTGGCATTCGACACCTCCTGCACATTGCTAAGTGCTAGTTCATCGCCTACTCCTGTTGCCTTTGTGACAATACCCTGTGCCTTCCATTCTTGCCTTTGTACTTGCTTAGGCTGGGGAATTGGCACATTTTTATGCTTCTCCTGTCCTGCTACTGGTGCAGGCCTCTCTGGTTGCTTCTTAACTTGACATGTGTGTCCAACTTGCAAACAAACTGGACAGTATATCGGCTTCCAATCATACCACACCCGTTGAATGAATGTTTTCCCCTTCGGATCTTGTACTTTGATGGTCTGCGGCAGCGGTCTCGTGACATCAACTTCTACCAAAATTCGAGCATATGATATTCTACTATACTGCGTAGTGCAATCGTCAGCATACAAAGGTTGGCCCAAACTACTCCCTATTTTTCCTAGAGCTGCTGCACCCCAAAGAACTAAGGGGAAGATCTGGAAGTTTAATCCACAAGGGAATAGTTGTTAGGATCTCATCATTGAAATTAAAGTCCTCAGTCCATGGCTTCATTATGACAGGCCGCTTGTTTAGCATGTGTGGACCAGAGCACATAACTGCATCTCTGTCTACCTCCTTCTCAAATCGCACCACAAAATACCCATCATTGTGGTAATACACTTTGGGTTTGGTTGCAAACCTCCCTTGCGCTACAATAAATCGCTCAATTGCTCCTATTGATGGCGAGGCTCCAACCACATATACCACAGCTGCTGATTTCCACTTGTTAGTTTCAACTGCAATATCTTCTTGTACCAGCTCAACCACCTTTTCACCGTCAACAATTTTAGGGGGAAAGAAAGTTAGCGACATTCCTCTCCCTGCTAGCTTATTGTTGTCAAACAAATTAGTCCAGATTGCTGCTTCTTGTTTCCCTGCAGCTGACTGAACCTGCTCATGCGCTCCAGATCCCCCCTCTACCACCTTGTCTTTTGCCGCCGCGATTTCCGGACGGTGAGTTGTTCCCTCCGTGGTGTTGTTGGGACTCTTCAAGCTTCCCCCCTGTAGAGAGGTTCCCCCCTTTTGTTTTGATTGAAAGCGCGCCTTCTGCGTGTGGCCGCGGCGCCTTACCCCACCCGCCGAGTCTCTCTTCCACTCGCGCGTCCTAGGGTTTTGTTGCACACCACCTATTTTGCCTTCCTTAGGTGTTGTTGCTAGTATCAACTCCACTGCTTGTCTGATGTCCTCATTCCGATCCTTGTTAGCGTCTTTCCGTGGTCGACCTCTTCCCATTCCGACGGGCGCAAGTTAGCACACGCCTATCGTGCGCCAAAACAGAAAGAGACTTTTTAATAAACGATTATCACCTATATTATCCTTAATAGATGCAGGAAAGTTTTAACTTGTCTTAATATCTATTTATTCAAATGAAATAGTAAACATAACTTTTTACCCTTCAAATTATATCATCTTAACCTTATCCATTTCTGAGATATTTTTTCTCAGAATAATTTATTTGATTTTTTAGAACCCATCAAAAGAGAAGAAGGAAAAAAAAAATACTAAATGAAATAGTACTAGTAGTTAAAAAAAAAAAGAAAGAAAAAAAAAAGAAAGAGAAATGAGGAACCTCAGGGGTCCTACCATCAAACCCACCGGCTATAGACTCGTCGTTTGATATTCCATTGATCAATTTACAACTTGGATTATTCAATTCCCATTTTTTCTTCTTCTTCAAATCCGTATTTTGGAATTGAATTGGGTAATATGGCGAATTTGTATGTAAGGGCAGTTCCGCCAACGGATCTGAATCGGAATACGGAGTGGTTTACGTATCCCGGTGTATGGACGACCTATATATTAATTCTATTTTTCGCATGGCTCCTTGTTTTATCCGTATTTGGTTGCTCACCTGGCATGGCTTGGACCATCGTTCATCTTTCTCATTTTCTCGTAACGCCTCTTTCTCTTCTCTTTCGTCTAATTGCTTTGCAATTTAGCCTTCGTAATACTTGTTGTTGTTGTTGTTGTATTCATTTGGAGACTTATTGTGCAAGTTGTAATTGATTTGAGTTAGGTCTAGCTTGGGTTATTCATTATTTGTTTATGTTCAGTTTGGAAAACAGAGATGCTGTGAGGTTGCTAGAGAAGTGGCGAATTCGGATTCTTTTAGTAGTATTAGTCTTGATTCCTAGATATAGCAGAAAATGGTACTGCCAACCCCTAACTATTTTGTGGTTGATGCATAGTTGATATGGTTCTTAGATAGATGGACAGGCCAAGTGTATCAAAAGCTACGGACTTCACTAGACATTATTACTATAGTCTTATATTGGTTTAGAGTATGGACTGTAATCTCTTTTAAAGTTGGGGAATTCTCACCACTTGAACTACCTTTTAGGATTGAGTTAGCTGTTGGTTCGTTTTCATTACATGGTATTAGAACCAGACCTATCCATGATATCAGTGTCGAGTTTTTCTGTTGTGTTATTCACGCTCTACATATCTAGTTCTAATCATAGTGAGATGTGGGACGATGGTGGTGGCGAGATGGATGTTAAATTCCCATATTCGTTGAGGGTACCTTTTATAGTCTCGTTATATGGTTTCGAGAATTCTCACCACTTAAACTAGTTTTTGCAGTTGAGTTATGTCCAAAACCATTTTCATGACAATTATGATGCGTGCCTAACGTTCCTTCTAATTTCTCTATTTGATCACCAATGCGCGGAGTAACAAGTACATTTGTAACTTCGGAGTTTTTGTCAAATGTGGATGGTTAATACTTTTATTAAGATTTCTAATATGAAAGATTAATATCTCTATTGTCCTTTTTGTGTCTTTTATCTTATTCTTGCTACGCTTTGCCTGTCTCATGTGTTCAGTAGCAAATAATTATCACTGTTTACCTATGTTATATGCTCTGAACAATGCTTGTATGCATAGTTCTTGGGCATGCCGAAGTCTAGTTGATGATCTTTACCTTCTTCTCTTTGGTACCCATTTGTGTGTGCGTGTGCGTGTTATTTTTTTCTTTTATCTGGTGTCATAGCATGGTAGGAGACCTTGTTAGTATATAACTACTCTGGATTTTATCTCTCTTTGTGAAAGACTCTGTCTTCTCTATTTATCTGCATTTCATTTATCACTAAATTCCACTTGAAGAAGGGAATGCAATCTGTACATACTCTAAATTTATGTGTCTTTACAAACTCGCTTTGTCTATTTATCTTCAGGTCACATATCAATGTTTTCACTGGAAGAAGGGAACACCATTTTCTGATGACCAAGGTATCTACAATAGGTTGACTTGGTGGGAGCAGATCGATAATGGGAAGCAACTTACACGCAATAGGAAGTTTCTAATGGTTGTCCCTGTGGTGCTGTAAGTAGTCAATTTCAGCAAGTTAATTTCTATTTAGACTTCTAATGTTATGAACAAGTTCATGCTTGCAAGTGTAGTTGACATGTATATGAGCTCTCCTACTGACTTGAAAAAGCTGCTAGGTTGCACCGTGATGCATTGTACAACAGTGCTTCTGATCATTGTAGAGTACATGTATAGGAATGCATAATGCTTTTAGGCTCTGATTATGCAGGCTTGGTTAACTAAAACTTCCTTTGATTCATTTTATATGAAATTATTATACTATTTGCAAAGTTAACAATTATCTGGCTGAGGTCTCAGGTTCAATTCCCAACCGAGACAAAAACACTAAGTGATCCCATTTGTTCTAGTCTTGTTGGACGGAGTTATCTGGTACTTGTTATTGGTGGTAGGTGGCAGGTATCCTGTGGAATTAGTCGAGGTGTGCAAGCTGGTTGCGACACTAAAATTATCAAAAAACAAATTATCTGGCTGAGAAGTCAGAAAATAGAGTGTAGTAGTTAGACAAATTAAGCATCCAAGCTTATGGAATTGTTGATCATGTAGCGGTTGAATGAAAACAACATGGATTACTCACAAATCTATGTTATGAGCAGCACATTCATGCATAACTTCCATGGTTAATGATATTAGTCCAAGTGTGAATTACACAAGTTTGATTGCTCTATTTTAAAGCTAGTTTGTGGGAATTGGTGTTGCACTAGCATAACTAAGCTTTGAATTTTACGAGAGGCCGAGAGACCAAGGGAGTCATTCAAAGGGGTTGGGTTCTAGTAATAGCAAAAACAATATAGTATGATATAATTCCTACTTATCAGGCTGTACTGGAAGCATTTTTCTACTAATTCTTAAATAGCTTCTCTAACAAAGCTTCACCGCAACCTGAGCAAATTGATATAATCTATTACTACTAAAAAGCTTTTGGGAGGAATTGGTGGTGAAAATATTACCTCAAGTGGATAATATGTTGGATAAAGAGAGGGTAGTTTAGGTGGAAAGCACCCTCCATCTCAACATTACAGTTTGTGTTCGAGTCACCATGTTACCATATAAAAAAAAAAACTGGCTAAGGTGTCTGATTAAATCTCGTAGTTGGGTTTTTTTGGGACTCTTATAGGATAGGAAAAAATGGCTTCACAGTCTCCTAGAGATTGGCATATTAAAGGAAGAATTAACACACAGAATATGATGGCTGAAATGGTGGACTATTGTACGATAGGAAGAGATCTAACAAGCTGAAGGGCCAAGTTCTATAAAGTGGTTGTGGCACCAGCAATATTACGTGGTAGTGAATGTTAGCCAAGATGAATGTTTCTAGTCGTTGAGTATCTCTTAAAATCAATGCAAGTTTAGCTAAAAATAAGATCAAAGGTTCTGTATGAGTGATGCCAATTAGTTGGAAGTAAGGCTATTTATTATAGATTTAATGTCTGTGTAAGGTTAAGTGTAAATTTAGATATCTCTAGTTTCAGAGAACCCCCAATTTGCCTTAATTATTTATTATTGAAATGAACTTGACCTGAATAGAGTGAAATGGATATTAAGGATTTCACTAGCCTACTCTGGGTAGTTTGAGGTTGTTGCATAGTTGATTTACATACCCTAATTGTAGTATAGTTTAGTAGGAAGTTGGTTTCACCTAATTTTTAGACCTACATATTACGTGGTGAAACCAAAATCTGGCAGTTTTAGAAAGTGTTAGGCTGTTACCTATAATGACTAAAGCAGAACTGCAGAAGGTACATCTGGATGTGCCATGGCTGAATGACTGTGCCAGGTTTCATGAGCAATTATTGAGGATTCACAGCTATTTGCCACTAATGGACTTCTCCCTAAGGTGGATAATAACAACAACATACCCAGTGAAATCCCTCAATGTGGGGTCTGGGGAGGGTAAAGTGCACGTAGACCTTCACCCCGCCTTGAGAGGTAAGGAGGCTGTTTCCGAAAGACCCTCAGCTCAAGAGAAAACAAGACAAAAGAGTCAGATAAGGACAAGCATATCAGAGCAATGCGAAAATGAGAAATAACAAGAGCGAAGAAGTCACGATAAAACAACCTGAAAAGACAAGACCCAACAAATATAACCAGAAATCAAAGGGCAATAAACGATAGAGCAAAACTACGACCACTAGTGCGAAAGAATAAGTGAGACTACCTACTAGCCTTACTAGCCTTCTATCCTAATTTGAGTCCTTCACAACCTCCTATCTAAGGTCATGTCCTCGGTAAGCTGGAACTGCGCCATGTCCTGTCTAATTACCTCTCCCCAATACTTCTTTGGCCTACCTCTACCTCTCCTGAAACGGTCCATAGCCAACCTCTCACTCACACCACCGCATTGAGGCATCCGTGTCTCTCCTCTTCACATGCCCAAACCATCTCAGCCTCGCTTCCCGCGTCTTGTCCTCCACCGATGCCACTCCCACCTTGTCCCGGATGTCTCCATTCCTAATCCTAAGGTGGATATACAACTGTTTTGAGTTCCTCATTAGTGCTTATGACGTTTATGAATTTGTTGAGAACCCAAATGCTCCACGAGAAATGGAGCAGAGTTCTCCTCTGAAAGAATCATGCAAAATTTTCATTTGATGAAAGTTAAGTTTCGGTGGACCTATTACCCAAAAATAAAAAGATAATGACTGTAAACTTTTGATGAGAAAAGAATTATTATGGTTTGCTTTATAACTGTTGGTAGTCACCATCCAAAAGGTTGTCTATACTCAAGGTTTTAGAAGTTAATAAATGTAGTAATGTACCATTGACCCTGGAAAAACTATCTAACTTGTGGTATTTGAAGGAGGAAAGTCATAGTCTTGTGGTCGCAAGTCTCAATCTTCGCTCTTTGAGAGCTTCTCTCTGGAGTGCCAGAATCGAGTTTTCTGAATTTGGTTCTCCTCATGAAGCTTGAGGTTTGGAATGATTTAGAAAAAGCGTGTCACATAATAAATTATTTTCAAAGCATTGCTGATTAATTTCTACCTATTAAACACTAATCTTTTACAGAGATGGCTACTACTTTTTCAATATTTTAAGGAGGAAAAAAATATGTTTTATTCATTAGAAAGCATTATGATTTCGTCCTTTGACAATATGGATTGTTGTTTAGGAAGCTCGCGAGTTCTCAATGAGATAGAGCATTAGGAAAAAGAACACATTTAGTCTGCTAAGCTCAGCTGGCTCCTGAAACTTGTGTTCGTATTGTAACTTACATTGTGAGTTGCACCTGGAAATATGTACCTTTTTGGTTTTATAAAAAAGTATGTGTATACCTTTTTGGTATTTGATCTTCTTCAGTGGAACAAGCTTCATTGAGGTAGTTGAGTTGTATGCAAAACAATTCTAGTAGACAGTGTTTAATGTCAGAAATAGAAATCAGAAATGGTAGAAAAAACGATGAGAGAGTATTCAAGGAAATGCACACATCAATTCCACATCCTTGTTTGCGTAGTGTTTTCTCTTTAAATATATTTCTGTGGATCTTTGCATTTTGAGAATTTGTCTTGGATTATGAAGTGCAGTATGAAATGTCAAACTCATTATTCATGCAAATGTCAAATTCATTATTCATGCAAGTATATGTAAGCAAAGCATATTGTGTTTGGGCTTAGGTTTTTTTTCACATGTTGGTGAAGTGGCTGCTCTGTGTATCTTTCTTCCACATAATTTTTGGCTGTCCATTGGGGGATGGGGTTTCTTACAGAGTGGTTTGAAACACTTTCTTTAGGGGTTCATCAGAATAAGCTGTGGGCAAGGGATGAAGTTTGTGCATGTTTGTTTGAGCTAGTGGTTCTTTTGGGTGGAGGGGTGGGGGTTCTGTGGTTGGCATGTTTATGGCTCCCTATCTTAAAATATGTATATTGAAAGTATTTTGCAGCATTCTCTTCTTATTCATCCTTTTTTCTTATTAGTGATGAAAAATTCTCCTTTCCCCTGCTTGTATTACTTTCCTAGATATTGGTCTATCCTCCTTTATTATGAAGGAACAATTAAAGAGATAACATCCTCTCTATCTAGACGCTGAATGAGGTGAATGTTGAGGCATATTGTTTGGTGCCTAATTGAACAATACTGAATCATATTAATGACACACTCATACACTAGCTTATGCACTGTCACTTGAAAAAGGAATTATTGAAGGCTAACTAATGCTGAAGCTCAGCAAGTGGAAAAGGGTGGTGGTCTCATTTATTGTACCCCGAATCAACAACTAGTGCAGCTTTTGTATTAATGATGTTGTTGGACATTGATTTGTTTGCCATTCGCCTTGTCTGTTCCACCAACTATACGATGAACCTCTTTTTCCTTTTCCCCTTAGAGAAAAAACTCTTTATTGTAACTGATATGGTTTGTAGTTGTCTATTGTAACTTATCCCCTTTTCTCTGTGATGCCTTTGCATTTGTGTTCTCATTCTTCTTTCTTTTCACAGGTACTTGATAGCCTCGCATACAACTGATTATCAACACCCGATGCTGTTCTTCAACACAATCGCAGTTTTTGTACTGGTCGTTGCCAAATTTCCAAATATGCACAAGGTTCGTATTTTCGGGATCAATGCGGATCAATGAGCTGGTGTTCAACTGAATACATACCACAGAAAAGAAATAGTACTAGTTGGTTTGCTTTTTAAGCATTATGAGTAAAAGTGGGATGCCCCTGTACAGATGCAAGTACTGGAAAGGGTAATCATTATTTTGTAAAAGAAATCAGCTTGTTCTCTCTTTGTATGAACTGTTTGTATGAGAATGCTGAGATATCGATTGAGTTATGATATTATTCTTGTAACCCGGTGTGGGCAATACCTCAATTTTCTTGAATCACATCGTTCATGAGCTTGATAATATCGATGAAAGTACTATGAAGGCTATGAACATAGAAGTGGTTAGCAATTTGAAGAAAATGCAATTTGAAGAAAATGATCTCAAATCTTATTGTATAGCCCCTAATCAAATTGATTGGATTCAGAAGTGGAAGAAATCATTTCATCTAATAAGAACTGTTGGTTTAGCCGAAGATAACACGCTGGGACAAATCAGTTTATAAGCATTTTAGCTTATGTATGCTTTCAGTAAACATCAAAGGTAAGTATGAGTCGAAAATCATTCCGAAGGCATAAATGAGACACCCCTCAACTTAGGTTTTTTCGTGTAAAGTTTGACCAAATCTCAAAATGTCATTTTCAAAACAAAACTTCTAACTCTCTCCCAATTCCATTTTCGTGTTTCCACTATCAGAAAAAAGACTTTTAACAGAAAATGTTTCAACTCCTGAAAAGTTTAGGGGGAAAACCAGCATATTAGTGAATTCTGTTAAGAGATCCCAATTTTCACGGGATAAAAAAGATTCATAAATGTGCAAACTTTTTGTTGTTTTTATTATCCAACATCCACTAGGAGAAAAGTGACACCTCCTAAAATGGCCACAAGAAAATGACCCACAAACTAAATCCTTGAAAAAAGATTCAACTATTTCAGGCTTTGATTCTCCACCGGTGATTATGCACAAGTGAGTAGTGACTTACAGCAATTAACAAATCTTTCTTTTAATAATTGTAGCTTCCAAATTCATTTGCACGCGCTTTAATTAATTTCACGAGGCACCTGCTATCTCCCACCAACACAAAACTAACGGAATAGTATTTGCTATCTGCTTCGAGTAATTACCTGTTATGAGTAACTCTATCTATCAATCCTTAAATAGATGCAAAGAAAAATCACATAGTAATATTTTTACTTCTGCTAAGATTTGAATCTGAAATTTCATTAGGGATTCGGACTTAAAACTTCTCACTTTCTCCTTGATATAGGATAAAATAATTTAATTAAATGAAGAACATATGATAAATGAATATTTATGCAATCAACTTTAACTCGTTTAAGATCGAGATTTGGTTATTGTCGTAGGGCAAAAATTAATGGAATTTTTGTACAAGATTTATATAGTTCATATATTAATAATTTATTACTGAATACTGGAGGCTGTAGATCTGGAGTAAAGTGGGAGTGATTATTCTTTTGCACGAATGTCAAGGGGAATGTTTGTGGATCCCACATTATGACAAAAAGAAACTAAAGATTGTCAGGTTTATTTCTTACTCCTTAATTTATAAGAACATGCGTATTGGGTGCAATTATAATCCCATTGAAACTGCTACTTGGCCAGCTTTTCTTCATGATGTACATGGTAATCAATAGGGATTATTTAAATTACCAAAGAATAAAGAAAACAAAAAGGAAAGATAAAAACGTCGCAGCAACAATTTCTCTAGTGTGAATGTATATGGACGTGCTGAAAAAAAATGTATATGGACGTAAGTAGTAACGCGGATTCAAGATTTATATTTTAAAATTTAAGAATTCTAAAATTTATTGTACATACATATTCAGTAAAAAGAATTAACAATACATATTCCTTTATGTACCACTTAACCAAAAGAAAAAGTAAAAAGGGAAGAATAAGCAAGGAGCGTGTCTTTAACATCTTCCCACTTTTTCGAGCAAAAATTGCTTAATCATGGTTTAAAAATAGAAGAAATGGTTTTGCCTCAAGAGTTTTGATTCAGAAGTAAAGGTGCAGCACAATGTGTGAGTTAAGCACACATCACCGATTCAAATTCTAGCTAGTAAAGCTTTGTATTTAAGGGGAAATAAAAGAGTAGAGAAACAAATTACTTTCTATTAAATTCAAATTTCGTGTTAGTTGTACTTCAGAAATTTCTCGATTATCAAAAGATTAAAACAAGGTCACATACACCTCCTTTCACCATGAAATTAAAAGCCTTTTCCCCCTTAAAAACAAGTTCTCAGTAGACCAAATTAAATGTACGTGGTGATAGCACTAGAATTTGATCGATTAAATTGCACATGCACTCAACTAAGAAACTCTAATAATTAAAGCCACTATATACTGTAATTAATCAAACCTGGCCGCTCTTTTTAATTGTCCAAAATCCTTGTCCCTATGATATGCTCATGGCTTTAAGTCATATACAGCCATTTGAAGTGAATCAGAACCTTGCAACCTTAAAAGCTTTCTTGGGAAAAGAGTAAAATAAAAGCATAGGTAAAACTATATAATCATGAAATAAACAATGTTTATATTCATAAAGTTGGCTGCAAAAATGTACTTGCAGAATTAACAAGTTTCTCAAAGCTCAATTACAATATAATACATTTATTTTTCTAATGGCATAGAACAATTAACATTAATAATGGGATCTCTTTGCCTTCTCTTTGTGATAGTAGAATAATATGATCATCACCTCATGTTATAGGCATCAAATTTTGTACCCTCCAAAAAATTTGGGCTTGATTTCTTCTTCCACAATATAGTTCTTCCACAATATCAAGTCATATATATAAACTCACGATGAAGCAAACCTAAAATAAGCTTCACATAACTTCCCACCAACTAATATAATTCAAAGTAAATTAATGACAACTATACTAAAAATGAAGAAAAGATTTAGGAGAAATGAGAATTCCTTTTAACCTATGAGTTAGTTTTGAAGAAATTAAATCCAAACAAGCCACCCACCAATAAACACTACAAGAATTTTTTTTTTTTAAAAAAAAATCTCATAAATCAAGATTTATAGTCCAGTGATATCAGTGAGAGTCGTTCACGCAGAAAGTGCGTGGTCAATTCTCATTGTACCCTTCTCACTTTCCTAATCCCCCAATGTGATAGTAAAACTTTTTTCCTTAAAAGAAGAGAAACCCCATAAAGAAAAGAAAAAAAAAACCTTGATAAATTATAATATAGGATATTTTTTTTTTACCAAGATCCTCCTCCTCCTAACATCCCATTCCAATATCCATTAGTAGATTGATCTCCAACATGCTGATGATGATGATCTCCATTATGCTCATTAGCACCATCACTTGTGTTATTATTTGTGCTTGAAACTTGCTTTAGACCTACAAAAGGAAACAAAAACCTTCCACTTGTATTTGTCTCTTGGAGATTGTTGTTTCCATAGGCACTATGAACGTTATTTCCAAGTCCATGATCCAATGAGAAATTTAGGGATGGCAACGAAAATCCCGAAGAGTTATAAACTGACTTTGTCTCAGAAATTGGCATTGACATGAAGGAATTATTCAATCCCCTTGATGTGATCCCATTAAATAACTCCATTGCTGAAAGTTGAGATGGAGGAGAAGCGGAAGAAGAAGAAGATGGAGGAGGAGGCAGAGATGAAATATTGGGACTATTGTTGTCCTTGTTACTGCCATCATAATTCGGTACCTGTTCATGTTGGACGAATAAAAGTAGAAATCAGAGAAGTAATTCTAAACAAATTATTGTAACTTGAACAGTCGAGCAGTAACTTTAAGAAAAATTATAACTTTACCAAAGCATGTTGTTCTGTTAACTTGTACACTCACGTATAAACGTACAGTCGAGACTTTTCGATTATACGTAATAATGTTTGTTTTGAATGAGGAAGAGTAGAAATCAAAATAATTCTGAACATATAATTGTAACTTGAATAGTCGACTAGTAACTTTAAAAAAAATTGTAACTTTACTAAAACGTGTTATTCTGTTAACTTGTACACTCACACGAACAAATGTACAGTAAGGACTCTTCGATTATACATATATACATATTAATGTTCGTTTTGAATGAGGAAGAGTAGAAATCAGAGAAGTAATTCTAAACATATTATTGTAACTTGAACAGTCGAGTAGTAACTTCAATTTTTTTTATATCTTTACTGAAATGTGTTGTTTTAATAACTTGTACACTCATACGTATAAACGTACAAGAGAAACTCTTTCGATTTTACATATTAATTTTTGCCAACTAATTTCGAAAAATCTAAGCACTCGTTACAAATTAAAATGAAGAAGAACACATTAAACTTTAATGGTACCTGAATTAGCTCAGAGATAGTCTTGAAATCAGATGAAAAACCCAAGTTGAGATCTCGGCTCCCTTCATGGATGATCTTACTAGGGTTTTGATCATGATGATGTTGAGGTGGTGGTGGTGGGACAACCAAATCAGGAAGTTTTTTCAAAGGATTAATTATAACATGATTATTTGAATTGTAAGGGGAAGAATTAGAGGAAGATTTCTTGTTTTTCCTTGAACCACCACCAACAGGAATATTTCTAAGAGATCCACCTGCAGTCCAATATCTTCTACAAGTCTTGCAGAAATACCTTGGCTGAGAAAGACTATAGTTGTTGTAATAACAAAACTTTGTGTTTGTCGAATTGCACCTTGGACAGTTCAAAGCTTGGTCTTTTTGCGGCCTAACTAATTTTCTTTCAGCACAATTAGGTTTTGATGAGCCATTTGTGTTTGGTATTATCTCTTCCATGGGCTTCACCACTATCTCCTATGAGAAAAATAAAATAAAAGAGGAAATTAAAAACAATCAACAACATTAAATTCTTATCAACCTATAATTTCAAAAGTATGAATCAGTATAATGATTCAGTACTTGTAAAAATGAAAAAAAATTAATTATCAAATTTAAATCTTAGATCCGACTCTGAATTTTACTGCTCATATCTAGCAAGAGCATCTACTAGCTAGTAAGCACCATAAAGATTTTCAGATGAATGCTTTGTACTTGTAAGTATGATAATAACAAATTTGATCTTTTTTTCACTTTGTCAACTTTTTTACAATCACATATATAGAACAAAAAAGAAAAAGATAAAGAGTGTTACCTATATATGATGAAAATAATTATTGAAAATTAAATATAAAGTGGGGAAACCATCATCTTTCTCAAAAGTGATGCAAATTTCAAACTAGAAAATTAAAACTCTAATCCAACAAATACCAAAAAATAAAAAAATAATTGATGAGATCAAGAAAAACAAAGGAAATATACTCTAGTTTAATACCTGAGGCCATTGAGCAGTATCCATTGATGATGAAGAAGCAGAAGAAACAAAGAACAAATGGTGTTTTTTTTTTTTTTTTTTTTTTGTGTGTGTGTGTGTGTGTGTGTGTGAAAAGAAAAAGATGAGCAGCTTTATGAGCAAGTTGTTTTAAAAGCAGAAAAAGGAATGTTTGAGAGGGTTTGTGGATGTTGTGTTGCGCTTTATGTTTGTGGGAGAAGAGAGAGACTGAATGAATAAAATGACATCTTCTTTATTTAACTTATTGACTATTTGTATATTAGTAGTAGTTTTTTAATTTGTTAGTGGAAGAATATATGCCTTTGCAGATATAATATTTTTATATGCAATGGTGGAGTTATCTTTCTGACTAGAGAGGAGCCTGTCATTAAGTCAAATTGGTCTCCTTTTAATATAATTCTTTAGGCATATGAATTATATCCTGTAAATTTACACCGAAGTAATTGACCAGCAAATAATGGGATTTTACAGTTCGAGTCTTGAATTTTATAGAAGATTTTTGGTTAAAATGAATTGGGTTTAATATTTTTTATTTTTTACTTAAAAATCAGGTGTCACGCGGTTGAAAGTGGCTGGATAAGTCTTTTCGGTTTGAGTGACATTTTAAGTAAAAGTTTTTAAAAAAAGATATTTTTTCTAATACAAAAAAGGGTAACTTTATTCACCTATTTCTAATAATTGAGTAACCACTTAAACGAAGAACTCATATTTCTCTTCATTAGCTTTTAACATCCAGCTTTAGACACTAATAATATGGATAATCTTTTCCCTCAGAAAAGTGCCAATGCTTTTAATATGGTAATAAGCATGAATAATCATTGTTGTTATAAAGTTTATATATATCCTAGTAATAATTGTGTCAGCAAATTGCATAGTTACTTCTTTTGAGTGGTTCATTACTAGTTTGAAAGAACAAAAAGAAGGAAAAAACTAGTAGCTAGATGGATTCATAAGAAAGATTCAGATTTTCTAGTTACCCATTGGATTTATTTAGCTAGAAAAAGAAGAAAGAAGAAATGAAACAAGTAAAATGTTGTTAAATTTTTTTAACCAAGGCTAGTAATTTGTATGCTCAAAGTTTCATAACGATCCCCTTAAATATGTACATTTTGTTATTAATCTGTATTACGAAATAGTAACTTAGCAAAATTTCCGAAATCGAACTTTATAAAATCGAAAGTATAAACCAATGTAAAAACGAATGCGAAAAAATAATCGAAAGAGTATACGAAAATATTTTTAAAAACGTAAATCCGGCCCAATTGAATGTACAAGGTGTCGCCCTAAGGAAATTATTCCCCAAGTACCCGAGGTTGAATGTGGAATATTTCCTCCCAGATAGAAGGATTTCATTCACCGGTGTATTGGTACCAAAAACTCGATGTCGTGATCCACTTAACGACAACGATATCACACAGGAGTAAATTTTTTAAGAGAGTAGAAGAATAAAGAATATCAGAAAATTCGTAAGTAATAATCTGAATATTAACAGGAATTTATAGCCATTAATGCGCGGGTTGGGAAAAGGTTTGCAACTTTTCAGAAAGGTTTGGGTCAGACTCACGGATTCGGGTCACTAACGGGTCAGGATTCGGAAATTAATTAATTAATTAATTAATTAAATAATAATTAATTAAATTAAAATTAAAGGAAATTTGGTCCAAAAAGATTATCAATCAATCAAATCATTTGACCAAATCCAAAGCTCGGCGACGACGACGGCGCGAGGAGAGACCCTCTACTTGACCCATTTAGCAACAAGAAGGAGTGCTTCTACTTTTAAGTAGTAGAATTTTTCTTTCCACCACCTATGAGAGACAAATGCTTATTTCATAAAGCAAGAGGGAACAACTCATTTTTCCTCCACTTCTTTTCCCTCCATTTCCCATTCAACCTATCCATTAAACCCAACACATTTAACTAGTTAAATCATTAAGGGATGTCGTTGCTGACGCCTCAAGATTTTTTTAAACCGTGAATGCTCAGTTGCCTGAAATCTCGAAGAACTTTGAAATTAGATACTCCATCAATATTATTGTATGTTATTAGTGGTTATCAACATAAAAATCTAACATTTTGGTAACACATAATGAATCCTTGTTTAGCAACCACACATGTCTAACCAAATCAAATTCTCTCTCGATACGTTCCAAGCATCCATAACTACATTCACTACAAGAAAAAATATATTTGGCAATAATTTTTTTTTTTTGTTGCATAGACTTTTCTCAACTGTTGTTATTGCAACAACGTGCAACAACTTTTTTTGTTGTTGCCAAAAGTACTTTTTGCAACAATAATCAATACTATGACAACAAAATTAAATTCTTTGGCAACAAAAAAGTTCATTTGCCAACAATAAAACTAAGTTGTGGCCAAATATTAAATTTTTTGTTGCAATTTCTATACTTTCTTACGGTGATTATATTAAATATCGCATATATAAATATTGTGAACAAATGAGGTCTCGGATGGAAAATCTTTTAGTATGAGGTGCGTTAGTACCCACTTTAGTGAATATATCTGGTCCAAATTTGAACTAATTTAGATTTTGTATATTGAATAGTTAAATCCAAATTAAATGAAAGAAAAATGTAAGAGGGTATTTTTATTTTGACCTAAAAAGGTGGTAACTGGAAGGACGGTGACATGGAATATATAGTGTATGTAGGGTTGAGGGAACCAGCACATAGAATAGCACTCCACGTTAGAAATGACTAGACTCCATCATCAAGGACCTTTCATAAAGTAAAAGCACTCAATTATTTCCATGTTTTAATCAAGTGGATTTTAGGGTTTAAAATTTTAATTAATTAGCATTTTACTGTTTTGTTAGAATCTCTGTATTGCTCTTTGTCATTCTCCAATTTGGACGACATGTAGCACTTAAAAGACTTGTTTTCATTGACTTAAGGTGTTTGATCATGAAATTAAATCTCGTGTAGGAGGAGGATTGGAACACAAATAGATGCAAGTACATGCAAGTCATGTTTATCTAGTTATTCGTCCTTTGAGACAAGGATTTAAAGATGTATGCACTTATTGCTGTATAATTTTTCTATTACCAGCAATTCTAACGTGTTATTATGTTAGTTACCTTTTTTACTAGATTATTAATTAATGTTACGTTTGTCAAGAAATTTACATGTAATTATCTAACCAATGATTTGATTGTGTAAATATATTTTACACCTTCGATGCATAAATTTTAAGATCTTATAGTATACAACTGTTTTCTTTTAAAGTCTAATGGTTGTGGAAGAATTGGACAACGACAAATGATTCTTCATAGCAAACAACTTACAGTTTAATTAAGCTGACTAGTAAATATAACTTAGATCCGTAATAGAAACATCATACGAGGACCTCGATCGTGCATTAATTATCTCCTCATTTTCCACAATTAAAATAATTAGACATCATCGTAAAAGTGACCAAAACTTGAAGGTTGAGAAACTTCCTACCTTTCTGAATCAAACTTTTTACATGAACTTTAAT
Organism: Lycium ferocissimum; assembly: GCF_029784015.1. Taxonomy (NCBI): domain Eukaryota; kingdom Viridiplantae; phylum Streptophyta; class Magnoliopsida; order Solanales; family Solanaceae; genus Lycium; species Lycium ferocissimum. The sequence goes on along the minus strand of NC_081350.1, from coordinate 39,136,026 downwards.
TCCCTTTTTTCCCTCTAAAAGTTTTATAATAAAATATTAATTCTGGGTATATATATCATATCCACATGAGTCTAAGAAATAATGGTATGGATACCTTTCTTTTAGACGAAGGAAATAGTTTATAATCAACACGTAATCCAGTTCCTAATACTTAAGTTTTTACTTTTTGTATATAAAATTAATTGGATTTTGCCTTTTTACTTCCTTTTTCCTTAAAGTCCCTTTTTATGACATTGCACTTTGCTCCAAGTCAAATTGCCTTCAATTCACTCTTCATCTTTTTGGTCTTTGCAACCGCAATTTATAGAAAAGACAATAAAACAGTTTTTTGGTTACAAAAAGAAAAAGTGAATAAAAAGTTAAAGAAACGAGTAGTGAGATTTAGGTCAAGATTTAATCCATGCTTTGTCGGTTTGTTATTTGAATCAGACAATGATGAAAAGGCGCTCTTCTAATTTGATTTAAACTAAAAAATTATGGTGACAACTAAAAAATTTATATTAGGGTGCTCAACTGTTTTTATTTGAAATTACTTTTGAAATTGGATGCTTGGTTAATATATTTGTATGAATTAATAGATCTTTTGTTTATATAAGTAAAAGTGTTTGGCTAAAAATAATGAGTGCATGCTTGAACACCCACAACGCCAGGAAATTTTGCTAGTTGTCCCTTTTGGGGGCTGTTTATTGGTAAATGATCCCTTTTTTTAATTTTTCTAGCAACTTATTACATTTTCGACTAGGATTTGAAGATTTCTTTTGAGCAAATAAATTAGAAATTTCATGAGAAATATTATATCACAGTCTAAAATATTGTAAGCAATAGCAAACATTAGAAGAGAGTCTAAAGTTTTGTCTTTAAGATTGAAAAACATATGAGCAAAAATGAGATTAGAGTCTAAGATTGTCTGAAAAAATAATTTTCTAAGAACTATATATATATATATATATTTTTTTTTTTTTAAAGGGGACAAAATCGAAATAGGGCCTAAAAAGGGACATACGCCTAAATCAACCCCCATGTATAGCTCATAATATAGGTCACCATTATGCACATTCTCCACCTACAAATTAAAATGGATATATGATGGGAATTTTCATTTACAATAGGAAAAAGAAATCAAGAAATGCTTCTTTTTTGTTTTTTCTTTCATTAAACACAAAGGTAATACTAGTGGTAGTATTAAACTTTTTGTTGGCTTTTCGGATCGAAATATTCAAAAGAGATCGACGTGCATGGATATATCTGCATGCATGCATTATTAATTTGATTTCATCTTTCTAACCTATTGCCACTTAAATGATCAAAACCATATTTAATTGCAACTAATTAACTTCTGAATACTAACATATTAAAATCTTTAAAAATAAAAAAATAACCCATTTTTCCCACGTTAGTTAATAACGGATATTTTAAGAATATTTAGTCGTTGAACAATATTGTTCGGTTTAATCAGATATTACTGAAATTTAAAGTCTCATGATATTCTTGATGTTCGAATTCCTACAATCACTTGACCATTGAATTGTCTCGTTGAGATATTTAAAAAAAAAAAAAAAACACTCCAATGCATGAAACATTTTGCATTCGCACAGGTTCAGAGATAGCCTCATCCCATTTTTTTTATTTTTTTAAAAAACATTTACCCCCTAGGAATATGCGATCGTTGAACAATATTATTCAGTTTGAGGTATTACTGAGATTTAAAGTCATGACTTTGACGTTTGAATTTGTATAGTCACTTGACCATTGTTGTCTCGTTGAGATATAAAAGGACTGTTTAGTGTATGAAACATCTCAGGTTCACGGATCATCCGGAAATAGCCGCATCCCGTTTAAAAGATGTTAAGTATTTATCCCCCTAAAATTGCCTAACTCACCTAATCTATGAGAAGTCACATGCCTAAGCTATATGGCTATATATACAACAGAATTAAGCAATAAAGGTCACATCCTAGCAATCAATAATTGAAAGTGGGATCCTCATTTGGGTTTGAATAATTCGTGCATGTTTCATTCATGCCCCTAATTTCAGTATGCTCATTAACAGAATATAATAATTGCATTTAAATTTTGTCATTGTACCTACGTGAATCTATGACTCTATAAGAACCTACAAACATTAATGCATCGAAACAATCTGGAAAAAGAAATTCTCGAGCAAATTAACAAATGATATAAATACATGTCTCGTTATAACAGACAAATAACAGACTAAAGATAAAGAATCTCAAATTTATGAAACACATTGTACCAAGTAATTAAATTCAAGAAATATTGTGGGCGCTACTTAAAACAGGTGAATTTCCAACGAACCTCTCGTCAAAAATTGATTCTTCGTTAAGGGATTTTCTTCAGAAAGTGTGTGGGAAATTTCTTCGACGAGCCAATCCATCGAAAATTTGCCTTTCCTAATAGTGGCCACTGGCCATAGTTAGTCTTCCTTGTTTTCCTATTACGCTAGTATGGAAAAAAATATATGAGTCATTAGTCATTATTTTATAAGTATGTGAAAGCTCATTAGCGTTTTTGTAACTTGATACTAGCTAGTGAACATCCTAATTGTAAAGGTAAAATAAAACTTTAAATACCGGCACGAGTGTCACACTTGGAATCGACTTAACCCTATGATCTAATCAATTTTTGGAGCACATTTGCCATTATTATTAAAGTTTCTCTTATATCAAAAGAAATTCAAAAACTTATATATACATATTCAAAATGATTCATCACTTATGAGACCACGCTAGGCATCTTTATTAGTTACTTCGACATCATGTGCATGTATCATCAAATAATGTTAAATTTCAGTACTAGCTATATATCTCTGCTAAAAAGGTTAGGTGTTACTACCAATGGATACTATATGATATGCTCGACAGTTGTAGAAGTAGTTACTACTTGGTATAACTGGTCCATCATCACATTCAGACTACTTCAAAAGCAATATTTGAAAACTTTCCCATTCATTAGTTACTATCTGGCATTTAAAAGAAAGTAAAAATTTTACCGTCAAGGGTTATAGTGGAACGAATAGGATTTGTTTCATTCTGAATCAAAAGTTTCGGGTTCAAATTCTGAAAATGAAATAAAATCCTATAGGGAGCTTCCTTTTTAGTGGGCCTTGTCAGGGCTCCTTAGCACGTATCGGAGGGCAAAATTCGAAAATAGCCACTTTCAGCCCCTACTATTGAAAATGGCCAATGTTATGAGTTTTAAATTTCACAAACAAAATTCCATAATAATGGTTATTTTTCAAAGACAAGGCCAAAAAATGATCAGTGGATACAATTTTTACGATATTGAACATGAGTTGGGAAACCAAGAAAAATAAAATTTAAGCATTTTAATATTACAGTTCTTCATGACTTTCATGTTTTTACTGTGATTAGATTAATGTAAGGTCATAATTTTTTTATATTGTAACTCTTGATGCCACTTGCTCAACTAGCTAACTGTATATTTAGGATACCGTACTGATCTAGACCTTATCAATTAGCAACTACCCTATGTTCTCATTGACTATCTCACTTATTTATTACACGAATAGGTTTACTAATTACTCCATGATCTAAAGTATTTCTATAAATAATTATTATAGTACCTTATACAGTTTTTAACAGTTGGCTATATTGTGAAAAAATCAGGATGAGCTTTACACCTATAAATCAGAGTCATTATTTGTGATGAGAAAAGATTGGGTTTTGAAGTAGAAAATCTTCTAAGTATCAATACTTTAAAAAGAGATAAGTTATACTCATTGAATGAAGGAATTTCATGGTGAAAATTTTGAAGTCAACAATATGTTGGGGTCGTTTGGTTGGAAACGAGTTATCCCCGGATAACTTATCCCGGGATAATGTTTCCTCCGAATAATTTATCCCGAGATTATTATTCCGGGATTAGTTATTCCAACCTCTCACAGGAATAAAATACCACTACAATCCCGGGATAGCTAATTCCGGGATTAATTATACCACCATTTTATCTCAACCAAATGTGAAATAAATTCATCTCAAATATAATCCCTGAATTATTTATCCTTATCCCTTGTACCAAACGAGCTCGAGTTTATCTATGTCATAAGACAATTTCGGGTAGCAATTGTACTATTTGAAGGATAAATCAAAGGAATTGCTGGTGTAGTAATAATAAATAAAATTATAATCGGCTTGAATATCATTAAAAAGATGCAAGACAATCACACTTCAACCGGAAGAATTTTTTTATTAAATTATACTTATGTTTTGACCGACAAAAAATAAAATATGTAGTGACAGTGACACCTAGAAGAAAATGGTGCTGGTGGTGTTAGGTTGTGAGGTCAAAAAGCATATGCGCTCATGAGAATAGTTTTGGAGAATAAGGGGCCAAATGGGCAAACAATAACTATTCGTATTGCTAATTAATATTTAATTACTATTTTGAAACTATTCAAATATCTAATTATATTTTAATGCAAACAGAAAATTTGAATGAAAATTATCTTTAGAGAAAATTTAGAAATGCATGAAAAACGGCAAATAAACAATGGTTGAAAATTTTACAATTATAATTCCAGTATCACGAGTTAAAATCGAAATGTCATTCTATTGGTGCAAATAGGTCTTCCTTTATCTTTGTTGACTCGATTGAAATATAAAAGCAACAAGAACAATAATAATAACTGCTATTATTATTACATCCGATTACAAATTAATTAGTGTTAGCAGGAAATGTGACATAAATAACAGTCCCATAAATTGTGTTCGCTGGCCATTTTCCAATTGTTTTTGAACAATAGCTGGCCATTTTCCAATTGTTTTTGAACAATAGCCAAATATTTGCCAATGTGATGGAGACCCAAATTTTACATGTGAAATTTTAGGATATTGTCATGGAATTTTATACGTAGAATTTAACTTCATGGCAATGCCTGTTTTTCACTTACAAAGGCTTAAAATTAGCTGTTCGTGAATTGGCAATTGTGGGTTGCTCAGTTGGTAAAGTACCTCCACTCGCGATCCAGAGGCCCGTAGTCTGAAATTTTCACTATAATCCTCCAAAATGGGGGGTTAAAAAGAAAAAGGCCCGGAAGTACCTCTACTTGGCCCATGACATCAGATTTGGGCTTATGTCGCAAGGCTTTTTTTTTTTTTTTTGTTTTTTTTTGTGCGGATTGTCCTTCATTTGGGATGGTCTTGAAAGACCACCGGCGTTTGCATCATTCAAATCTGTAGTTTTAATTTTTCCCTCTCGCCTTTATAAATTCGTTTTGCAAATTTATCATATTTTTCACAAATTTTGCCTTAAGGGTAATTCGCGAAGGACAAAATTAAAGATCACTATAATCCTCCAATCCAAAAATGGGCAATTCGCATAAAGAAATTTTGCCCTCATAATTGGCCCTTCGCTAAATCCCACGGGTTTCGAGTTCGAACCCCAAAATTAAAATTTTAAAAAAAATTCTACTTGGCCCATGACATCAGATTTGGGCTTATGTCGCAAGGCTTTTTTTTTTTTTTTTTTGTTTTTTTTTAAAAGTATGCCTGTCTAATAAACTTGTTTGAATTACCAAACTTACGCGATTGTCCAAACTTTGTCATATATATGCATTTTTTTTGTAACCACTTCAAGTTTTTTAGAACAGTTACAAACATCAAAACCTATGTAAATATCAATCGAATGATGTACTTAATTTCTTTTTCAATTCCCACGTACTATCTTCCCGATACCTTCAAATATGTACACTCTTTAGAATCTAAACAAAGCAGATCACTTCAAGTCCATATTTCGAATTTAAAGCATCTTTATAAACTCTACCTTTTTTTTGTCCAAAACCAAAGCATGAGTAAACTACCAATTTACATAAGGTAAAGTCTAAATATTTGGCATAGAACTTTTAGTTAAACATAACTAAAAGTCACCCAAATTATAGGATATTTTCACTTTGCCTTGAAAAATTTAGTTACATAGGATCCGCATAACTTTAACTTTTTCTTAAAGATTCAGATACCATCCGCATACACTCCCCAATTTCCTTACGAAATTATTTTTTTATTTTATGCCCGAGCGGGGGTTCAACCCGTAACTTCATGTATTCGCTCATCTTTCCAAAAAAATTTAAAGACCACAAATTTGAGGGGTAAAATTTAAAGACCACCCCAAACGAAGGGCAATCCGTGCAAAAAAATGAATTAGTCCGCAAGGCTTCATCTGAACAGTCCATAAGAGATAAACCAAGCTATTATTGAGGCCCAAGACTGTTGGGTTTTCCATAATTTTTTTAAATATATTTTTTCTTTATTATAAAGAGGGTAGGGGAAGGGAAAATGGGAAGAGGATTATAACGTGGAGATTCGAACCCTCACCAATTAGTTAAAAGTTCAGATAGCCAACCAACTGAGCTATTAAGATCCCTACGATTTTTCATATTTAGATAGCCCCACAAGAGATAATTTGCTCAGTGAGCCCACTCATGTCAAAGAATAGCCAAATGACGTCGAACAATAATACTGTACTTACAAGAATAGGATTGGTCAAGCAAATTCTCCAAAGAATCAAAGTGTAGGAAACTTGTTTTTTTTTCTTCTAGATGGTGTCCTAGATATTATTAAGGACCACACTATCTATGACCCAAAAAGGGGCCCAACAAATGTGATTCCACCATTTGGCTATATATATACATGTTAAGGAGAAATATTTACAAAACGTAACGATAGTTTTCCTTATTTACAAAACATAACGATATATTACAAAACATGACGGATTTTCATATATTTTTCGTTTTTTTATTTTTTTTCCAGAAAATATATATATTTTTTATAAAAAAAATATTTTTATTTTTAAAAAAAATAATTTTTATATATATTTTTTTAAATATTAATTTTTTTTTTTTTTTTTTGCTCAATGGCTTAAAAAATTACCTCATATTTCTGTGTATGAAAGTTGTATGAAATGTGTATGTGTGAGCAAAATTTTTAATATAATTTTCATTACAAAATTTTTTTTTTAAGCCTCGAATATTGTATGAAAATTGTTACAATGTTGTTGTAAACTTGTATTAATTTTTCTAATATGAAATTTATATACAAACAATGTGAATGAAATTCTAAGTCTTGTATACACATTTCATACCATTCTCATGCAAAATTTGCATAATGTTTAAGCCTTGATCAAGATATACACATTTCATACGTTCTTCATACATAAAATTTGAGCGAACTTTTAAGCCTTGAGCAAGATATACACATTTCATACACAAAAATTTGAGCGATTATTTTAAGTCTTGAATGTTGTATCAAAGTTATATACAATGTTGTTGTACTTGTATTAATTTTACAGAAATCTAACATGAACTTTATACATGAAAATGTGAGCGAAATTTTAAGACATGAAAGATACAAATTTCATATTGTTTTCATACACACAATTTTGAGCGGATTTTTTAAGCCTTGAACGAGATATACACATTTCATACATTTTTCATACACTAAATTTTGAGCAAACTTTTTAAGTCTTGAGCGAGATATACACATTTCATACAACTTTCATACATAAGTTTTTGAGCAAAAAAAAATATTAATTTTTTTAAAAAATAAAAATAAATTTAAAAAAAATATTTTTTTAAAAAAATAAAAAAATATTTTTTTAAAAAATAAAAAATAATTTAATTTTTTTTTTTAAATATAAAGCATGTTTTGTATAGGATTTGTAATGTTATGTTTTGTAAATATAAAACTATCGTCACGTTTTAAATATTTCTCCTTAAGATGTATATATATATGTCAATGAAAGGTTCCTTTTTTTTTTTTTTTGTAGTATCACGTCACATAAAGAATATCTATATGTAAGTGTTCTTAATTGCAGAATTTGTAATAATGAAAATAAGACTGATTACCTGCTGCAACAGGTAAAAATAATCTGATAGCATAATGATTTCTTGCAGTGAAAGGTGTATGTATAAGAACAGAAAAAGGGTCCAACAAATGTGATTACACCATTTGACTTTTTTCTATGAGTTTTACGTTATGTAATATGTCTATGTAAGAAAATCAACACTATCAGATCATTCAAATAATATCTACAGATAATTTTAAATTATAAGATTTGTAATATTGAAAATACTATAGATGTCTTATATGACTTAATTCACCATGCAATTAACATCAAGACGGAAGAAGTTGATAATTTCATTACAATAGCCTCTCAACCACCACCCACATGCCATGATGGTCATTATTCCACTTGGACTACCATCATTCCTACAGTATTTGGCCCATTTCAATTGTATTATGGGCCAATGGCCTTTCCACGTCTGCAATCAACTCCTATTGTTCAAAGCATTTCCTATAATACTTTTTTTTTTTTAAAGTATTACTTTCTTTTTTTTACATGATTAACGAAGGAGATAAATATCCAAATGAGGAGCAGTAATAGAATAATCATTAGTATTCGAACTTGACATTACAGTTTAAGTATATCCTTTTAGAATATTTGCTATATTGAAGTTTTTATAATATACTAGCAAACTATGCCGGTGCGATGCACGGAATCTAACATAATTAATTTGGTTACTCAATTTAGTTAGTCTTTATGGTTTGTATATTTTGCAAAGAATACCACGATTCTCCTTAGTGAGTCTCCATATTTTTTTTCTTTTCGTCTTATTTTTCCCCTTAATTTCTCAATTGTTGTTAAAATTTATCTTATTTTGGTTATGTCCGCCTATTTTTATATTTAGTAAGTTGACAATTCAAATATCCTACATATCAAGTTTATAATCACAAGATTCAAAGGATACTTTATTATATTTTACACATTTTTAATTTAGAAGCACAAGATTCAAAAGTCTATCTTTATTTCTTAAACTCCGTGTCTAGTCAAACGTAGATACTTAAATTGAGACAGAAGGAGTATATGCCAAATGAAGGAAATGAAAGGACAATTGAGATATCATGGACACGCAGGACTTAAAAAAAAGTAAACACACAAGAGGTAGAATTAATGTTAAACTTTTGAAATGTATACATATTAGTCCTGGCTTCGAATACAATTTCAATTGCTTTTTGTACAACTTGTTGTTGCTGTGTTCGTTCACTTGGGCGTTTGTTGTTAAAAAAAAAAAAAATTATCTTATTTTGGTTATGTCCACCTCTTTTGATATTTAGTAAGTTGACAATTCAAATATCTTATATGTCAAGTTTATAATCACAAGATTCAAATAATATTTTATTATATTATACACATTTTTAATTTAGAACCACAAGATTTGAAAGTCTATCTTTATTTCTTAAACTCCATGCCTAGTCAAACGTAGACACTTAAATTGAGACGGAGGAGATATGCCAAATGAAGAAAATGAAAGGACAATTAAGACATCATGACTCTGCGACTTAAAAAGTAAACACACAAGAGGTAGAATTAATGTTTAACTTCTGAAATGTACACATGTTAGTCCATGCTTAGAGTAATTTCAGTTGCTTTTTGTACAATTTATTGTTGTTGTATTCGTCCACCTTGGGCGTTTATATATAAGAAGAAGAAAAATATAGAATATAAAAATAGACATATATTTTTAAGAATGTACAAATAAATAATATGGACGAAGTACTTCATTTATTAATTCTTAAAGAACGTGAAACGTCAAATATAAGAATGTGGCTAAGTAATATGGGACGAAGGGGGTACTTCGTTTATTAATTCTTAAAGAACGTGAAAAGTCAAGTAATGTCGCCAAGTAATATGGGACGGAGGGAGTACTTCATTTATTAATTCTTAAATAACGTGAAAAGTCAAAAGTGAACAAGTAAAAGTGCATGGAGGAAATAAATATGTGTCGGAGAATTAAAATTGAAGTGCATAGTTGTATACATGAGAAGAGAATAAATATTCAATAAGAACGTGAAAAGTCAAAAGTGAATAAGTAAAAGTGCACAGAGGAAATAAATATCTATCGGAGAATTAAAATTGAAGTGCATACGTATATACATGAGAAGAGAATAAATATTCAAAGACTATGACATGTATCCACGTGAGATTTATTAATTTTTAAAGAGCGTGAAAAGTCAAAAGTGAACAAGTAAAAGTGCACGGAAGAAATAAATTTGTATAGGAGAATTAAAATTGAACTACATACGATATACATGAGAAGAGAATAAATACTCAGCAAGAACGTGAAAAGTCAAAAGTGAACAAGTAAAAGTGCACGGAGAAAATAAATGTGTCGGAGAATTAAAATTGAAGTGCATACGTCTATAAACGAGAAGAGAATAAATGTTAAGTAGTATGACATATGTCCACATGGGATAAAAAAATAGTTGGGTAAAGTGTACAAGTTATATAGCTTGCGGTACAAGCATTCATTGCGTGTACAATTTGTAAAATTTTTGGTACAAGTATTTGATGTTGTGTTGGTCCTCCTTAGAGGCTTATATATAATAGAAATATAATAAATAATATAGATAGAAATAATATATATAAGAATAAAAAAAAAATTGTCTTATTTTGGTTATGCCTGCCTCTTTTTATATTTAGTAAGTTGACATTTCAAATATCCTACATGTCAAGTTTATAATCACAAGATTTCAAAGGATATTTTATTATATTATTCACATTTTTAATTTAGAACCACGAGATTTGAAAGTCTATCTTTATTTCTTAAACTCTGTGTCTAATCAAACGTAGGCACTTAAATTGAGACAGAGGAGATATGCCAAATGGTGAAATGAAAGACAATTTAGACATCGCTGACCGTGGGGACTTAAAAAAAGTATACACAAGAGGTAAATTAATGTTCAACTTCCGAATTCTTTTTGTACAACTTATTCTTTACGTGTCATTGTCCACCTTGGGCGTTTATTATACATAAGAAAAACATAGAATAGAAAAATAGACATATATTTTTAGAATGTGGCGTTAATACGATATGAGGAAAGAGATTTCATTTATTAATTCTTAAAGAAACGAAAAGTCAAGTATAAGATTACGCAAGTAATATAGTGACGAAGTGAGTACTTCATTTATTAATTGTTAAAGCCAAGTAATACGAGACGGATGAGATTTCATTTATTAATTCTTAAATAATGTGAAAGTCCAAAAAATAAATAAAAGTGCGAAGGAAATAAATGTGTCGGAGAATTAAAATTGAATCTTTTTGTACAAACACGTATCCATTCATCATTAATGAAATTGGCAAAATTTATAGTACAATCTACCGTGTCCTTCACTAGTGAAATAGGGTACAACATGGAATGCTCTATGCATAATTTGTTAATGTTGTATTGATCCTCCTTTGACACTTATATATAATAAAATGCAGCATCTCAATCACCTCACCTAGGACGATTAATTTTTTTTTTTTTTTCAAAATTGAAACTAGATCCTCATCGAATTTTTTAACATCATGGAGATGAGTGTGACAAACTTAATGCTGGACTGTCTGTTGAAATACCTTATTTTTTTACACGGGTTGCCCTTCAAAAGCACTGGTCATTAATTTTGTCTCTCAAATTGGTGGTCTTTAATTTTTGTCCTTCGTCTAATACCCCAAGATTTTGGCTCAACTCCAAAAAAAAAAAAAAAAAATAAAAAAAAATAGCGAATTTTGGTTTGGATTCACATTCACAAAATTTTGCAAAACTCTACCTGCAGGCAGAATTTTGCATGCAAGGCAGAGTTTTGCATCTTACATGCAAAACTCTGCCTTAAGACTTCAAAACTCTGTCTTGCGAATCCAAACTCTACCTTGCGATTTTTTTTTTTGACTGGGGAGGGGGTTTCGAACCTAAACCAAAGAGATTTTTAGCGAAGGGCAAAAGTTAAAGATTTCAAATTTGAGGGATAAAAATTAAAGACCACCCCAAAATAAGGGCATTCGTGCGAATTGTCCGTGAAATCCTAACCGAGCTCTGAGATTACTGTTGGGCTAAGCCGAAAAATATATTTACAAGGATATAATATTGTTCATTTTTATCAAACTCTCACTATTTACGCCTCATACTATTTAACAATATTCCTACACTTAATACGTATAGGTTTTTTCATCTATTAATGTTGGACTTGTTCGTACACCAACACTAACCTTTATTGGATATTGCTGAAAGTGCGTTTCATTTGATCAACTCAACAATTAAAAACATAACTTAAAGTCATAATTAATTAACTTTACTAATTATATACATATTTTGTCAATGTCCATGCCATGCGTTGTGTGCTTTGGGGAAAGTGGGAGAAAGATGGTCGGTAGTAGTTTGTTGATCTGAAGTCTATAATTATTGAGTATCTTTTTTTTGTTTTTTTTCTCCTTCTAACAAAAAGAAGCTGCAAATCAACTCATGAAGAACATACCAAAAAAGGTATACTATGACAAGTTACATTATTGAGACACCACGGGATATACTACTAGATGGCTCGAGCTCGAAGCTTCAGCTTACAGAGGCAGATTCATAATTTGAAATTTATGAATTCTGAAGTTTATCAAATATATACATTCAGTAGATTTCTTAATGAATATATAAAATTTGAATCAAAGTCACTAGATATACCGAATCCGTACTTTCTTGCCTCGGATATACAAAATCTAATAAAAAGCAGTTTTCGTGAATCATAAACAGACAAATTCAAATTAATTGGACAAGCGATTATAGGATAACAGCTGATTATTGTAAAACGAATACTTCATTGAACATGCTGGTCGGGCACCAAAACCATAAAGAATGAGGCAACTATCAATCACGTGTCCTGGCCCCAAATTAAATAAAATAATAAATATTAATTAATGCCAATAGGTTGTCTATATATGGATAAAGCAAATTACCTGAAAAAGATAGTAATGCACCGCTTGGCATGGGTTACCTTACTACATCATAACATTCTCATTAATGAAAAAGTTGGCCATGAATGTCTTTATGACCATCCACCACTAAAAGTTAGTGATGAAAAGTGGTCGAGCCAAGATATATTATTTTTAAAAAGTTAAAATATAAAAACATATATATAAAATTTTGAATAATTTTAATCTTGTATATGCAACAATTTTCTGATAAAAGAAGTTCGGATAAACACTCCTGGGCCTGCTAGCTCTCCCTCTAGCTAGGAGAATACTAATACTTATGTTGGATACAAATGCAAAAGAGAAATGCTCAATGAAACGTTTACTGAAAGAGTGTAAGGTGTTGCATTCAAGGACCTTCCTAGTGGTTGATGAATAATTAGATGAAATTTAAGAAAGATATATAGACACAAAAATCCGAGGTAATTTCTTTCGCAGGCTTTGACTTTGATGGATAAAGTTATTCAATGTATAGTGCTAAGAAGTCGTAAATACTTGATGAAATTATCAAATTTGCGCAAATTAGCTCAGACATTATCCAAATCCACATTTTTGCTTTGCAAAAGAGCCCAAGAATAAATACAACATCATACATGACATAAAGTACGTCCAAAAAGAAGTGTGCATAAACTACTTTTTAAACAGGATATATTAAGTTACTAGTGTAGCTCTTTATTATCCAAAAAAGAATTTCAATGACCTTAATTTAACGAATAATAGTCCCGTTGTAAGTGAAATGACAATGCTAATTGAAATTGTCTAATTAATTCAAACAACAATACTTTGACCAAAACAATTCCAATTTTGTTTAGTAGTTTTGAGAATTTAACTGTTCTCATATGATGACAAGAGTTTTAAGAAAAAACTAGATTATGTTGATGCTGGGTAATACTATGATTCAAACTAGATCATAATAGATACAGTTGAATAAAATACTATCCTAATATTAAATTCCCAAGCAAATTCTTCTTTCCTTTAAGTCTTCCTAAAAATGGCACCTTTTTGTTAACTATTCTTTTTCCTAATAATTACTCGCTCTTTTATTTTACAACAACCGTGAGTTGTGATTGAGTCTAAATGCACCTTGATAATTTTATTGAGTATATATACCTTAGTAGATCATAATATATACCTTAGTAGCTACCCTTTTCAATATTACAATATATAGCTACTATTTCATTAGTTTATGTATTTGGTCGCGTGTATTTGAAGGTCTTCAAATACATAATTAATCTGTAGAGAATAACCAGATCCCTTAAATTTCAGCATTAACGGTGGTGTTTATTAACAGACAGAATAATATCTTTCTCTCTTCCCTTCTTTTGGTAAGGTAAATTTTGTTCCATAATTTTAGCTTCCATTTCTTTCTCCAACCATGATTTTCCTTCTCTCTTCCCTTCTTTTTGTAACTAAATTCAAAATTCAAAATTCAAAAACATTAGAAGGAAACACAAAAACAGAGACTACGATCATTCATCCGGTAATTCGAAAAATGCATGATTCGTAACTTCAAAACACTTAAAAAACAATTGTATTTAAGTTTTTATTGAAAAATACAAATATACAAATACATTCAAACATTCATAAACGAATTTAAATGACTATGTATTTGATTCGCAGTTCATCCCTATTTCAAATACACAAATACATACAAACAAAATACGTCACTCATTGGTTCAAATACACAAAAACATGCAAACATATGCATCATTGGTTCAAATACACAAATACATAGAAACATTCGTAAACGAATTTAAATGACTGTGTATTTTATTCGCAGTTGATCATTATTTCAAATACACAAATACATACAACAAAATACGTCATCGTTTCAAATACACCAGTACATAAAACATTCATATACAAAATTGAAAGTATGTGTATTCGATAAACCGTTAATCACTGATTCAAATACACAAAAACATGCAAACATATGCATCACTGGTTCAAATACACAAATTACATATATATTAATTAATGAAAACAAAAATAATAGTGTAGAAAATCAACGAATCAAATAACATTGAAAGCCATTGAGGCATCAAGAAGGTATGTTAACAAATGCCATATTTAGATGCCAAAAAAAAAAAAAAAGAATCTAACATGTTTGGCAGAACCTACAACAACAATGATAGCCGTTGTTGAGAAGAAGTTAGGGTTTAGTGGAAAAGAAGAAGTTAACAATGATAGCCGTTGTTGAGAAGAAGTTAGGGTTTAGGATTTAGTGGAAGAAGGAAATGGAACATGGTTGAAGAAGGAAAAGGAAGAGAGAAGGAGAATCATGGTTGAAGAAGGAAAGGGAAGCTAAAATTATGGAACCAATTTTAATAACGGCAAAGGGTCATATATACCCCTGTACTATCCCGAAATAGTTGTGCGTATCCCCCGTTTGCTTTTTCGATGATATGTACCCCTGCCGTTAGCGTTTTGGTCACATATACCCCCGCGTCTAACGGCTCCGTTTAACAAGGACACGTGGCACGATCTCAACTGCTCCAACCATTTTATTTTTTATTTAATCTAATTTATCATTAAAAAAACAAAAAACAAAACAAAAAAATTGAAAATTAGAAAGTCTAATAGCTCCACCACCGGCATTCGATGACTTCAACGGTATATTCATGGATTCAAAATTAAACTCACTTTGAAATATGCCCATAAGGTTCATGAACTCTACAATTAGATTCTTGAATACGAAAATGGGGGTCGAAAAAAAATCAAAATGGTGAAAAATTTGTTGGAATAAATTGTGTATTGATAATTGAATCTAAAAATTGTAACTAAAGCTTGTCTTGAGTAGCTGGAACTTGATGAAAGAACATAAAATCCATGGACAGCCATTAATGAAACTTGCAGCTTCAAGTTCAAGTTTTAGGTTTCTTCAAACGAGTTTTGTTTCGAGTGAATGTTATTGAAAAAGATCGATTAAATCTTGAAGAGTTGATATCTGAAATTTGGGAAAATTGGTTGAATTCGGTGGGTTTTTGGGTGAATTTTAGTTGCAAATTAGTTGGAGAAGAAGAAGAAACCCACACTTGAATTTCAGAAATAGCCACATTTTCAAGAAATAGCCCCTTTCTGGTTTAAAATATTTTTTTAATGATAAATTAGATTAAATAAAAATAAAATGGTTGGAGCCGTTGAGATCATGCCACGTGTCCCTGTTAAACGGAGCCGTTAGACGCGGGGGTATATGTGACCAAAACGCTAACAAAAAAAAAAAAAGGTACATATCATCGAAAAGAAACTTTTTAATACACACAACTATTTCGGGATAGTACAGGGGTATATATGACCCTTTGCCGTTTTAATAATAGTCAATGCCTATTATTAAGGAATTTGTTTAACCATGTATGTGTATAGTTACTGATATAGCTATGGAAGGTAAATTAGAAAAGTAAATTAGTTACTAAATATAAATAACTAAAATGGTAGTTATTATCAATAAATAGATCTTATAAGAAGCTACATCAAGTAATTATTCCTAAATAGATAGTAATCAGTTGAGTACTCTAAAGTGGAGTGTTGCATGTAGCACGCGTAACATCTATTTTTTCATAATTTTCTTTTCGATTTGACTTTACAAACGGTGCATCAGCTAATTAATTATTAATTGATTGATGAGAATTCAAAAAGCTTTGGGGTTTGTACTTTGTAGAATAGAAGATATATTATACTGCTCCTTGACTAATTTTGGTCAATAATCAACACGTAAGAGTATCAGTAGGCTACTTTTCAAATAATTCGAAATATATTGTCAAGATTTTTTTTTTTTTTTTTTTTTTTTGGTACTGAAGATTTATCTTGTCAACGTTAGGCATAGCAAGTCAATATTTATCTTAGAGAAGTTCACAAACATTTCCATTCCCCAGTTTTATAACTAGAAAAAGATATTAAATTCTTGGGGAAAATATAAAGGAAAAATGGTAGTTTTAGTCCCTGAGTTATTGATGTATTGTAATTTTGATTCTTGTGTTATTCGTCCAAGCACATTTAACCTTCAATTAAATTAAGTGTGCTAATTTAATCCTTGAAATTAATTGTCGTCAACTTTTCCGTCTAATCAGGTGTTCTGCAATTGCAATTACCTATATGCCCGTTGGCCTTCAATTTTCTTGAGTATGAAAATATCATTTTTAACGAAATCGGTAATCTACTACTACAAGTTACTCTTCAAACAAAGATTTAATATGAAAACAAAATTCATGAGAACGGTGAAATCAACTTTGTTGGTTCAATCCACATATTTAATAATACAAAGTCAGATTACAAAATTTTCAACGATGACCACCAATCGAATTGATTTCAAGATGGTGACGCTCCAAAAAAAAAAAAAAATAGGTGCTTGGAGTTGGCTTGAATGGTAGATTCAATAGAGAGATTTATTAAAACTGTGTTTTGAACTTCAATTCCAGTAAGTGATTTAATACTCCATAATATAATTGTAAATAGAACAGGACTATTGGACAAAAAATGACAAAGTAAACGTCAAAGATGAGCTCGAACATGGAGGCAAAAGGAAGAATAACACTAGTAACAAGGAGAACAATAATAATGGATTAGTAGCAATCTGGTAGGTAAACAAGAATGGGGGAAAAGAATATATTCTTCAAGAGTTATATTTTTCGTTCTTTTCTTCTTACCCAAATAAGAGAACATTAACAATGGAGAGTCTGTCACAAGAAAAATGCAGAACCATGACAGACGAAAAAGTTTAGTTTCAAGGATTAAATTAGTACATTTAATTTAATTGAAGGTTTAATGTGCTTGGACGAATAACATAAGGATCAAAATGAATCATATTGAAATCATTATCTATCGTCCAGTTGAAAATTCAAATTTAGCTATTAATGAATTATTACAAAAGTTAAATGCTACATTCATCCTAAACTAAGTAAACTAAGTACGTACTCTTAAGTTATTTATAAACTAAAACGTATTTATTAATTAGTACATAGTATTTATCATTTTTCATATTTGCTTGTCTTCTATTGGGAAATCACTTTCAACTAAAAACCTACCATTTCTCAAAATTATTAACTAATCAGTTTAATAACTAAAACCAATTAAGCTCTTAATTAAACGTCTTAGTAACTTCACCTAATGTTTGTCTTATGTAAAGAAATTCTTATACACAGTTCCCTCTTTTCAGGGAGTATATGAATCATGCAACTTAAAAGTTGTTATGAGTCCATCAGCAAAATAATATTTTTAAGTCAGCTAATACAGAATAAAATTATGCAACAATGAGTTTGAATTCAGTATAAGCGTGTACTTAGGACTTAGTCGTTTGGTTACGGGGTTTTATTCAAATCCCGATATAAATTTTAAGATTGCATTTGTTTCGTGTTTGATTATTGATATTAGTGGTATTTATACAAAAATTTTTGTACTATCCATCTCATATCGGATTGAGGTTATAATCTTGGAATTACAATTTTGGTTATGGCTTCGGAATTATACTCTTGGGATAACCCTTTTTTTTATTTTTTTTTTATTACATAAGGGATAGAGGAAGGGGAAATGGGGAAGGAGATTCCAACGTGGGGACTCGAACCCTCACTAACAAGGTGAAGTTTAGTTAGCCAACCAACTGAGCTACTAGATCTCTACCCTCTTGGGATAACCTTGTTTTGAACCAAACGACTCTTTAATTATATACATATAAAACTCAACTTGAAAATAATATCCGAGTCAACTCTTTTATACTAAATTTATTTTAGTTTTATGTTTTTTTATTAGATATCATGAAAATTTGATTTTTTCTATTCAAAATTGTAAGTTGTCATAGGAGACCATCTCCTCTTTCATATGCATATTTTTTCCTCCATTAGGATAATCGTGAAATGTTATACTACTTCTAATTCAGTTTATTCGATAATATTTTCTTTTAGTCCGTTTAAAATAATGCTAACTTTCTAAATTAGAAAACAATTTAGCTTCACATTTACCTTTAATGCAAACTCTTATAATCAAGCAAATAGTTAGGATGTATTAATTAAGACAAAAGAGCAGTTCGATGCATTAAGCTCCCGCAATACGGGGGTCCGAGAAAGAGTCGAACTATAAGGGTTTATATTGTACACTATCTTACCCTATATTTCTGCAAGAGATGGTTTCTACAATTCAAACCCGTGACCTTCTACATGCAGGCAACTTTACCGGTTATGCCAAGACCCAGGATGTATAAAAAGACAACATTTAGAAAAATGATATAAATATTTTAATATTTTTATTTATTTATTAAACTCGATGAACGTTCAAACTATGTCATAATTAATCCAAATAAAAATTGAAACGGAGGGTTACGACAGTTAGTTGAACGGACACATCAATTCAGGGGTTACAACTGTCACCTAATAATATATATATACACTGCTTTTGTTTTGTTCCTCAAAATTCAAAGTTTAATCCAAATTTAGAGAGAAGAAAAAATATATGAAATAGAGAGAACATTTTCTTCATAACTCATATTTGTTCTAATTTTATTCTTAGGTATTGTTTTGACTTTGTCCAATTTTTTGTGCTCAGTCTTGATGGCAGTTCAGGTATTAAAAATCTTGTCTTTAATCAATTAAAATGGTGAACTTTTTGTTCATTTTAGCATATTGTTTGTGTTTTTTCTTGTGTGTTTGACCATTTATTGATTAATATCTTATGAACCCTTTTTGAATTATGATATGGGTTTATCTTTTTTTTTTTCTTTTTTTCTTTTTTTGATAAGTAATTATGATTTTGGGTTTATCAGTTATTAGTCTTTACAGGATCTTATGTTGTGATTGTTATGCTCATGTTTGTGGATTTTGATGGTCAATTTTGTTCATTTTCTTGTTTGTTAAAAATGGGATTTTGATGCACAATTTTGTTCATTTTCTTGTTTATTAAAAACGGGATTTTGATGCTCAATTTTGTTCATTTTCTTGGTTATTAAAAATGGGATTTTGAGGCTCAATTTTGTTCATATTCTTGTTTATTAAAAATGGGATTTTGATGCTCAGTTTTGATCATTTTCTTGATTATTAATTATGGGGTTTTTATGCTCAATTTTGTTCATTTTCTTGTTTATTAATTAATAATTCTTGGGTTTTGTTAGTGGTAGTTGAAGGCCAGCATGAAAATAGTCAAATTATGAAGAAAGTTAATATCTTGTCAGCCCCATTTGTTTGGGGTTGAGGTATAGTTGATTGATTGTTTGTTAAATGGTTGTTTCTGAATTACTTTTTTCATCTTTTTTTTTCAGGGATTAGTTTTGTAGTTTTTGAGTTTAAAGAATGATGGGGAGTTGTAGTGAGTCTGAAGAAGAATGTTTCTTTGATAGCCGTGAAGAGATCACTTCCGTTTCTGATTTTGGTTCTGATTGCAACGAGGCGTCCACTTGTAATCGGGGTGACGATTGTGTTTTAGGATATGAGTTTTGGAATAAGGATCCGGAAAGTGTTGATGAACGTCGTGATCGATTTTTGAAATGGATAGGTGATGTAACTACCGGTGACAGCAAGATGGGCGTTGATAGAATTAGGGATAGTGGCGAGACTGTGCTGGCAAATTCAGATTCTCGAGACAGTTGTTTCTCGGGTCGTTCTTCTCAATCTTTCGAGTCTAATGAAGCTTTGGAATTAGATGAGGCTGATGCAGGAGATGTGAGATCGCATTGGAAAATTAGGAATTTGGACAACGGAGTAGAGTTTGTTCTGGATGAATTTAGTCAGGATGGTATGCTTAGCCAAGTACGTGAATTAGGTTCAAACAGGTTGTTCTCTGCTGAAGAGTTCCAGAAAACTCTTGGTCCGTCGCCTTTAGTTCAGAAATATCTGCGGAGAGTGCCGGATAAAATTGATACAGTTAATGATGCTAAGAAAAAAACTAAAAAAAGTTGGCTTCAAAAGCTAACTGTTGCGACCCATAATAAGGTGAAGTCAATGGGGGACAAAGTGAAGGGGAAGGAGTCCGATTTAAAGCCAGGAACTAACATTCGTAGAGTTGGGGTCCACACTAGTGGTAAGGAGTCGAAAGAACTATCCTCACTTTACACAGGGCAAGAGTTTCTAGCACACGAGGGCTCGATTTCAACAATGAAGTTTAGTCCCTGTGGCCAGTATTTAGCAAGTGCTGGCAAAGATGGCACGGTTCGCATTTGGAGGGTGATTGCAGATGAAATTCCAAACAACCTAAATAATGCACATGATAGTGACTCCTCTTGTTTATACTTCTCACTGACTCATACGTCAAAATTAGCTTCTCTGAACAACAACAAAGAGAAAATTTGTGGGTCAAAAATGATGAGGAAGTCATCAGAATCAGTTTGTGTCGTGCTCCCACCGAAGATTTTCCGGATATTGGAGAATCCATTGCATGAGTTCCATGGACACAGGGGTGAGGTCTTGGCCCTTTCATGGTCCAGAAATGGGGTTAGTATAGTATCTTTCTGGTTCAAGTACACTAATAATAGCCTGTTTGGCCAAGCTATTAAAATCTGCATATCATGGAAAGTGCTTTTTGTCAAAATGTTTTCATAAAGTACTTTTGGAGAGTAGTAGTTTTTGTTTGACTAATCAATTTAAAAGCAATTTTGCCAATATTAGAGCAGTAATTTATGTTTGCCCAAGGTTCCAAAAGTGCTTCTTGAAATAAAAACTATTCTTTTCAGCTTCTGGAAAACAATGCTACTATTCATAAAGAATTAGTTTTCTAAAAGCTTGGTCAAACACCTCAATTCTTGAAAATAAGCATTTAAAAAAAAAAAAACTTTTTGCTTCCCAAAAGCTTGGCCAAACATGCTATAACTGTCCTTTGTGGCCTCCTAGAATATTTCCAATGTGAACACACTGTAATTCTGGTGAATGGACATCATTTTCTGCAGTATCTGCTGTCATCTTCAGTTGATAAAACAGCTCGTCTCTGGCAAGTGGGGCAAGATCAATGCCTTGGTGTTTATTCACATAATAACTATGGTGAGCTTGACTGTACGGTTACTCATTAAATTTAAGTATTTCTAATATCTTTTAGTTGTCAGATGATCATGTTAGCAATGTGTCAATGTTGTGTTTGATATGCAGTGACTTGTGTAGAATTCAATCCAACGGATGATAACTTTTTCATTAGCGGTTCAATAGATGGGAAAATACGTCTCTGGGAGGTTCATGGTTGCCGAGTAATTGATTGGACTGATGTAAAAGAAATAGTGACTGCTGTTTGCTATTGTCCTGATGGAAAGGTTTGATTTGCATTGCTGTTAAAAATTCAAATATCGCGCCGCATTTTTGATGGACTTCTGTTGATTTTTGCTTTTAAATTGATGCAGGGGGGCGTTGTGGGATCAATGGACGGCAATTGTCGTTTTTATGATGTAGTAGGTACGGATGCATATTTTTTTCTTGAACATTCTCTTTTTGCCCTTTGATTTTTTTCAAGTCTGGAAATTGATTATGTTCTGTCTTTGAATTGTCTGGAGTTGGTTGACATGGAAGGAATGATATAATCACAGAATATATCATATCCTGTTGTATATTATGCTCTGTGGAAGAATGATTATGATACATGTATCTTTGTGTTTTATGAGACGAACTAAGTTCATCATGTTCGTTCTCCCCCCTTCCACCTTTGCCCGTCCCTTTTTGTGGTGAGGGGAAAGGGGTGATAGGCATCATTTCTTCTAGGGGTTGATTGGAATTGGCAATTTATCTCTTTCTGGTTATGAGTAGCCTTTATGTTCTAGCAATTGCTATGATATACGAATAACATACTGATTTTAATGTTTGCATTTTGTAATGATGGGGGTGGGGGTGGGGTGGGGATTAAGTGGTTGGGCTAGGCAGGTAAATCATACGACATTAAATGGTCTCTGGCTTTCTATTTTACTCGTCACTGCTCTCTCTCCCTCTCTCTCGCATTACATTGTCGATGGTAGCATTTGAATATTTTAAGCACAGTGAAGGCTTCTTCCCTTTTTCATGCTACAAGTGCTGGGCAATTCATTATTGGTGAAAAAGTTGTATATCAAGGAAGAATTTTAACACTAATATTTTCCATTTTAAATAAAAGAGAGTTTGGTCTTTTTTCTGGAAGTTTTAGGTAAGTTGTTGGTCCTGTTTGTATAGTATGTTGGTTCTACTTTCTGATTTACATCGGGTAGCTCTGACATAGATTAGACAGCTAAATGGTTGAAAGCCATTTTCTTATTGCCTGATATTGGACTTGAATTCAAGGGAACTTGTTAAAAGAGAGTTAATAGTATGGTGAGCTTACAGAAATGTTAATGACAACATGCATTGTTACGTGTGCTATGGGAGAATTAGGAATCGAATTCCTGGTGTGTAAACCTGAAATGCTTGTGCTTAAATGATTTCATGTATTCTCTGAATATATCATCATCACATTTTGCAAGTTAGGATCTCAATGTTGCAATTGCTGCGTAAGAAAGAAAGAGAAACATAGGTGGGAATTCAGTATGAACTTTAGAAAAATGATCAACATGCTTCGTAGTAAAGAAAAAGAGTGTGAAATCTCTGTATCTGACAAAGGTTGCCAAATATTCCCATGGTGACGATCTTGACTTTTATGATCCCTCCAGTGTGCTCTCTGCATTGTCAAACGGATGCAAAAATATTCACTTCAGAGCTGAAAAGTGCTTATGGTTTGCGTAAAATGAGAATGTTCTGGGTGGGTTTTTTTTCTGTGAATAAATTTTTCTTGAGGCGCTTGTGCCATGATAGATGTATTATATCCATGACTTCGCTCTTTTTTCTTCTTTATGGGGTCTAGTATTTTCCACTTGTAATGTAGTCTCTCTGGAAATTAACACTGCACTATCATTCCTTTGGGTTAGGTAATCAATTGCAGATGGGCTCACAAGTATGCCTTCAAGGAAAGAAGAAGCTTGCTCGCAAGAGAATCACCGGATTTCAGGTAACCATTTGACTCCAATTTTATTTCACAAGAACTTTTTCTTATTTTATAAGGATAATTGCACTTTTGGTCCCTCAATTATTGATAAATTCTAATCTGGTCCTTGTGATATATGACTCAAAACATGTTATATTTGGAATACTTTTAGAAGCATATTATCCTAAAATACAAAATAATATTACAATATTAACGTAACAAAATGAATAATTAAATGATGGAGCGGTTAATAATTCTGGAAATTTGTGAATATTCTCAAGCAAAGGGATCAAAAGTGCACATTTCAAGTAATTGAAGGTTAAATGTGCGTAGCCAGATATCACAAGGACTTAAACTAAAATTTATTAATAATTAGGGGACCAAAATTTACAACTAACTCTATTTTAGATTTTTATGTGCTTAAGAACTAACGTGAACATCATGCAGTACTGTCCGAATGACTCGAGCAAAGTCATGGTAACTACTGCTGACTCACAAGTTAGAATACTTTGTGTATCTAATATTATCTGCAAATTCAAAGGTGTGTTTGATGCCTTGATGTGAAATCCTTTTAGCGCCAAGCAGATTAATAGTTGTGTTCTGAACGTATTATTTTGCGGTGAATGTCCAGGAATTCGAGATTCGGGGAGCCAATTTCCTGCATCTTTCACCTCGGATGGGAAACACATTCTCGCAGTTAGCGAGGATTCAAATGTTCATATATGGAACTACACTGACCAGGGCCGTACAACAACAAACAAACCAAAAAAAGTCCGGTCATCAGAGAGTTTCTTTTCCAACGATGCATCAGTTGCTATACCTTGGGCCGGCTTCAACACGAATCCAGGAACACTACCTAGAAGTGTTTTAGAAAATGGGAATGTCAACGCACCAAAGACTTCAGACTGTTTCTCCCTGGGGCGTGCATTATTCATCGACTCTCTATCTAAGGGCTCTGCCACATGGCCAGAAGAGAAACTGCTTAATTCTTCCAGTGTAACCGTTTTCCCCTCGGTATGTAAGTCAGAGTACAAGTTCTTGAAAAGTGCTTGGCAAGGTGCATTAAGCTCTCCTCATTTGTGGGGTCTTGTGGTTGTCACTGCTGGATGGGATGGATGTATTAGAACATTTCTCAATTATGGCTTACCAATTCGTTTTTGAAATATGTCTTTGTAAATTTTAAATTATGATCAAATTCTTTGCTTTGTGACCAAACTGGTTCAAAGGGGAGGAGATCCTACTGTTTATAGGTTACTAGTCACTTTCACACAAGTTGTAATTGTCCTGGTCAATCAATTGACATATATTCTTTTATTTTTTGTGAATGAAATGTTTTGGGCAGAGAGGTGGATGATGTCAAAATGTTAAAACAAAACTGTCCAAAAATAAAACCGTTACAATGGTTTGGTTATGGTTATAGTAAAAAATAACCGAATAAATAACCGAACCAAACCGATAATTATATACATAAAATTTATAATTATTTATATGTATAATATTAACTTTTCATAAATAATTAAAGATATTTTATACCTTTTAATTATTAATTTAATTTTGGTCACTTATTTTTAAAAACAAAAAGAAGATTCCACCAAGTAAAGAAAAATCCTACTATCTCTTTTCATTTTACATCACGCATTTATTTCAGATTACCCTTGTGCAAATGTGAGACAGAAATTTGAATTTCAGATTCTTTGCTAGTCATAAATTGAAAGCAACCAAACCGAAGACAATAACCAAACCGGTGGTTATTATTTTACTTGGTTTGGTTATGGTTTTAGTTATTTAAAAACTTTCCCGCTTTAACCAATAACCGACCCAAACCGAACCATGAACACCCCTAGGTGGATGATGTCAAAATGTTACAACTGTCAAAATGTTACAATGCAGTTCAATCTTTTCAATAAAGTCTACCAGTTTTTCCTCTTCATACATATCAAGAAGATTCCACCAAGTAGCTAGATTACATAGACATTTGAATTTCAGATTCTTTGCCTTCAAAGCACCCCAAGTTCCTTTCCCTCCATATAGTCCTCCAAATGCTTTTCAGCTACTTGTTCCCTTTGAAGAAAGAAACAACTATTGAGAAACTTTTACAAGCTGTCCTATTCTCTGAACAAGATCATGTTTCCGATTAAGTAAATAAAAGTGTGCTTTCTCTAACAGCTTAAGCTTTTAGATGAGATGGTCAGATACGTCAATACTGGTAACCTGATCAACCATGGAACCAATAGGTGTGTACAATGACAGAAAAACCTGCAAGAGTTTCCAAATGTTAAATAACTAGCTCCTAATACTAACACACGCTTCTAATCAAGGTAATCAAGCAACAAAAACTCAATTGACGAATGCAACTTATAAACTCAATTACGATATTGCAACTTAGACATCACAAAAAAAGAGACAATAGCTAAACTGTGTATAATTCTCCTTATACGACCATGTTAAATCATGAATAACATTGCAGGACCAAGTTTTGCTATAAGAACGAAGCCAATGTAGAAATTAACTCCTTTAAATCCAACATTCCTGAGTCTACATATACTATTAGCATCCCTTAAATGAAGTAATTTGAAAAGCTTTATGCAGCTGTAAATATCTTCAATGCCGTCATTGGTGTTTCAGATTTTCGTACTGCTAAACATGCAGTACTACGCATTTGAATATTTGCACGTCTGTGTTCATAATTGTGTTATATAGTTTTTATTGCGTCGCTAATTTGTGAAACAAAAGAAAGCCCCACACTACTTGTCCCAAGACTACTTGTCCCAAGTGTGTGAGACACAAATTAAAGTTTCTCATAATTTTCTATAAGAACTAAGAAAATGTAGTTTAAATGCTATACTACAAAAGAAAAAAAAAACAAGTCAAATGTCAATTTCCAGCATTCTCAAGGCCTTTTTGGAGGGTAAACGAAGACAGGAAAACGCAATATAAAGTATATATTTATATTTAAATCTTATTATATAAAAACAATGAATGATATGGATGTCTCAAGGCACTTCTGGAGGAACAAGAAAACTAACCAAAACTAAAACTATTTACTAGTACTTTTCTCTTTTAAAAAATCTAACTAAAACTATTTTAGCCAATGTCAATACAACTTTTTTTGAACTTATGGAGATATAAGTATGCTCCAAGACAAACGAGGGTAAAAGTGCAATTGTCAAAAACTTTTTATTCTTTCTTTCTTTTTAATTTAATACATGTGGAATAATTATTAACTACCTTGAGTAGAAACAAAGTGGTCGGTTGGTCAAATTTAGGTCCACAATAAAACTCTTAGTGGAAAACATTGTGGCTGTTTTCTCACATGGAAAAGAGTCCAAAATTCTTCCTAAATAATTTCTCACTATGTCCATGATTTTATGTTGTCCATACTTCTTTAATCCGGAAAATTTTTATTATGGGTGAGGCACAATCAACAATAGGCGTGTGAGGGCACCCTCTACATTTGACAAGTGTTTTTATGCCCCCTCTGTGTCAGTACTCTCTCTCTCTTTTATTTCTCAAATTTTCCTCTGTTTTGCTTTTGCGATTCTTTGGTTCTTTTCTTTCTTTCTTTCCAAGACCTTTTCTCTAATCTATCTAAGCACTCTCTTTCTTTCGTTGTCAACTTCCAAACAAATAAATAAATTCGTTTAAATTTTTTGATTTAATATTATGATCAATCTTTTTTGTTTTTTTTCTGTTTTTGTTTTGTGTTTCCTAATATGCCTAAAGACTGAACATAGTAAATATTCTATTCTTAGTCTCTTTCATTGATTTCAGACTTTATTTTATTCACTGTGTTATAAATTAAAAAATAAACGCAAATTCTGAACAATAAACATAAATTATATAAACAAAATCAAAATTTTGAGTGACAAAATTCATTGTGTGTTCTTAAGAAATTAGTCCCCTCACAATAATCGAGGTATAAGATGAATTCCTCTTAGGATAGAACAGAATTACCTTACGAAAATAACGATACTTCAAATTCCAGTATACTTCGTACGCGATGAACAAAAATAAATTATACATGACTCGAATAATTGTTTAAGTAAAATAATGCAAAAGATTTCGAAATACCGCACGGGGTTTCGAGGCAAGGCCTCTATACTTATTAGCTAAAGGCAGCATGAAAAGAAAAGATGTGAAAGTGCTTTTCAAGAAAGTATTTTGCTTTCCCGGTGTCTTTCCGCCGATGTCTTTCGGAACAAACAGGCAAATGAAAAATGAGACTGTTGTGTTTCACGTAAAAAGGCGTAAAAATAAAACAGAAAAACAATTTTGATCTAAAATAAAGTCGAGTGACGAAAAGTCCCTTCATTTCTCATATCCAATACGTTCTTTTCTTCTTCGTATGTAGGGCAAAAGTCCCTTCGTTTTTTATTTACAACTTTACTCAAAATTCATGGGATCAAACTAGAGGTGGAGCTAGAATTTTTCGTTTATGGATTCTGATCATAATTATTTTGTTTACTGACTTTAGATATTTTATTTATACATACTAAGTGAATTTTTTAACATAAAATATAAAATTTGAGTCAAAGTTACTAGCTCAACCCAATTCAATCTTAGAGGTGTGATTCCGCTCCCGGATCAAACTTCATTCACACTATAATAAAATCCAATACTTCATAATTAACGTAAAAGTTCTACCAAATATAAATAACTCCACTACAAAAAAATAAACGAATTTTATTTATTTGTTTTGAAGTTGACAACGAAAGAAAGAGAGTGCTTAGATGGATTAGAGAAAAGGTTTTGGAAAGAAAGAAAGAAAAGAACCAAAGAATTGCAAAAGCAAAATGGAGGAAAATTTGAGGAATGAAAGAGAGAGAGAGAGAGAGTACTGACACAGAGGGGCCATAAAAACACTTGTCAAATGTAGAGGGTGCCCTCACACAACTATTATTCGTTGTGCCTTATCATGATAAAAATTTTCCTTAATCAGTGTCTGAATTACTGTATATGTAGGTTAGTCTGCAAGTTTTGTCACACTATCTATGTCCTGCACTTTTTTCTGACAAATTGCTAAAGATTGGGGTAGAAGGTTGATGTAAAACGTCAGGTCAATTCACCTGTAAAATTTGAAAGTTAATGATATTGATTATTTTTACATATAGGACAGAAAGTGGACACTGATGATGTTTTTACTTCTTAGTTATTAGGCTAATGGAATGCGGAACTCAAATGTGCTCTAATAGAATCTAAACTCGAGCCTATCAACTATAAATCATGAATCAGTCTCTGCTTTTAATATTCACCAAATGCAAAAATAAGTCAAAATAGGGTTATAACTTGATTTTATCAGACTGTAAATATTTATCCCGCAAGATTGAGATATGTGTAAATTAACTCGGACACTCCATAAAATTAGCGGAGATGAAATATTAAGTATTGTTTAATTTTGCTCTCGCTAAAGTCGCGATTAAACATACACTCGTCATTAACTTTTTGTGTCATATTTGTCTTCTTCTTCTTCTTCTTCTTTTTATTTTTTTTTATTTTTTTATAACAAAAGGATCTCCACTTAACCTAAGAGTTTAACTAAATTTTTACTTGTATTCAGTATTTATATCGAATTAATAAATGCATAATATGTATTTTCGCATAAAATTTTAGTATTTAATCATAATTAACTAATATACATTCTAACTTTATTAAATTATTTAATTGCAATAAATTTTATGATTTAGTAACATACGGTGCAAATAAGTATTACCCGAGCCTAATTAACTCCTGGCTCTAAGTCGAATATTCGGAAAGTGTGATCCCTTTGTTAGTTCCTGGCTTCTTGTCCAGCAAAAATATTTATATTTTTCGCATGTGCAAGTTAAAAGAATCTTAGAGAATCAAAGTTATTTTTTATATTATAATTATGTGTTATAAGCAAATAAAAAAATTGTATTGAAAAAAGAAAAGAAGGGTCCAAACAATATTATAAGTGATATGGTGTAATTAACAACGTCACTTAGACATGATCTAAAATTTGAAAAGATTAACGAATTTATTAAATTTCACTTATAAGGAACGTGAACTCTGAACACCATGTTAGGGCGGCTAAAAGGAGAATTAAATAAACCTATTTGTTTTTGGAAGAAAATTAGAATCATAGTTTAATATTTGTGCTCTCAGAGAAAATTAATACGAGAATTACAAAATCCAAAAAGTTAAAAAAAGGAAATATTTTAAAAGACGATAGTCACGGTCGCCACTCACCATAATGATTCCACTTTGGTATATATACACATCCCTTACATGTTTTCCAAGAATCTGGATCTAGTCATCTACAAAATTCAAAAGTTAATTATTTTAAAAATAATTCCAGTCATATGTATGACATAGAATATCCCTGACCAACTTAGTACCCACTTTTGTTAGTCCATAATGTGTCATCATTGCTTCATTTGATATCTATGCATAAACCACTGAGATACTTTTTTTTTTTTGTGGCATTTGGTTTAATATTTATACTAGAAACTTATTAGCTCGACTAATATTAATTTAAACTCGACAAACTCATTAAAAAGAATAAAGAGTTCTCCAATTATTAGCCAAACTGATATGAATTTTGTACTGAACAAACTCAAAGTTCAAATCGTATTGTCCGCTTTAACCCAACAAAACTCAAGTATTTGGCTATTGGCTTACATTGTCATCAAGCTCAAAAACGTCTCTACCATGTGCATTTGTGTTGTTTTATATAACACTTTATTTTTTTCTTAATTTCAGATATGAAATTTGTCTAAGGTGTAATGGGTGCCTCCATTCTTCAGGAATTATATATCAGTCTAGAAGTCTGCTAGTCCGTCCCTTTGACTCGCACTCATCAACCCCTACCAAAGTACCAATGATACGATTTTTGTCACGACCCAATTCATGTTATGTAATATTCAATTTGGCCCGACATTTATCATATGTACGTCCCTTAAACTGCGCCATCATTAAATTAAAAAGCATACATACCACGTAAACTTGATAATAGTTCATTTTTCTCTTTTTCCTATGTGAAAATTACCTAAGATGCCTTTTTTGACTCGTCATCATAAGCTCGCTGTCGTGAGCGTGGCAATTCTCTATTACGGTTCTCCATTCTTTAAATAATAATGCGATCCATTGTTACGTCCTCTTCTTTGCACTAATTTTGTCTGTCCGCAAACACGGGATTAGTTTAAGACTTCTGTCTTTTTACGCCGGTTAAAGATTTTTGTGTCAACATGTCTTTTGGTTTAATAATAGCACATGAATGCACATGGATGATTGATGAAGTGGGGTTGGATGTTAGAGAGGACCTTATTTTGGACTTGTTGCCAAATGGAAAATACCAAGACATTTCAGTCGCTTCAGATAAAGTTTTAAAAAAATTACTACTAATAAATTCCCAATTTGAATATTTTACTATCGTACGTTGACACATCTTGGCTGTCAGAGGCGGATTAAAATTCTACGTTTATACATGGATAATACAACTACATTTATTACTTCATGTCACAATGAGTTCAAATTTAAAATGAGTGTGTATATATGTAGACTACTGTATATAAATTATTCTTTCTTAAAAGGATTGATTTGATATACCAACAAGGAGCGTAGTAAGATAGTTGAAATTAATTCCCTCACCGAGGTTTTGAGTTCGAGCCTGAACCTAGATAATGGAAAACTTCTAAGTGCAGAGCATTTTGTTCTCCATAATGGACCTATTTGGCCTAACTGCGCATTAATCCGGCAAGTAAATTTCAGATAAAAGATGATTTTACAAAAAGCTATTTAAGCTCCCATTTGGTCATAGATTTTGAAGTTGAAAATTTGAGTTTTTGAAGTTGTGATTTTTGAAACTTGAAGTTGTGTTTGGACATGCATTCTTGAAAAAGTTTTGAAGTTTTGTGAGTAGAAGTCCCAAAAAACCCAAAAATTAGTCTTGACCAATTTTTGGAACTTGAAAATTTTTTTAAGAGAAATTTTCAAAATCTCATTCAAAATCTATGACTAAACAGATATTTAAAAATATCTTTTTAAATTTTGATCCAAAATCTATGGCCAGTGTTTAGAGACTTACCATCTAAATAATGAGCATATGTCATGTTAGTTTTTTACTCACTAGACAATAAAAAATAAAAAAGAGAGAGAGAGAACAGATAATCAATTGATGATTCATCTGTGAAACGCAGGATTGATTCTCGAACATTGCGATGCGAATTTGTATATAATTACAACTAGCCACGTGCAATCTATGATATACGGACCACACAGCGCAAAAGTTAGTGAGAATTCACATGTTTAATGTTTAAAACTCTACACAAACTTTTTGGTGGATCAGATTTACTTCAAATTCTGAAGTTATAATTGTTGACAAACAACTATTGGCAGATAGATATAGGGTGTGAATATTTTCAGTAAAAAATTATACTGTATATATAAAAAAAAAATTATGTATATATATATATATATATATAAAATTTTTGAATACCTTGGAAATAAAAGAAGAGGTTGGTGTAGTAATTTAGGGTGTTCAAAATTTCTTTGAAGTTCTAAGTTTAAATCTGAATCACTATATTTTTATTTTTTGAATCCCATCAATGAAAATCTTGGATCCACAACTGTAGGATACTCCGTTAAACGTCATATATAGAGATCTCAAGTTCAAATCTCAATTATAACGCTTAACATCAGCCCACTTGTTCTAGTCTTGACGAATAATTTTATCGATTGTAAATTCTAATAAGGTGTTGAAAGAATTGATCAAAGTATGTGCAAATCAGCAAATCCATAAAATGTGCGAAACCATGAATAATTGTGAAATTTAGGAAATAAAATAATCTTTGTTGGTGTTTGTCCTGGCTACCACGTGATCGGGGCTCTATAAAAAAAGTGTTACGACTTGATAATGAATCTAACTTCCCATTACTTTTCAGAACTAGATTCACGATAATCATGCACAACGGGAAATATAAAATTTGAAAATAACAAACCAATCACCTCGTTTCCCAATTAATAAGGAACAACTAGATCTGACTGTCCTTTACTGATCTTTAATTTCTCACCATTGTTAACGGGTAAGAATTTATGTTATATACCCGGTTCATATAAAATTTTTGCTATATTGTTATTGTATACGGTGAAAACCGGGGTCGGTGATCCCGACCCAAGGTCCAACGATCCGGACTAAGAATGAGGGGCAGTGGATAATAAAGCTCGACCAAACCGGACAGGAACATTTCGAACCCAACGCTCAGACACACACAGCGCAATTGACAGCTGTCAAGCCCGAGATTTCGGGGATCTTTATCTCTAATTGATTTAATACCTTGTTGAATGTAAACTCTTGTACTATAAATAGGGGGAAGTAAATCTTCATACCCCATCAGTTTTTTACCATTCTCTACATGATTATACCACTGACTTGTTTCTCAAAGTTCTGTCAAGCATAAAAGTAATAAGAATTCCCACAATTTGGTCCGAGTAATTCAAGCCTCAGACTGAGCTGTTCATTGCATCCAATTCCAAGGCTATTTCTTACTCTTTTACTCGCAATCTATATTTCGTTATTGTTATTTTTCGTTTTATAGCAAATCAAATCGCATATCCTTTAAACCACTTATAAATTCAATTGTTACCTTTTTAAGAGGTAAACAGTTTGGCGCCCACCGAGGGGCTAAGGATAATAGCGGTGATTTTTTCACAAATCGGCTTTCACATATTCCTTTGCCGTTTACCTTTGATTTCAGGTTAACTTCGACATGTCAAACGTAAACAACGCGAATAACGACAACCACGACGACAACCCCAACAATGGGATACCATTGAACATCATGCCACCGGGTGATCCGAACGAAAAACCTCCCGCTGATGCGAGTGTTGCCCACTCAAATGTAGCCGTTCACGCCAGCGGAGACACGCCCGCCGATAGGGAACTGCTCAAAGGGCAAATGGAAAGGAGGGAGATGAGATTAACTTACGTGTAATTTATGATTTATTGCAGGAACAACAGGTAACTATGATGCAGCACCAGACGGCTATTTCCCAACTCCAAAGGAACAATAACGAGGTCAGGGTAGCGGAAACAAACCGAAGGCTTGCACCAGCCGGTAGGGAAATTGAGGTAAGCAGCGATCGAGAACAGTCGGTGCCTGATGGATCTTCCGAGGTAATAAAGATGTTGGAGGCGCTGTCTAAACGGATCAACTCTAACGAAAAGAAGGTGGAAGACTATAATTCCCGAGTGGATCAGATTTCGGGTGCACCACCTATTCTGACCGGATCGGAGACCAAGTACATTGTGCAAGGCCTTTCCCACCGAGTGCGGCTCCAAAACTAATACCAAAAAGGTTTAAGATGCCCGATATCCCAAAATATAACTGGATAACGGATCCGCAAGAACATATAACCGCCTACACCTGTGCCATAACGGGCAATGATCTGGAAGACGATGAAATTGAGTTAGTAATGCTAAAAACGTTTGGTGAGACATTGACTAAAGGAGCCATGCAGTGGTATTGCACGCTGCCCCAACACTCTATTCCATCCTTCGAGCTGCTCGCAGATGCCTTCGTAAAGCTCACGCCAGGGCCCGAAAAGTGCAGGCAAGGAAGGCCGATATATTTAAGATCTTCCAAAAGAACGATGAATGGCTCAGAGAGTTCGTGACAAGATTCCAGAAGGAAAGGATATTGCTTGCCCCGGTTCCCGACGAGTGGGCAGCTCAGGCTTTTACGAAGGGACTTAATCCCCGAAGTTCCAACGCTTCCTTCAAGCTTAAAGAAAACTTATTAGAGTTCGGAGCTATTACTTAGACATATGTCCATAACAGGTATGAATCCAAGATACGGGTGGAGGATATCAGCTCGGGCTTCCACCAGGTCCGATTAATCAGATAAAAAATTCGGACAGACCAAGGAGGATAGTAGAAACGAAATTTCCACCACCAAGAGATAGATATCATCCACGCTCTCAACCTGAAAGATCCACCTTCAAATCGGATAAGAGAAGAAGTGGTCCTGGGCCCAATACGGCGAGAAGTGACAGGCGAAGCGATCGCGGTTCGGGAAGCAGGGGTTTATAGTTCAGAAACAGCTCTGTTGGGAAAACCGACACTGCTGAAAGTCTGAGGTTATCTAAATATATCTTCAATATCGACTCGGCAGCCATTGTAGCCGTAATCGGTCGCATCGAAGGTGTGAGATGGCCAAAGATGTTACGAACAGACCCTCACAACGGCATCCAAACCTGATATGCGAGTACCACGGTACTCACGGACACCGAACCGATAATTTCAAAGGATTAAGGGATGAAGTGGCACGGCTACTAAAGAACTGCCATCACCGAGAGTTTTTGAGTGAGCGAGCAAAGAATCACTTCAAGATTCGGGAACCCAGCAAGAAGACCGAACCAGAACAACCTCAAGATGTGATCAACATGATTATTGGAGGGGTCGAAACACCCCGGGGCCCGATGATGAAGAAGACGAAGTTCTCAATTACAAGATAAAAGAGAACCAGGGAGTATATATTGGATGGATTTATCTCCTTCAGTGATAAAGACGCGGAGGGCATCATTCAACTCCACAATGATGCTTTTGTAATTTCTGTCCTTATAAATAAAACTCATGTGAAACGTATTTTGATTGATCCAGGTAACTCGGCTAACATTATCCGATTGAAGGTAGTGGAGCAGCTGGGACTGTTGGATCAGATTGTACCAGCAGCCCATGTCCTAAATGGATTTAATATGGCGTGCGAAAGTACAAAAGGCAAGATCACACTACTCGTAAACGCGGCCGGTATAGTCCAGCACACAAAATTCTATGTCATTAACGGAGAAATGAGATATAATGCCTTGCTCGGAAGACCATGGTTACATAGCATGAGGGCGGTGCCTTCGACCTTGCATCAAATGCTAAAATTCCCAACCTCAAAAAGAGTAAAAATAATTCATGGAGAGCAACTTGCGGCAAAGGAGATGTTCGCAGTTAAAGAACCTGTTCAAACACCAAAAAAGGCTCCCGAGAATGCTGAGGACGCGAATGAAATGAAGGATGCCAAATAGCAATCAGAAGATGCGGATCCGATCAGATTCGAAGGGGAACGAAATATAGACATGGAAGAAGACGACTTCGGAGTTCTTAGGTCGTTTATACTACTCGACTATTCGGACGCAACAAAATCAATGGTGCAAGAGCTTGAACAAGTCATTCTGGTCATCCATCTACCGGACAAAAAGGTATGCCTGGGCACGGGGTTAACCTCGGAGCTTAGGAGTAAATTAATTAAATTTCTTCAAGCTAATGCTGATTGTTTTGCATGACCCCACTTAGATATGACAGGTTTTCCGCCCGAGGTCACCACTCATCTGCTAAGCCTTGATCGAAAATTCACTCCGGTGAAGTAAAAGCGGAGACCGATGACCGAAGTCAAACATAAATTCGTCAAGGAAGAGGTAACAAAATTATTGAAAAGAGGTTCTGTCAGGTAAGTTAAATACTCGGATTGGTTAGCTAACGTAGTGGTTGTACCCAAAAAGGGGAACAAATTTAGAATGTGTGTGGACTACAAAGATTTGAATAAAGCGTGCCCGAAGAATTCCTTTCCTTTGCCTAACATTGATCGCATGATTGATGCGATGGTTGGCCACGCAATATTAAGTTTTCTTGACGCTTACTCCGGGTACAATCAAATTCGGATGAACCCGGAAGATGGGGAAAAGATTTCTTTCATAACCAAGTACGAAACTTACTATTATAACGTAATGCCGTTCGGGTTAAAAAATGCCGGTGCTACCTATTAATGCCTAGTAAACAAAGTGTTCGAAAAATAAGTAGGTAAAACAATGGAAGTATATATTGATGATATGCTAGTTAAAAACTATCCGGAAGGTTAGCAAAATAGGCGATCGAAGTCAGCGGGTTTGACATCAAATATAAGCCTCGAACGGGTATAAAGTCTCAGATTTTGGCAGACTTCGTAGCGGATTTTACCCCCGCAATTGTGTCCGAGGTAGAGAAAGAACTTCTTTTAACCTCGGGTAAAACCTCGGGGATTTGGGCCCTATACATGGATGAAGCTACCAACGTGAAAGGGACTGGGCTTGGGATTGTATTTAAACCCCCTGTAGGGATATCATTCGGTAGTCCATAAGAACTTTAAAATTGATTAACAATGAATCCGAGTATGAGGCTATGATTGTAGGATTGGAACTGGCCAGGAGCTTGGGGGCAGAGATCATCGAAGCAAAATTTGATTCGTCTTGGTCGTCAATAAAGTAAATGGGGTTTTCGAGGTGAAAGATGATAGGATGCAAAAATACTTGGAGAAGATACAGGTAGTTTTACACCGGTTCAAAGAATGGACTATGCAGCATGTGCCGAGGGAATAAAACACCGAGGCAGATGCATTGGCAAACCTAGGCTCTTCGGTCGGAACGGAGGAATTCAACTCGGGGACTGTGGTACAATTAATGAACTCCGCCATTGAAAGCAGCCACGCCGAAGTCAACGCGACTAGTTTAACTTAGGACTGGCGAAATAAATACATAGACTACTTGGTGGAGGGAAAATTACCAGCGGATCCTAAGGAGTCACGAGCTCTTAGGACCAAGGCGGCAAGATATAGCTTAATCGATGGGAAATTATACCGACGTTCATTTTACGGTCCTTTAGCCAGGTGTCTGGGGCTCGGAGAGACAGATTACGTAATGCGCGAGGTTCACGAAGGAACCTGTGGTAATCATTCTAGAGCTGAGTCATTAGTTCGAAAGTTGATTCGAGTCGGTTACTACTGGGATCATTTGGAAGAAGACACAAAGAATTTTGTTCAAAAATGTGATCGATGCCAAAGGCAAGCCCCAATGATCCATCAGCTGGGGGAATTGCTTCATCCGGTATTGTCCCCATGGCCATTCATGAAGTGGGGAATGGATATTGTCGGCCCATTGCCTTGGGCACCAGGTAAGGCTCGTTTAATTTTGTTTATGACTGACTATTTTTCTAAATGGGTTGAAGCGCAGGCCTTTGAA
The DNA here is from genome assembly GCF_029784015.1 of Lycium ferocissimum. Classification (NCBI taxonomy): domain Eukaryota; kingdom Viridiplantae; phylum Streptophyta; class Magnoliopsida; order Solanales; family Solanaceae; genus Lycium; species Lycium ferocissimum. Next base: position 39,098,339 of record NC_081350.1, on the reverse strand, counting down.
AAGGTACGGGAGAAGAAAGTTATCAACTTCATATGGGATCACATCATTTGCCGGTTCGGCATCCCCGCTGAAATCACATGCGACGATGGCCGACAATTCATAGGTAACAAGGTCAATAATCTCCTCGAAGGCTTGAAGATCAAGAAGATAATGTCCACTCTGTATTATCCGAGTGCGAGCGGGCAGGCGGAATCAACGAACAAGACCATTATTCAGAACTTGAGGAAACGGCTGGATGAATCCAAAGGCAGGTGGAAAGAAATCTTGCCAGAAGTACTCTGGGCTTACCAGACAACCTCAAAGTCGAGCACTGGTGAGACGCCATTTTCCTTGGTATATGGAGCTGAGCCTCTGATCTATATTGAAGTTGGGGAGCCGAGCCTAAGATTCCAATATGCCACAGAGGAGTCAAATAACGAGGCTATGGCAGTAAAACTCGACTTAACAGAGGAACTACGCGAAACCGCGTCAGTCCGTTGGGCAGCACAAAAACAGCAAATGGGCAGGTATTACAACCAAAGAACCAACTTTCGACATTTACAGATCAGGGACTTGGTCCTCCGAAAGGTCACATTACACACGAAGGACCCTAATGAAGGGAAGCTTGGTCCGAACTGGGAAAGGACAAAGTAATCGGTATAACTGGCAAATGTTCGTACCAACTCACGTCGGAGGATGGCCAACAGCTGCCAAACAATTGGAATTTAGCACACTTGAAGAGATACTATTGCTAAGGTATGACCCGTACCCTCTTCGTGAATTTTTTAACTTACCTATTTTTTATCCCTGCAGGAGAAAACCCAAACGAAGTCAGGAAGATTAGAGTTAGACATGAAAACACGTGTTGCACTCTTTTTCCCTTAGCTCGGTTTTATCCCAAAGTAGATTTTCTGGCAGGGTTTTTAACGAGGCAACAACGTACAACGTTTTAATTTGGTTGAAAAGACTAGCCAAGTGCTAGGACCGGAGACTTCTCGGTATCAACGATAGTGTTTCTCTTCTCATACTTCAAACACTAACACTAGGGGACTATCATATTACATAAGCCTAACGAGGCCAAATCAATTATTTTTTCTTTGAAAGTTCCTGCATTAGGATTTGTTGTAAGGGCCAAACGACGGAACGAGTCATGCCCGGATAGTTAATTTTGTTACGACAAACGTTGGATGCCCTTCGGCAGTTGTACCATACAAGTTTATGAAATGAGAAGAACACTTCGGTTTAAGCTTTGCGCATATTACTGTTCGCAATATATCCACTTCACATTCATAAGTCCGTAATGCTTCTAAGTTCGAAAACAGCTCTGAACCAGGGACTGTCGTTAATGATCAATGGATAAAATAAAGGTTCGGCTCAAACAAATTCCAAGCAAATTGAGCCCGACTCATTCATAAAGGCTTTAAAAGATCTAAAGTGGACTTAGCCTAAAAGTAAAAGACTAAAAAACACTTAAGTCTGAAAGGTTGGAAATACTAGCCCAAATGCCCGAAGTGATTCGCTGACGTCCAAATTCACGAGCATAAAAATATACATAAGTCGCCAACCCTCGGTGTAAAAATCGTTTGTTCTCAGAAGGTGATGCACCTTAACTTGTGCAAATATCACTTGAAGTCAAGCCCGAGTCTACATTTGAATAAGTATGAATATACTTCATTCGAATAAACATTAAATAGATGATGTTTTCAAAGACTTCGGTGAGATAAGCATTTCCAAAATATATTTACATAAGGCCAGATACTGACCTCAACAAAAATTTACACACAAAAGAAAGATACATTTCTCTAAGCCTAAGGGCCTATCTACTCCTCCTCTAAGGAACCTAACTCCTCGGAAGCGGTAGGCTCCTCTTTCGAACTGTCGCCCAAGAGAGCCTTCTAGGTTCGAGTCTCTGCTTCCTTGGCTTGGGCAATCTTTACACCTATGTCCTCAATACCGCATTGGGCTTCTTTGAGGGTAAGCACCCGAGTTTTCCACTTCATATGCTCAGCTCGGAGAGTGGAACGAGCAGTAGCAGCTTGGAGGTCGGCATCAGATTGGGCCTGAATTGGGTCCCGCTCGGACAAGGCTTGCTATATCTAGGTCATCAACCCGGCATTTTGTTGAGACAGTACACTCAAATCTCGTTGGCCGCCTCGAGCTGTTCATTGAGATCCTCAACAGACTTGGCCTGGGTATCAACCTTCTCTTCTAAAACCTTCAAACGCCCTTTTTCGAAATCACGCTCGGCAATAAGATGGGCAATCTCAGCTTTGGCGGTATCAAGTTCTTGCCGCAGATTAACATTGGCAGCCGCCTCCTCCTCAAGTACTGCCTCGGTCTCCAATTCAAGCCTCCGCTTGTCAACCAAAAGAACACTGTATTTCTCAAGCAGGTCCGCCAGGTCGTTCTCAGCCTTGAGTGTGCCTTCCTTAGCAGCCATAAGCTCGGCTTTGAGTAACGAGAGGTCACCCACTGAAAGAAGTTGATCTTTTTTCTGCTGCACCAGGATCTTGAATTTTTTGATCTCTCAATCTTGTGCGTCCAGCTGGCCCCGAACGTCTTCAAGCTGGATGCGCTGCTCAGCGTTCTCCTTCATACATCGAAGGAAGCCCTCATGCTGCAAAAGGACAGACTGTAGAGAAGAAGAAAAACTTAGATTAGGCATAAGTACAAGTCACAAGATGAAATCAAAACCGAGGATGTTGAGCATACCCGATTAGCTAAATGCATGCTCTCGTTGAAGAGATATTGCCACGAGACTCGGTCCATTTTTTCTCGGTCCTCATCGGACGAGAAGGGCCGAAGATAACTGGCTATTCCGACCGGTCGAGACATGAAATGGGTGTTCGTAGGGACAGTGACTACGATGGACCTGGTCTAATTCGGCTTAGCACTTGGGGCTGGAATAGTATCCACGAGGTGAGGTCGAGAACCTGATTCGGTGGCCCTTAAAGGTCTTCTTTGCCCTTGAGGAATAGGCACATTAAATCCCGTAGGATCTGCAATGGCAGTAGGAGTAGAGGCAGCAGCATCGAACATACCTTCAAATTCATCCTACTCGAGAGGGAGGGAGGAAGTAGTTCCGGCTGTTTTGGCCGAGGGCGGTTCGTCCTCTACCAAAACAGGACTCTCTGGAACTGTGGTTCTCGACGGGCCGAGGTCTGAAAAATAGGAAGGTTGCACATCACCACCCTCAGCAACCTGACTGGCCACCCCAGTCACATTTTCCTCCGTCACATCGACCGGAGTGCCACTCGCCCTAACACCGGTGGCGGCTGCTGTGTCGGCACCAACAGATCTAATGATAATGTTATCCTCGGGAACGTTTCTCAACATCCGATTTTGAGTAGTTCTCCTCCTTTTCTGACCTGTTGAGGATGAAATCTTGGAGGGTCTACTCCGCTTCTTGCTCCTTGAAGCCTCGGCGATGACTTGATCCACATAACACATTGTTAACCACCGGTAAAGTTTTTGAAGTAAAGCGAAAAAATGCAAAAAATAAACGAAAAGCTCACCGTGGTGTTTTGCAACCCACTTGCCTGTGGAGAGGTCTCTCCAAGTACAGATTCCATGTGGGTGCTGTGCCATTATGGCATCCACCCACTTCTCAAAATCGGATATGGTATCTGGTACCCACTCTTTTGCTGAAAGAAGAAAAGGGTCAAAGAGAAAAAAGTTAGAAAAATAAGAAGCTTACAAGAAACGGAGGAAATAAGAGATGCCGAGGGCATTTACGGCCTTTGTTCCACTTCTCGAGGAAGAGGAGGTAATTTTGAAAAACAGTCTCCTCAGTCTTAACCCAAACGAAGCGTTTAAGCCAACCACGATCTTTGTATTCTTCCACGCTGGAAAGGATCGAGTACTTTCCATGTTTCGCAAGCTTCACGATCCCATCACGAAAAATTCAGGGAGAATAAAGACGGATCAGGTGGTTTAGAGTAAACGGGAGCCTAACATTATTTGCCAAAAAGCGAATGCATATGTCGATCCGCTAAACGTTTGACCCAATTTGTGCAAGGCACAATTTGTATGTCTTTCATATCTCAAGAATAACCTCATCAATCGGAGGGTCAAGATTGAGGGTGAAGAGGTAAGTATAAACGGACGAGTACCCTTCCACATAGGTGGTGATGTCGTCATCGGGGCCCGGGATTATAATCTCGGAAGGGCGGTGTCTCCAACCACATTCCAAATGAACCCTGGGAATAATAGTCGTATCTATCACGGAAGGGTAACGCCTAACATCGTAACCCCGGTCGGCTTTGTTGGCCCTTGAAGGCTTTTCGACCGTAAATTTGGATTCGAAGTGGTATAACGAGGGGATGACATCTTTACCTCAGGGTTCGGATGGAACTTTAACCTCAGTCTTGATCGATTGGGGAGATCCTACCGGAAAGGCTTCATGAGAGGAGGACCCTGGGCTCTGAGTGTTACACCTCGCACTTTCCGAGCATGAGCACGCCACGTAGTTTACCGTATTAATGGAGTATCAGAGATGTCCCATGAAGTTTTGGAGGGTACAAGCCATGAAAAGTACGTAACAATGAAGTAGAGAATGAATTACGATCTCGTAAGTCGTAACCAGGATGGATAACCTTGGAAACAAAGGACATGACCATTATCAAGTATAATTAATGATAGATATCATGTATGGAGAGTTTCGGAAGGTTCCCGGGCCAAGCAAATCGAAGAAAATAAGTTTACCGAAAATTTGAAAAAAGTTGGCAGAATTTTGGATAGAAATTTTGGGTCAACTTTAGAGGGGTATATCTCCTAGTATATCAAGAGTTTTGAAGTGAAACAAAAGCCTAAATTGAAGTTCAAGAAGTGTAGTTTCCAATTCAACAAATCGTTCGTCAAAACAACATCGGAGTAGGGAGTTATGGGCATTTCAAGATAAGCCTCCAAGCTGCCAAATGGCTCCCCGCGGGCCCCACTTGGAAAGTCGGTGGAACCGACTCTCAAGGGGTGTAAATACCTTATTATTCCACTTTTTTAATCATTTACACTTCTTGGGAGTTCTAGACACATCCATACACTTCTCTTAAATACTTATAACCCCTTAAATCAAGAATTCAATAAGATTACACCAAACTAGTTCAAGAAAAGTGATTGTTCTTGCTTCCACTTGATGTTGTGGTGAGTTTGGTCTTGAAGAAAGCTGGTGTGGCTAAAGTTCTTCAAGTATAAGGTATGTTCTTCATCTTATCTCTTATGTTAAATGGATTTGAAAGTTTAGCAAGTCTTAAAAGTAAAAATAGTTATGGAGGAAAGGTCATAAAGTGTTGTGTTGTGGTTGTTGAGTTTATGGACTGTTTTGAGCATGTTGTGGCTGTGTTGTTAAGCTAATTTCCATATATATGGATGGTATCTAATGTTGTTGGTGTGTTGATGAGATTATGCTCCTTGATTGGGAAGAAAGGAAGTGTATATTGTTATTGTATGTTGATAAACATCACATGGGATGTTTTATAGAATATTTTGGTATTGATCATGATGTTGTTGGTGTTGGTGTTAGTGTTGTTGTTGTAATGTTGGTTGTTGCTATTGTGATTTCGGGCTAGTGATATAAACAGGGGAGATGTTGCTCGAATTTTGGCATATTCTAAAGGGGTTTAATTTGAAGACTTAAGATAAGCATGTGACAATAAGCCTAACAGTAGTATGAATTCTCTTGAATGTAGATTTACGAGCTTGGAAGGATCAGCGTTAAGTAGTAAAAGATCAATAAGGTATGTTAAGGTTATCCTTTCTTTCATTTTGGCATGATTCATGCTAGAACGAAGCGTAAACGAATGTTGCTCCATAATGATTCTACTCTTAGAACGTTAGAGAAATTTACTCTTTGACATTCTTATGATTGAGCTTCCAAGAATATTGTTTCTTAAGTCCTAAGTCCCGAAGGGGGCATGTACGAGGTTTCTCATTTCCATACATTTCTTGATTAATTCCAACTCCTGAAGGGGGCGTATGATTATGATGACTAGAGAGTCACTCTAAAGGGAGTTCAAAGTTTTATAAGCTTTATCATGCATTATACATATATACATATTTATATACTTATTCATCATGATATTATGTAGGGAGTAGGAAGGCTTATGGCGTTATATACGCAAACCACCTGATCATCTGGTATATGATAATTGTGATGCCCGAAGGGGCCTATATGATATGATGCCCGAAGAGGCGAAGCTCGAAGGAGCGAACGGGTAAAGGTGCATATACATATATACATGTTTTCAAAAGTACATTATGCATATTCATGGTCCTTAGCGACAGTCACAGGTACAGGTTGACTCCTACATTCTTCTTATCCTTCGAATCTTGATATGTTGTTTCATTCCTGCCTTACATGCTCGGTATATTATTCGTACTGACGTCCCTTTGCTTGGGGTCGTTATGTTTTATGACACACAGGTACAGACAGATGAGTAGAGGACACTCGCTATAGGATGTTCCCGGGCTATCAGCTGGTTTGGTGAACTCCATTTCTATTCGGAGTATTGTCGAGTCGGAGCACATATGTATATATATGTTTCATATGCATTATGGGTACGTCGAGGCCCTGTCCCGACCTATGTTATGGTACCTTGGTTCATGTTAAAGACTTTGCAGACAGTGTCTTGTGGATAGTGCATCGAGATGTCGACAGTTGTGTAAGGCGGCCACAAAGGTCAATGTGTTCATATGTATTGATTTAAAGATTTTATTGTGATTAAAGATTTTCTTTGACTAAACGATAAGGGAAAAGCCCCTGATATGATGAAAGAGTTCTATTAAAAAGTTTTCATGTTTTACTTGACGAAAGCGTCATTTCATAATTTAAAGGTTCACAAAAAGGTGTGACTTATGAATAGAATGGTAGTATGGCACTCAGCCGAGTAGGGTCTTAGGTGTCAGTCGGGGTGTCAGTCGCGGCCCTCCGGTTTGGGTCGTGACGCTGAGCCATTTTTTATGAAGATATGGTGAAGAAAGGAAAGGTGAAAGAAAATATTTTAAAGGTTTGGAGGTCTGGGGAAAACTCAAGAACAAGATAAAGTTTCCGATGAGTAGGATGAAGAATCCGACGAAGGGGGATGAAGATTTCGATGAATAGTTTGGTGATTCCGACGAAAACTTAAAGATTCCACCGAGGGTTTTTGCTTCTCAGGTGAAGAGAGCAAAAGTTGAGATCGAAGAGTAAAATTTTGGAGGCTGTAAATAGTAAAAATGGGAAAGGATGAACTATTTATAAGCGAGGGGTCATAATGACGAAAGTGCATTGATCAGGTAACCCAAGGGTCGCCAATAGTAAAGCCACACGTGGCCGAAGTCAGACGGACATGACAGTTGATAAGACGTTTGATTTTCCCGCTTATTTCGAAACTTACAGGATAAGATATCCATAAGCTCGGCATAACGGAGACTTAAACGAAGAGAAGAATCCGTACGGAAAGTAAAGGCCAACTCTGTTCGGGTGAAAACTAAAAGCCAATGAAAACATTCATAATCCGAATAGGTTCGATTCAATCCAAAGAAGTTTCTACTACATTTGTAACGAGTATCCGACCATCTCGGTTATATTAGCCTCACAAAACAAAATGGCCTAACTTATGGTCCTAAACTAGAAACGGAAAGAAAATCCGATCCGGTATGGTAAACCAAAGGTTGAGAACTTCGGTCCATACCCTCGGATACTTCTATAAAATTATGAATCAGCTAAATGGCTTCAGGACTATCCTTCGGAATAATCGAATCGGGGTTGTTTTACTTCAGTGGATACTCTTCATTTAGAATAATCACCGGGGGTGGTCCACCAAGAGAAATCTCCGCTCGGGTCCGCAAGATATGGCGTGATCTGACTCGAGAGCCTATCACTGAAGGAATAACCGAGGAGCTCGCAGGGAATCTCCGTCTGGGTGCCTTCGCCGAAGCAGCCGTTGTCTCCTTTCCCTCGACGGCATCCTTAGCATCCTCTTTGATAATGTTTTCCATTTTAAAGAAGACCTCTTCGTAGGAAGCCTTGAAAATCAAAGGTTCGGGGTTAGAATATAAAGTGGAAAAAAACAAACAAGGAATTCCACAAGCAGATTAAGATTTATCATGGTTTTTGCCTTTCCACCCTTCGGGTGCCATGCATCTCCAAGAACAGCCCACATCACGAAAGTCGCTTAAAAGTGCAACTACCCACTTAAAGAAAGTGATTACAAGTTCGGGTTCGACTGGATTCGGGGTGGGATTCCACGTTTCTGGAAAGCTTACGGATAGAGAACGATGGAGTTGGTCCGTACAAATCATTACAAACCGATGCTTTGACCATCCCCTGTCATAATCATTCTCCGGGTCTATGAGGCCTCGAGTCCCACGAGGAAACAAATGAACTACGCCACCTCGGATTACCCGAGGAACATAGATATGGATCAGATGGTCGAGGGTAAAAGAGACCCGGCTACGTTGGCAAAAATCTCTAGGCAGTATACGAGCCTCCAAATCTGCGGAGCAATTTGGCCAATACCGATGTGGTATCGATGGCAGAAGTCCTCTATTACTTGGGAATGGGAAGAGAAAACCCAATAGCAAAAGCATAAGTATAAGCCAACGAATAACCAACAACATGGTGGTTGATTCTTACCCCTCTTTCAACAGGGCGGATGTCGACGTCCGCACTGAAGTTACAATCATTCCGAACTATGGGAATAGTGGCGGCATCAATGTAGGATTAGAATTTTTCCACAGAATCAAAGTGTGAAGAAACTTTGCAGTCATTCGCGTATTTGAAACCGGCGGGGAGGATATCCGCAGCAAGGAACTCCAACTTCTCCTCGGGGCTGGTCGCTCCCATCGCTGAAAACGGCGGAGAATGTGGTGGTGATAAAGGGTGATTCGCACTTTGTGTTAACAATGGTAAGGAAGTCATTACTAAGAACAAAGCGTAGAATCAAGCGATGGAAAACAAAGGTTTTGAAAGAGTTTGGAACTCAGAAGAAAGTTCAGATTCAGGCAGTTACAAGCAAGGGTTTTTGAAAGAGTTGAAGCTTAGGGTTTTGTTCAAGTGCATGACAAAAAATATGTGGCATGGGTTTTATATAGTAGAAAGTGAAGAAGTTGAAGGGTTTAAAAGTTCTGACAAGGGGTGAATTCTCGAGACTGATTAGACGGCTGTAATAATGAGGAACCTGCATCAGTCAGAGTGCAAGATTGATGGAATGTCTTTTCCAAGGCGGCTAGGTACGGACTGCTCAGCTTTATTCTGATCCATTTCCCGGAGTTAATACTTTCCTCCGAAAAATAGAGGGACTATCTGCATTCGGTAAAAATCGGGGTCGGTGATCCCTACTCGAGGCCAACGTTCCGAACTAAGAATGAGGGGCAGTGGATAATAAAGCTCGACTAAATCGGACAGGAACATTTCGAACCCAACGCTTGGACCTGCAATTCCCGAAGAGTGCGCTTACAATTGGTGATATTGCGAGAAATCCGGCCAGTTGCAGATTTCATTCCACACGGCGCAATTAACAGATGTCAAGCCCGATATTTCGGGGATTTTTATCTCTAATTGATTTAGTTACCTTGTTGAATGTAAACTCTTGTACTATAAATAGGGGGGAGTAAATATTCATACCCCCATCAGTTTTTTACCATTCTCCACTCAAGTATACTGCAGACTTATTTCTCAAAGTTCTGTCAAGCATAAAAGTAATAAGAATTTCCACAGTTTGGTCCGAGTAATTCAAGCCTCAGATCGAGCTATTCATTGCATCCAATTCCAAGGCTATTTCTTACTCTTTTATTCGCAATCTATATTTCGTTATTTTATTATTCGATCTATAGCAAATCAAATCGCATATCCTTTAAACCACTTATAAATTCAATTGTTATCTTTTTAAGGGGTAAACAGTTATGTCATTCAAATTATATCTTCAAGTAAGTTTTTTTTAAACATGAGATTTGTAATTTTGAAAATGAGAATTATCTACCGCAAGAAGTAAAGATGGCATGATGATGTAAAAACTAGTTATTGAAGGTATATATTAGTACTTAAAGTCTATTACTACTACTACTACAATTATTACAACTACAATCACAAGGATTTAAATTATACACCCGCATCATGATTATAATTTAACATGTTACAATAAGTTGGTTAATATTTATTCAAGGGTATCAATCACTGTTAGTTAAATATAATTATCTCTACTACTTTTCAAGTGACCGTATAGAGTTATTTTTACACAGTAAATACACAGAACTTAAACTCTTAAGTTTTAGCTGTGGGCTGTTTGGTTTGGAACAAGAACCTTTCGGGATTATAATCCCAATCTTATATGGGAAGAGGGTTTATCTGAAATAGCATCTCTATCTCTACGAGGTATAATAAGGTGCAGTGCACTCTACCTTCTCAAGACCTCACCATGCTAAGTATGCAGTTGTTGTTGTTATTGAAATCCCACATCCTAAATGGATACAAAATACTAAGCTTTTGGTGGAAAATTTCTACCGATTTTAACTAATACTATCAATCAAACACATGATAAATGTAATCTCAAATTTTAAACCGAGAATAATATCCTAATTTCAGTAACCAAATGACCCCTTATTATATGTTATAATAATGCCTTGTAATTTCAACCTCGTGGCTTCAAAAAGAGTACCACCTTTCCCCTAAGTCTTGTCTCTCCCTCCACCCCAAACACTCCATCTTCACTTATTCTTAGTTCTCTCTGTTTTGTTCTTTAGTAGCTCTGAAAATTTTACAAAAAAAATTAAAAACAAGGAAGAAGAAACAAATTAAAGAGATAATGGGTAGAGCACCATGTTGTGCTAAAGAGGGGTTGCGCAAAGGGCCATGGTCCTCTAAAGAAGATTTGTTACTTACTAATTATATCAACCAACATGGTGAAGGCCAATGGAGATCTTTGCCTAAAAATGCTGGTACATGTTCTTACGTGTTAACACTCTCAACATATGTTTGGTTTTATTTTTTCTTCTTTTCCGTTTTAAAGCCATTACTTGTGTTTGGCCTGATGTAAGTCATTTTTATTTTTTACTATAAAATAAGGACGTCATTTTCCGATACTTAAGATCATTTTTCGTAAAACAATTTTGATTTTAACTTCATATTATTTGCTCCAATTATTAATCAAATTTATTTTTTAATCCTTAGTACTAGTGAAAGATTTCATCAGAATATGTTTTGATTTGCTAATGTTATTAATATTTGTTCGTGTATATTTTATTCAAGAAAATATTTTCCACTCACCAGCCAAAAACCAAAATCCCATCCTTCTAGAAAAGTACTTTCTATGAAAAATAAATTCATGGAAAATGTATTTTATCGTACCGCAACGTGCCCTTTTGAGTGCACCTATTTCTTTGCTAGTTAGTGATTGGCTATTAATTTGCTATGAACATGAAAACATTTCATGGAAAATAACTTTTATTGTACCATACGCAATTTCATGAGTGTATCTGTTTTCTTGCTCGTTGAGTGATTGATTGTTGATTTTGAATAACGTGAAAAATATTTCAGGGTTGCTTAGGTGTGGAAAAAGTTGCAGGTTAAGATGGATGAACTATTTAAGACCAGGGATTAAAAGAGGAAATTTCAGTGAAGATGAAGATGATCTTATAGTGAGATTACATTCACTTTTGGGTAATCGTTGGTCACTAATTGCTGGAAGATTACCTGGTCGTACAGATAATGAAATCAAGAATTATTGGAACACGCATTTAATCAAGAAGCTCAAAAGTGCTGGAATTGAACCGAAAAAACCCCACAAAAAGTTATCCAAAAAACAATCAAGAAAACAACCCCAAAAAGAGAAGTCAAGAAAAAAGGAGGGGAAGAAGAGTAATAACAACAACTTAAAGGGTCAAATTGTACAAGTTGAGAAGACCAAAGTTTTTGCACCAAAGCCCATAAAGATTTCTTGTGGGATTTCAAGGAACAATAGTTGTGAAAATGTTACATTGAGTAGTACCGCTTGTTCCTCAAATAGTAATTTTGAAGAAGTTGATCTTGGAAACAAGAAGGAAAATGGGATTATGAGTCATGAAAATGAGGTGAATATTTTTCTAAAGGACTTAGGTTTTGGTGAATTACTTGAAGGGGATGGATTTTGTGATGAATTTCCTATGGGAGAAAGTTGCAAATTTTCAAACAAATGCTCAGTGGAAATGAATGATAATATGTTGGAGAAAGTCTACGAAGAATATCTTCTACTTCTTTCTGAAAATTGTTATAATCAAGAAGATCAAAAGGAGCAAAATTGTTAATTTAGTTTTAGTCAGATGCAGGTTAGTTTTTTTTTTTTTTTTTTTTAACTGAAGTCTACTGATCCGACTAATTTAAATTTACTGCTTCTAAGAATGTATATTAGTTTAGTTTCTACTAATAATTATCTAGTTTTGGCTCAATTTTGTCGTGGGTACAATGTACCAAAGTTAAATGAAATCAGTAGCACGTGACTTTGCCTCAATTATTTGTTCCTTTTGAATCTTGATCAGTCTGTCTTCTTTTATTTCTTTTTCAGGGACCTGAAAAGCACTTCTTCTTTTTTAAATTTTCATTTTGATAATTTATTTTGCAACATGAAGTATAAAGATGATTAATAGTTATTTACTTCCATTATTTACATCATATCACGTTAATTTATCGTTAATAATTGAGATGAAAAAAAATAGTGTAGTTAACCATGGTAAAAAAAAAAAAAAAGTGTATCCTAGACATATTATGTTTTACAAAATTTGGTGTAAATACGAGACATGAGAAGAAAAAGAATTCTTAGAAAATTATGAAATAATTTTTCCTGCGTGACCTTGTTGATATTGTCGGTCTCAAGCCGGATAAAAAGGTATGATTACGATAAACTGGCAGGCAACAAATTTTTTTAATTTATAATGAATCCTCGTAATACATAATAATAATAATAATAATATAATGATAATGATAGTATAAGTTGAACTTAAATGAAGCATCGAGGACTCTCATACTGAAACTTAAAATGTGGGTTCACATTTCTCAGTTTTGGGGCTTGTAAGTCACATAGTGAGGTGGAAATTCCGAAAAAAGTTACATAGGAATAAGAATAATTACAATAAAACAAAAGGACAAGTGTCGGCTAAAGTGGACCATTGACAAACTTTCCATTTGCAATTATTTTGAGCAGATTTATGATAAATCTGGAATTTTATATTTATATTTTGAATAAAACGTGCTCTCATATAATAGCAGCCACTACTTAAGCAGCCCACAGTACACAGGCGGCTCCTTACAATTTTTGCCATGAATAGTGAAAGATTTGTTCTTTCATTGGTTAAATTTTTCAAGAAAGATTATTTGAAGTAGGCGTTTGGCCATAGATATCAAAAACAAATTTACTTTTTTTAGAATTTTTGAAGTTGGAGTTGTGTTTGGCCATAGTTTTAGAAATTGTAGTTTTTGATGAAATGTAGTTATAAAAAAGTGAAAAAAGTGATTTTTTTTTTTAAAAATAAATTTTTTGAGTTTTTGGTATTCCGGAAAGTGAAAAAAATTTCGGAAAAAAGTGAATAATTTTATGGCCAAACGGCACCTAACTTAGAAAGTTTCGAAAGAAGCGCTCCACTATCTTTTATAACTATCCGAAACTTAGTAATCCGACTAATTAATTCATACTTTTAATAGAGTTATTCATCCATCCACCATACCTATAAATGTTATAATAAAATGTTCAATACCAACTGTTTGCCTTTTTTGCCCTGTTACTTCGATTCAAGATACCAACAACAATATACCCAGTGTAATTTCACTGTGATTCAAAATGTCAAGATGTTTCTAAAACTTGAAGACAAATAAGAATTTAATTTATTTTACATTAGTGTGTAACTTATACCTGTAAAGGCATTATACCTTACTTTAAATATTAGAAATTTCACATTTTAAAGAAGCTTACGTGCAGTTAGTTGAAAACTCAGAAATTAATGTGTTCATACGTAATAAATCGACATCATACGGTAAAAATCTGCATGCCGTATCACCCAATAAAATTGTGATTATCCTCATCTTTATTCTTTCCATGCTTTACTGTAGAATGTAGAAAAGTTTGTTCTTATAGCAGAAAACGTCCTATGATAACACACATCAAAGAAAAATTAGACTTCTTGTAATGATTGTGTGTGTGTGTTGGGTTTTCTTTGTCCACATGATAATTTACCTTGACAATTGTCACTTTCTCCTGATGAGGAGGAAATCAAAAGTCCCAATTAAAAATAAGGGAGGAAATCAAAACGATAGGGACAGGGACAAGGGACAAATATATCCAGAAAAAGAGACAAGAAACTGTTCTGCCACTATAATGCATTTTTTTTTTTTTTGTTAATTCAAAATTCAATAATAATGCACTACCCCTTTATAAATTGTGACACCATTTTTTTTTAATCTGTCCCAAAAAAAATATCATATTTTTATATTTAAAAGTAATTTAACTTTATGAGTTAATTTACAATCACATTTATATTTTACAGAAACACATTTATATAAAGCTTGTTTTGAACCACACATTTTAAAAATCTTCCTATCTTTCTTAAACTTCGTGTCAAATCAAGTAGTGCCACATCAATTGGGATGGAGGGAGTATATAATAATACTACTAGGTAGTGTAAATGGCCTACTACTAGTACGAGAAAATTATTTTCAAGCGAAAAGAGACATAAAACTTTATTAAATTCATTCTTAAGCTTGCTTTCAATGTAATTTTGGAAACAATTTCCCCAATTATTCAAAACATACGCACAAATAACACTTGCAAAATTAGTAATCTTTAAAATTATTCACCTTTCAAACAGTAGCAATAATATCCCCATTTCTGGAAAGTGAGCACATGATTCACATGAGCATAAAAAAATTACAGATCACAAATCAATACAACAAAGCGTTGACACAATCTCCGATGTGGGACTCAGCACGTGATATATCACGTACTATTCTCTCTGTTTTTTACATTGACATAGTTTTCCTTATTCAGTACAAAAAGGAACACGTAATTCACATGTACACAGTAACTGTACTTCAGTTTCACAAATGACCCTTCTTGTTTCTTGAGCCATTTGGCCCAATCTTATCCTCTGCATTACCAGAATAACCATCTGACTTCACTTCCCTTCTTTATAGAATGGAAAATACATTTATTACAGTACCTGACGGACACATGAAAGTTAGATTACTTTTTAAGATTTTCCTAACAAAAGTATTTTTTTTTGATAACCAAGAAATCTCCGAGGACTAGTGACGCGCAGTTCAATCCAACCCTTCTCCACTTGAATATCATGCCTTTCTCTGTTGCAGGATTTGAACTTGTGTAATGCTTAACTCATACATCACACAC
This sequence comes from Lycium ferocissimum, assembly GCF_029784015.1. NCBI lineage: Eukaryota > Viridiplantae > Streptophyta > Magnoliopsida > Solanales > Solanaceae > Lycium > Lycium ferocissimum. Next base: position 39,083,016 of record NC_081350.1, on the reverse strand, counting down.
GATGTGCTGTTAATGATAGATCAAAATCGTTGAGCGCCCTTTTTCAAACAAAATTTAGAAGGGCCATAGGTCGCCCCAAAGGGATCGTCGTGCTTGATGATGCAATGTTGGGTTTTTGCTCTTTGTAATAACAAACCGGTCAAACGAACCTTCAGTGCCTTCTCTGTTCATTGATCGACAAACGTCCATTTCAATCCGCTTTCCCCTTCTTAAAGGACTGTATATGATTCTTCCCCAACCACCACCAAGATCGGCGTGGGCCATTTCTTCACCTTCTTCCTCCCATTCATCATTGTCAGTAATGGCATCTGTTTCCGTAGCATCAGAATCATAGGATATGGGGTCTTCTTCTTGAACATCCTCATCTTCTGAAATGAATTGGTCCTCTGACATAAAAGGAGAAATGTCACTACTTTGCAATGAGTTAACGCGCATTAAATAATTGTCAAAAAAAATAAAAATAGATGGCTAAGAAAAACTAATATTTAATATTGATAGCAATACCATAGTCAATCTCTAAATCCTCTGGATTTCTTCTGGCATGCTGCTCCTTCAATGTCTCAAACTTCATACCATCCAGTGGCCAAGGCTCTCTACTTGAAACAAGAAATTAGTTCAATAGAGGTTATCTGAAGGTGGCGAAAAAAAAAAAAAAAGGAAGAAGCTACTGAAATATCACTGTGTAACAAGCTAAAAACAATTTAACCATTGTCATGTCGTATTATTGAATAACTTGCCTTGGCCGTTCTCCTCGTCTAAAAGCGATAAAGCTAAACTTTTCATCTTCAAAGCCACGTAGAGGCTCGCCTTTCGACCGCTACAAGACAACGACATAAGAGTCAAAAAACATGATTCATAACCAGGTATAGAGAAAGCTCACTCAAGAAACGGGAGAAGGAAAGAATAATGATGATATTGCCAGCAAGATCAATTTCTTAGCTGGGAACTTGAGAGTAGAATATATCTGGCCCTATGCGAGATTAGAGGGGGTAAGAAGAGACTGAATCAAATTCAGAGAGCTCAGGTAGAATTGCAAAGGAATGTGAGGCAAACCTTGTAGGCACGTTGAGATGTTGTTCTTTGCAAGCGTTGAACAAAATGACAATATTTTCCAGTGTTATCCAGAGGACAACGTCCGTCATGTGGACACTGCAAGGGGGCAAAAAAAAATCAATTCAGACAGAAAAACTGTAGTCCAATCTATTCAAGTCATTACACCATAAACTTAAAAAACACTTACCGGAGCAACTATATATGCCCCATTCTTTAGTGTCGTCAATGCTGTAGATTCTTTGCCAGATACATCTTCTAGTTTGCGACTTCTCTAGAAATTAACATTTAAGAACAAACGGAAAAGGTTGTTAAGAATTCACATTCCAAATTGGAATAAACCAGCCGCCTCCCTCCATTCAAGTAAATTCCAAAAAGTGAGTTTTACCCTTTTCTCCATCCATAAAATGTGAGATCGCATTTGAGATATAATATTAGATCCTTGTGGTGTTCCTGGTTCTACCAAGACCTGCTCAACAGTACATTGTCAGAGGGAGAAATAACTTTTGTTTTTCTTACAATCAAGGATGTTTTATACAGCGATAAGAAATAGATATTTCAGTAAACAGACGTGTAAATGGAGGTTATCTTATTCCAATGTCATGATCATGCTATCAGCCTGATAACACTTGAACCGGCAAATTGAGCAGTAACTATACCAATAGCATGCGAAAAATTCTACACGAGAAATAACCATCGCCTCCCCCTTACTCAGTTAGTAGTCAATTTTTTTTATGAGCACCTGGCTCGATTCTTTTACACAGTCGTCGCTCTCTTTTACGCATGCAGCTCCCCATTTAAAACACCCCTCCTTCCCCCCCCCCCCCCCCTCTCTCTCCCTTGTGAAGTCTATTCTTATTTAAACTGTGTCTGTATCCTGACCCTCATTGTCCATACAGTAAGACAGAAACTAGAGCATATTACAGTCACCAATTATGACTTGCAGTCTGCTGTGGAATCGCTCGGTACCAGTGCTCACGTTTTTAAGGCTGTACTCTAGAGGAGTATCTTCACTCGAATGCATTTACTTACAAAAGAATGTGTGTGTGTTATAATAATCTGCAGAAGTTGGAGGAAGAACTTCACATTTGACTTTGAGAAGCTATCAGAGTTTTGGATTGAATTAAAAAAATCAAATCCTACAGCAATGAAGGCTTTATATGATTTGCGCTTAATACTGCCTGCACTTCCCATGTCAAATTTGTATGACACACTTCTCATGTCAGGATGCAGCAGATACTTTATTATTTTATACGGTTTTCACCAATTTTAAGAATTCAACTTCATCTGACAAACATATTTACATTTTGATAAAAGTTTATCAGCTATTAGTCCACTTTACTTGTCACATTTTTGGTTTACACGTCCCTTAAGAAAGTATGTGTTTTGACCATAGTACCCTTATTCATTATCTTTAATCATTTAGAATTTTAATCTCTCTTCAATAAATATTCTCTCTTTACTTCATCAAAAAAAAAAAAAAGGTCTCTCTTTAATCTCTCTTCACTTAGGTTTTCTGTGCTAATTAGTCCATGTTTATTGCTTTCCATGAATAATTATTACAGGGAAAAATGGGAAGAATGTACTCAATTATATCTTGGTTTTCTAAAATGACAACTATTTTAGGTGGTTGAATTATTCATGAGCACACTTGCGAATGTTCTATTCCTGGAAGTGACAGAAAGGAACTTCTAAAGTATAACATCTCACCTCCCCCTAAATCTTCAAATCATCAATAATGAATGCAGTATGCTGAAACATGTAGATATAAAGCTTAAGAATGGATTTTAACACATACCAGAACATCTCCTGTCAGTTCCCAAAGCTGGCGTACAACCGTGATTCTGTCCTTAAGAGATGGAATTTCTCCAAGTACATATGACTTCGGTCAAACAAAGTTAAAAACAGATCAGCAACAAGGTGCCAAAAATATTCACAAAATACGGATCTATCAGAGGAAAGCATCAATACATTCTTGTTAATGAAAAATAAAACAATAAAATTATACATTTTTCTTAGATGAAGTAATAAAGTATTACAATGAGAGCATCCAGAGGATGCAAAAGAAGTATAAAAACTGGGGAAATTCCTACACAAATTTAAGAAGCTGACACCACAATAAGATTGTACTTACAGCAATCACAAGATCATGTTGTCTGTCACTCTTTTTGACATCCTTAGAGAGTGCTTGAATGCTTCCATAACTTTGAATGAGTGGCAAATTTTTAAGACCTGCAGCAATTACAAGACATATTTCACCATCTTTATCAACCTCACATTTTCTAATTACAGCAGTAGAACGTTAATTAAAAATATATGTCGACGGTTTGCTGGAGACAGCAATGTGAAAATAACACTTTTTTTTTTTAAAAAAAAAGGGTAAGGTCAAGCAATATGAAGTGATTCTTAACCACTGGCTATGATACTCCTTGGTTGTACAAAAACAGTAACAGGCCACAACCTTATCATGCAGCACATATGTCCCGGGGACAACAACAACTGACTCCAAGATATGACATCTCGGGTTGTAGTTTATGAAGCTCAGCCAATCTCATTCATATCAAGATGCACTGCCCAAAAGCTTAAGGCATACAAAATGATGTTGGCGAATCTGTCCTCTGATACGAGAACAATTTCGCTTAAAGTTGTATCAGCTTTATGCACAAATTTAATAAGACGCACACATAGAGAGACTTATAATACTTTGTGTGAGAAGCACGGACTTCATGTCCTTTATATTTCCACAGCAATAAGACTAAGAGCACAATTACAGACACACCTCCACCTAAGCCCACTCAGAAACTTGAACGAGCTGATCAGTGAAGTAACCAATAACTATTAATTAGGATTCCAAAACATATAGTAAAAGTCTAAGATTTTCCAGGCCAAAAAGAGTCAATCGAACACCAGAATGTACCTTTTATAAGGTTCTGTCCAGCACGCTGCATGGACTGTGATGGCTCTACCAAATTAATTCTATTCAATGACCGCGGCCACACTTCTCTAACTGCCCTGCATGACCACACAATTCAATAACTTATCAAACGGAAGGGTCTAACAGAAATTAACACATAGGTTGGATAATTAACCAGCAGAAATCATTTAAACAACAAAATATCAATCTTCTTACCAAAAGGCAGAACCAGTCCCAGCCCCAAAATCCAACACCTTGGCAGGTGCAAAACCAGGCAATCTTCTGCGTACCTAAAGTACAAGCACATTAAAGCACACTCACTTTTAGCAACCAAAATCTACATTCATGTTTCAAAATCCAAAGTTCGAAAAATCCTGAAACATAATTTCTTTACCTCACTAAGGACTCTATAAAGAGCAGAGTAAACAGCAGGCATACGGGACGCCAAATAGGCAAGTGTTTCATCTTCCCAATACTTGAGGCCAATGTCACCATAGTTGCTTTTGATTTTCCACCGCTGCGAACAATCAATAGACTTGAGAGGATCTTCAAAAAGCTCCTTGGATGTGGAGGTTGGAAGCATCAAATTCACTTCCTTTATTTGGCTGAATGATTGTGATAACCTCAACACTTTTCTCTTCATATGTGGCTCCTCTTGCTCTGCAATAAAATAGATCCAACCGAAACACAAAACTTTAGAGCAAGATCAAATAGAATTGCATCAATCAGTCAACCAACATCCATATGCAGACAATTGCAAAACAAGCCTTCCCATCTCCTAAGACATACAAAATCACGATGAGAAAAAACAACAGATAGTTCATCTCAAAAGGAAAAAAGGACCAATATTTGACGCATATCAAAAGTGGCTAATGTAAAATCAAGAGAGGGTTTGGCAGCAAAAGAAAGAGAGATTGTACTTGGCAATGCTTTGAATATGACAAAGTTGACTGCTAATGTGAAGGAAGCATTTATGCATGTGCCTTTTTTCCAGATATTCTCAGCATGACTCTACAGAGAAAAAGAGGCGGAAACGAACATTTTCCAAGCTTTTAGCTATACCAAGCTCTAAAACTTAAAGCAAGAACTTGACTTAACAAATAAGGATAACTCGTTTTCACAAATTAACTTCTTTTTGCCAAAGATACTGACAAAATCAGTTTCAAGATAATATCACAATTTCAATAGTGGCTCTGGTAAAACGAACGAGATTATTATACAAGAAAATACTCCCTTTGTTTCAATTTGTTTATCTTACTTCCCTTTTTTGTCTGTTTCAAAACGAATGTCTCTTTCCTTTTTTGGCAACTCTTTAATTCCAACTTTTCACATGGCATGTTTAAAACCGCAAGATTAAAGGGCATTTTGGTACATTCCACATCAAGATTCAAAAGTCTTCTTTACTTTCTTAAACTGGGTGCCAGGTCAAAACTAGACAAACTAATTGAAACGGAGGGAATATACGCTAACAATAAGCCTTGATTCCTACATTCTTCTTTTGTAAACTGATGCTCAATATACTAGAAAAAGAATGGAAGAGAGGGTTGTTTATTTATTGGCATTACGGTATTAGGACTGAAGGCATTATCTACATATTTTGGAAGCTAGCAGAGCTGAAAACAGCTAATTTTCGATTATAACGAAAAAAAACTAGAAATATACTAGAAAAAGCATGCTCCTAGGATTATCTATGCTAAAAGGTGATATTTTGAGCATGAAATGTAATAATTAAGGGACTATTTCAGCCAAAACTCTAAGCAGGCACATCCTAATGAAATCAATGTTCAAATAAACGTTTTTAAAATATGAAAAAGGATTCAAATTCACCTCGGAGATACCATTCGATAGCTCTACGAAGATGAAAAACAGCTAATTTTTCGGTTTGTCGAAAAAAGTATTCAGCTTTTACTTGCTTGAAGGATTATATATGCTAAAAGGTGATACTTTGAGTATGAAATGTACTACATAAGGGACTATTTCAGCCAAAAAATCAAATAAATGTGCATAAACATGAGGCACCAAATTCTTCGGTTTATCAAAAAAAAGTGCTCCATCCGTCCCAATTTAAGTAGCCATTCGGCCATAAAAATTATTCACTTTTTTTACTTTTAGGCGTTTGGCCATAAATATTCGGAGTTGTATTCCGGAATACCAAAAACAAGAAAAACTTGTTTTTCAAAATTTTTTCACTTTTTTACACTACATTTCACCAAAAACTATGGCCAAACAAAACTCCAACTTCAAAAATTCCAAAAAAAAGTGAATTCATTTTTGATTATTTATGGCCAAACAGGGCCTTAGGTGTCTTATTTTCCTTTTTGATCTGTCCCAAAGAGAGCGTCTCTTTCGTAAGTGGGCTGTTCAAACACCACATCATACATGACAAGTTTAAAATCACAAAATTCAAATGACATTTTAGTACATTACACACAGTCTTTTTTTTTTTAGGACTACAAGATTCAAACCATCCAAAAAAAAGTGTTACCTTTGAGATATTTTTTGATAGCTCTACGAAGACGGATAGGAACAATACGGCATCGTTCAGATTGTTTAGCTGCTGATTTGAGTGCTTCCGCTGTGAACTTTGGAACGGTTTCTGTTACTATTGACCCCATTTCTTTGACACCGGAAAATTGAGGATTTTTAGGAGGGTTTAAGGTCTGCTACACCAACGTTACTTTCTTCCATTGCTGTTGCGTCGCTTAAAGAACTAATGCTACACATTTGAAGGGCTAAATCAAAGACCAGCCCATTTGAAGGACAAACCGTGCAATTTTACTCAAATTTTGGAGTGGCCTTCAAATGCACTCACTGGTCTTTAATTTTTGGCCCTTAAATTGGTGGTCTTTAATTTTTGACTCTTTCGTCTAATACCTCGAGGTTTGGGGTTTGAATTCTGGCTCAAAAAAAAAAAAAAAAAAATTTTGCAAGATAAAATTTGGTAGTAAAGTTAGGTCTTAAGGCAGCTGAAGGCAAAATTTAAGGTAGAGTTTGCCTCAAAACTCTGCACTCTACCTGAAGGGAGCAAAATTCTGTCTGGCAGAGGTTTGCAGGCAAATTTCTGTCTTGCGAATCCAAACTCTATCTTGAAATTTTTTTTTTAATTTTTGTTTGAGCGAGGGTTTGGACCCGAAATTGGGGGTTCTAGCAATGGCCAAAAATTAAAGACCACCAATTTAATAGACTAAAATTAAAGACCACCCCAAAAAAAGGGAATTCCTGCTAATTGCCCGTATAGCCTATAAGGATTTGGGCCTATCAGGAAGGCCCAACATAGTGCACAGTCATTTGCACTTTTTGTTCCCCATCTTGTGCTGGTCTTTAATTTTTGTCACCCAAGACAAACAATTTTTTTTATTTAGCATAAGTTTATATTTTCGCATCATAATATCTCACAAGTTATGCCTCACGCCTTTAAAAACTTGTGTCTCGCTGGGCATAAGTTCGATTGCTTAGGTTAAAAATTAAAGGCCAGCACATTTGAAGGACAAAATTAAATACTACCCCATTTGAAGGTTAAACCGTGCAATTTGGTCATTTGCACTTTTGTCCCTATTTTGTGCTGGTCTTTAATTTTTGTCCTCATGGGCAAACAACTTTTTCGCGGGGTGTAAGTTGATAATTTCGCGTCATAATACTCCATAAGTTATGACCTGCATCCTTAAAGAACTTATGCCCCGCTAGGCATAAGTTCGATTTTGAAGGGGAAAATTAAAGACAGCCCATTTGAAGGGAAAACCGTTCAACTATTTCACATCCATTTGCTCTTTTGTCCCTATTTTGTGTTGGTCTTTAATTTTTCTCCCTTAAGACAAATAACTTTTTTGCGGAGTATAAGTTTATACTTTCACATCATAATATCACACAAGTTATGCCGGAGCCATTAAAAAACTTTTGCCCCACTTGGTATAAATTCAATTTTAAAGTTCAAGAAATAAAGACCAGCTCATTCGAAGAACAAATCGTGCAATTTCCTTCCCTGTCCATTCTTTTGAAGTGGAGGCCCATTATAATTACACAAGAAGAGCCCATTTCAAGGCTACCCTGTCCACTGGACTGTGAGGAGACTGGAGGCAATACTGCTACTCAACCTCCTAGTGTAATTACATTTTTTTGCACGGATTTCCTTCAAAGGCACTGGTCTTTAATTTTTGTCCTTCGCTTAAAAAAGTAGCTGAAAATACTCTGAGATTTTGGGTTCGAACTCCCGCTCTATTAAGAAAAAAAAAATCGCAAGGCAAGGCTTCGCGAAAAGTTTGCCTTATATAAAACTATAAGGCTGAATTTAGTTATGCTTTGTATGGCAGAATTTTAAGGCACACCTGCCTTAAGGCAAAATTTCGCAAGGCCGATTTTTTTTTTTTTTACTCTGCTGGAATTCTACTAAAGTTAGGCCTTAACTTTTGCCCAAATAAGCCTAATTTTACTACGAAACTCTGCCTTGCGATTTTTGTTTTGACCGAGTCGGAATTCGAACCCAGAACCTCGGGTATTTTAGGCAAAGGACAAAAATTAAAGACCAGCAAATTGAGGGACAAAAATTAAAGACCACCACCGGATAAGGGTAATCGTGCAAATTGCCCGTGTCATTACGAGCTCATTTGAGCTCAAGAAAGCTTAAGCCCGGGATAAATGGGCAAATAAAAAAAAATTGAACAGCTAATCGAGTTTTAGTAAAGAAATAATATTTGGACGATCGTACCCGTAGACTAAAAAAACTACGAATGGACTTTAAAACTTTAGGAAAAATTCATTGAGTTTCACACTTTTATCAGTTTAAATCCATGACATAATGTTATAGTCAAGATCGGAGAAGTACCATGAGTGAAATAATACTTTTCACATTATTTCACCTATCTATTCCACTAATGATCCCGATTTAAAACTTATATATTTTATTGTCGCTCCGATACCTATTTTAAAATTTTATTACGAAGTATCGTCAGTGAAATAATTCTTTAATATTATTCACTGATGATGTCTATTTCAAACACCATTATCTACACTGTGATCTAAATTGAAATGGTCTAAAATAATTTTCTTGAGATGTTTGTGTTTGTCATAATTTTTTTTTAGATATTCTGCTACTTCCTCCAATTTTTATGTGTTTTGTGTAACAAATGTAGCTAGGCTGGAAGACATATTTCGGGAGTTGGCTAATTTTCTTTGGGACCCTGGTTAAAGGAGCATGTGCACTCAGAGGCAGAGCCAAGATCCGAAACTTGTGGGTTCGAGGTTCTAATTCTTTAAAGTTACTGGGTTTTTAATTAATTATTTGTATATATTTGACAAAAATTCTAATACAAATATATGGTTCGGACAAAAGCTATTGGGTTAAACCTACACCCAAAGAAGCTTCACCCCCGTGTGCACTATGTGTGAAGATGACTATATATAGAAGGTAACTATTCCATTAGGTTATGCTGTGAAGTTATTTCTCTATTTTCTTAATTGGTTAGATTAATCCTGGAACCTCCCTCCCTTCTTACTTTTCTATTTCTTCTTCCCTTGGAAGATTTGGTTACTAGCTTGGAGTAATTGTAATAGTTTGAAGATGAACTCTTATAGTAATGCATGTGATTACAATTCACCCTATCAATATAATTTTCCTTCATTACATTTTGCTTTACTACGAAAACTTTCCAAGTTAGTTCATCAGTCATATCTCCAACTAATTAAAGCCAAACAAATTATATCAGGAACTACCAAATCAACTAAAGGAGTTTGATGATTAACTTGCATGTGGGACGTTTTTCTCAAGCATAGTAATAAAATCATGAAAACTTCCCTACTACTTAATTTACTGGTGAAATAGTTAAAAAGGAAGGAAAAAAAAAGTAGAAACAGATTAGACTATTCAGGAAAGAGTCATCATATAACTTTCTGGTAGTCAATTTGGACAATAGTGTGACAAAATAATTAAAAGGAATACTATTTAATTTATAAAATGAATTCAAATTTATATCTTCAAAAATTCAAACAAAAACAAAAAAATCAAATTTGCTTTAAAACTTGGCCCTCATATGGAACTCAAGATAAAGTGAATAACTGCTTTTTAGGTTCTTATCTATTTATTTGCTTTTTCCCATATTTTTTTTGGCTGACTTTCTTTGAAAGAAGAAAATACTAATCTTTCTTTTCAGTGACGGAGCCAGGAATTTGGCGAAGGATATGCAAATTTTCTTCTAACTTGTGTTAAGGGTGTGCAAAATTAAATATAAATGCATAATAACTAACATTTAACCTATATACACTGCATAATTTTAAAGCAAATTATATTCATGTTTCTTTTACATGGGAAATTGGTCATAGGATTATATTCATGCCAACCAAACAGGCTAACACTAAGTCTTGTCATAGAGAAAATAATTTCGTGACAGCTCAATCCACTAACCAATTTTTCTTATAACCAAACAGCTATTCCATGATATATACCCACGAGAATATGCGTGGGGGGGGGGGGGTGGGGGTGTAAATCATGGTTTAGTTAAATCAAATCATTGTTTTTATAGTTGATCCTTTGATTTGGCACAAACATCCAGTCATTAATGATGTCTTTTTTGTTTTCCATCTGATATCAATTACGCGCTTTGGGACTCCGACTAATTCGAATTCCCGCAGTATGAGGCCCTTAAAGGAAGAAGCGCTTCCTATAAAAAACAAAAAAATTCTTTGACTCAAACCCGAGACCTTTAACTATAGGGTGGAGGAAGTATATTCATCCCACTACAACTTCTGGTCGTAATAATGCTATCAATATAATGGCAGATCTAACCATAAGTTCGCTAATTAGACAGAAAGTATTTTAGAGGCGAACCTAATAGATATATGTGTACCTCAAAAACAAGTAAGGACAGAGCTTAAGTGTGTGTGTGTATATATATCAGAACCGATTCTTTCAACTTAGAATTGATCATAACATTTAGGATATGTGTCGCCGATAAATTGAGCATTCCAGACTTACCAAGCGTTTCGATATTTCAAATGAACAATTTCAAAAACTAGTGATTCTAACAACGTATTGCAGAGTTGATCGTTTGGACAAATGACAGCACTTTCCTAAGAGCGAGCACTGATTAAAGCCAGTTTGGTTAAGAAATAAGAATAGTTTAGTGTTCCAAAGACAGTGGAGTTAGTTTCCTCCTTACTCCTTTTTTTCAAACATCAGTCGAATGAACTGACAAAAGTTTAATAATTAAGCTAATTAATCTTTGTGCTAATTCATAGTAGTTATAACATTAATTGTATAGCTTAGTGGATAGCAATACGTCAGCGATTATCTCAGCAGATACATGCATAATTTTATGTTAGTGGTGGGACATTGAATAAATCACTTGATGAATATAATATAACCATTCACTTTAACCAACAAGAAAAAAGCCTAATTTCTTGGAGATCAGCATTAAAAGATAAAACACTTGTTTGTTTATTGTTTGTTTAGGCATTAAATGATATAAACAAGAAAGAACTTAATATTGTAATATTATCTACCCAATTAGCAGTAAGCACCTAAAGAATTGGAGAGTTGGGTTTGGTGATCTCTGAGCATTAGGCTGATTTTTGAGATTTAGCTATTTAGTGACTTTATGACTAGATAAACCAAATTGCTTTTCTTTCTTTTTCATTCTCATTTCTTTAATTAATACTTCCTCCTTCTTTTTTGTTTTTTGTGCTCGCTTAACTGGTGATTTATATTGATTTGGGCAATTCGCAGGAATGCCCCTTATTCGGGGTGGTCTTTAATTTTTGCCCTTCCCCTAGAATATCCTGAGGTTCTACGTTCGAACCCCAGCTCAAGCATAAAAAAATTTAAAAAAAAAAAAATCGCAAGGTAAAGCTTTTGTAAAAGTCTGCCTTATGTTGCATAGGTTGCCTCAAAGCATAACTAAAGTTCTGCCGGATCCAACAGAGGTTGCCTTACAAGGCAGGCTTTTAGTTATGCCTTAAGGCAACCTCTGCCGCATAAGGCAGACTTTTCCCAAAGCTTTGCCTTGAGATTTTTATTTTTTTATTTTATTTTTTTACTGAGCCGGAGTTTTGAACCCTGAACCTCAGGGTATTTTTAGCCACTTTTTTAAGTGAAGGGAAAAAATTAAAGACCACGAATTTGAGGGGCAAAAATTAAGGACCACCCCAAAATAAGGGCAATCCGGGCAAAAAAAAAAAAAAGATTTATATTGCCAAATTGGATTAAGGGATTTTTAGCACTTCTGGTCCTAGGTTATTGGCATATTTTGCTTTTGATCTTTGTGACATATGACTATCATTTTTAACTATTAAAAAAAACGTGTAATTTTGGTCCCTTCATATAAAAATATGTTATATTTGGTTTTATAGAAGTATATTACGGTCAAATATGAAGTAATAGTGCAAATTTAACATAACACATGAATAGTTAAGCAATGGAACGATTAATACTTCAGGTAAGTTTGTAAAAATTTACAGTAAAGGGATCAAAAGTGCATAATTCCACTAATTGAAGGTCTAATATGCTTAGATACATACCATAGGGACTACAATAAGAATTTACCAACAATAGAGGGACCAAAATGCTGTTAATCCTAGATTAATTTTTGAAAAAACAATATTATTATTGGAAATATATTGTAGTTGGTTTAGGATTTTTGGCTTTTTGTTCCTTTTGTTTTTATTTTGGTGAGGTTAGATTACAAGAAATAGCAGTTAATTAAAACTAGCATTTTCCTAGAAAGTTGACAAATGATAATTAAGTATAATAGAGGCTTAATTCATAAGAAAATCATGAAACATTGTCGTTTAACAATTATTTGCATAACTAAAAGGGCATAATTTATCATCATGGAAAGGTGGTTGTGGATGGAATAGAAGATTAGTCAAATCATAGGATGATTAATATATTTGAAAAAAGATAGAAAGATTCCAAAAACTAAAAACCTTAATTTAAAAAAAATTAAAAAATAAAAACCTAATTTCAAGGAAGGGTCCAAGGTAAGATCTGGGGTTCCCACAGGAAAAGAGTGGCAATGATTGAAGTATGGTTGTATTCAATTGATCCATTTTGTGTTGCTTTCATTTTAAAATCCAACTTTTTTTAGTTTCAGATTTGGAGATTTATAAAAGTTAGTGGAAAAACCCATGACCATTGTGCATTAGCATATGGTGTAATAATTTATAGATTTATTAATCCTAAATTTCTGTCCTCAATGCATGCCGCGGTCAACTATATGAGGCTCTTTGAAATTTAATTTGCATATTGAAGTTGAGGTTGAATCATACATCTTGTTTTTAATAAATGGACACTTAGGGCCCGTTTGGTCATAAATACCAAAAACTTTTTCACTTTTTTTGGAATTTTTGAAGTTGGAGTTGGAGTTGGAGTTCTGTTTGGCCATAATTTTTGAAATTGTAATTTTTGATGAAATGTAGTGTAAAAAAGTGAAAAAAGTTGAAAATTTTTTAAAAACAAGTTTTTCTTGTTTTTAGTATTCCGGAATACAACTCCGGAAAAAAGTGAATAATTTTTATGGCCAAACGCTAAAAGTAAAAAAAGTGAAAAAAATTTCCGGAAAAAAGTGGATAATTTTTATGGCCAAAGGCCCACTTAGAGAAATAAAGTTGAAGCAGTGCATGTTAAGCAGAGAGTCCAAAAGAAAAAGGGAAAAAGAACAAAAAAGAACTATGGTTAACTAAAGAAAAAAATAAGACAAGAAAGAACTCTAGGTAGAAGAGGATTCAGTAAGAACCTACAAACTTCAAATTTGGATCCGCTTTTAATTATAACCGCATAAATCTCATAGCAATGTTTAAGATGACTACAATTATAAAAATGTTTATTTCTAACTTAAGTTTTTGCTCAAGTAAATTGTATCATATAAGTTGAAACAAATGGAAAGCGAATCTCAAATGTAGGTTACGGGTCACGGAAACTTTAATATTTTTTGTCCAAACCTTATATATAGAGGCGGATCTAGAATTTGAAGGTGGCGGGTGCCACAATTTTCTTCAATGTACATCTTGTTAGGAACGTATATTTGAGTCGGGTCCATCTCTTTTTTGTTTATTCGGGTTAACTTAATAGGCTTTTTTTTTTTATTTGCAAATATGAAAATTACATCTCAAAAATCAAGAAACGAACATAATTAGCATCTTAAATAAGGAATCACACCCATTAACAACATAAGTAAAATCAACATTTTCACCAAGGGACTTGCAACTCTTATGTATATAAAAAAATAAATTTGCACAAGTAAAATAACATTTTCAATAAGGGAATTACACCAATCAAAATAAGGAAAATAATAGAAAAACTCTTCGATAGGTAAATACACCCCATAAGTAAATGTAAAATTAGATAAACTACAAGTTCTCAAAAATAAATCATAAATTTCATATTTTTTCTAAGAAGTGCTTAAGAAATTTCCATCATAATTTAGGTAGTAACGTGATTTAAATTGAATTTAACAATTATAGAATAGCATAAATTTTTATAATACACTCCCTCCGTCTATTTTTATTTGTCCACTATACTAAAAATATATGTCCACTTTTACTTGTAAGTTATATAGTTTAAAAAACAAAGACATAATTTACCATTTTATAACTATTTTACCCTTATTATCAAGTACTCCAATTCATTTCTCATTTTATTTATTACTTATTAAGAGTGTCTCAAGTCAAATATAGACAAGTAAACAAGGACGGAGGGAGTAATAAACAAAAAAAAATTATAAAAAAAATTAAATTTTGATCTCAATCCAACATTCCCATTGAGACCCAAGTTTTTCGATTTAAATACTTACAGATTTGAGATTAAGAGAAATGCTTAATTTAAGGAATTTTGAAGTTTCTATTTGTGTGTTCTCGCTAGAGATCACAGATAAAATAATAGAAAAGAGGAAAGGCAATATAAATAATAAAAGGATAAATAGAAAATTGGGAGAGCCGAAAAGGAAATTACCGGTACAAAGGAAATAAAAAGCACAAAGAAAAACGGGAGTCGGAAAATGTTCAAGATAGATTCAAACTTGTGTCCACCAGCTGTGACACCTTTGTCTAATTTACGATTGGGGGTGGCCGGATCAAATATTTAACCTAATTTAAACAAATTACAACATAAGTACATAAAAAATTTATTAATCTAAGGGGTGCCATGCCACCCCAACCCTAAAGGATGAATCCGCCCCTGCTTATATATACCATAATATATCTATTAAATATCTCCAAACTTTTGACTATAAATTCTATTATTATAATATTAATTAGAATACATTATAGAGACTCATAAATTTTAAATTATGTATTCATCTCGGAATGGAGTATTTATTATTGTGGGAACATTCTAAAAGAGAGCGTGCATAATTACTCAACCCATTGGATTCCTCAATATTTTCTTCTTCCTGTCCCAATTAAGCAGTACATTGCATGGCTTTCAATGCAAGTCAAAGGGGAATGAGGCATTAAAATAGACTCATCAAACCCAATGCTCATTTCAAACACAATTAATGTAGAAACTAATTAAGCATAGTTTAGCTCCTATATGTAAACACAGGAAACCAGAAGCATGCATCATTTTCAAAGTCTAGGAATTAAGCCCCAATTATTTTTTTCTTTCAAAATAAATAATTACATAATCATATTTATTGTTTATACACATCTATGAATTGGTCCACATAATTTGTTAGCCGGGGGGCAATGGTCCTAGTTGAACTAATAATGTTCTTTGAAAGGCAAATTTTTCAAGAATCTCATTTTAATTACATTATATAGAGCATTTCCCTATGTTGGAATCGAAGTTGTTAGTCAAAACTTTCCCCATGTGCTCTTATTAGAAAATTCATGCGATTTCATTGTACCTATGAACTTGGTTCTCGAAAAGCATTCAAACTAGCTCCCAGTTGAAAACCAATTGAAAATTAACCACTCTTTTTTTCTTTTTTTGTTTGTTTAATTAATGCTCTTTTTACTTTTTTGGGGGTGGTGGCCGGTGGGGTGCGGGGTTAACTCAGTGTGAAGTGTGTGCTTCATTGTTTTGACTGAATTCTGATTGTTTTACCCTTTCTTGAAGGCAATAATGTCACGTCCTTAGTCTTCAACTAAGCGCACGTGCGGCACTTGACAACTCGCTCACGTTCTTACATAACTTGCTCACGATCTTGCTATGCCAAGTCAGCCTAGATTAATACACTCAAGATCGCTAAGGGAATAGTAGGTGAATAAGACAAGAGAAATTTGCTAGAAGGAAGCTTTTTATTATAGAAGATTTGATTGATTTTTGCTGATGGTTTACAAATGAATGACCCTCTTATTTATACTACTCACCTAGAGACTAGTATGTAAATAATTATTATTATACAAGTCCCTACATATTTATAAATAAGCCTCTATTCTAGAAATCTCTACACAACTAGATTATTCTAAGGACTTTCCATGCTATTCCATAAGGTTCTAAGGTCTTCCATGAGAAATCTCCATATTTCTCTAGAATCTTCTCACATAAGCTAGCCTCCTTTCCATGTAAGCATCCACATAAGCTTCCTGCATGGCAAAAATAGTTCCACGTGGCGCCTAGGTGGCATGATGATGTGGCGGGTCATCACACTCTCCCCCACCCGATGTTGCGACGACCGCGGCGCAATGCTGCTGTATAAACTCTCGAATCTTGTCTTTAAATTGCCACAAGTCTTCGTACCACCGCCATGTGGCCTCCTCCGGTGATTTTCCCTTCCAATAGATGAGGAACATGACAGTGCCTTTTTCCCCCTGTTTCCGCCTGGCCTAGTAGTCAATGATAGCTTTAATCTCCCTATCGTGTGAGACGGTGATGGTAATCGGTGTATGACTTGACCCTTTCCCGGTTAATGCTCCAACTCAATCTTGTGATCCAGCTCACGCCTAAGAGGCAAGCTCTTAGGTAGCTCTTCGGAAATACCATCTTTGTTTTCTTCGAGCAAATTCTCTATCCAAGGCAGCGGTGTCTCTTGGGTACCATTATCTTCCTTCAAATTTGTAATGGTTGCCATCAATGTCAGCTCCTCTTTCTTGAGCCCCTCGACAAGTTGCATAGCTGAAAGTTGCGCATCGCTCTGTTCATGCGACATAGTCACTGTAGGCACTATGCAAGCGCCTTCTCGCTCCATGACCAAGAGACGTTGGAGGTAGGGATCGATCATCGCGTGGCAATGTCTAAAGAATTCTTACCCCAAAACAATGTCAAAGATATCCGTAGTAGTGGCAGTAAAGTTTGACGTACCTTTCCAATTGCCCAATTTGACACCAACTCTATTGACTACACCATGAGCATTTTCTGGCTTAGTATTTACGATCTTGACGAGGGCATTAATTGGAGCGAGCTTCAACTCTAGTCTCTTGTTTATTATTATTGATTTGCTCGCGCGTCACAAAATTATGAGTCGACCTAGTGTCTACCTTTTTGGGCCGGCACGAGCGGGCTTGTTATTGATGGTGAGATCCACGTACTGGTTTTTATTATTATTGATTTGACTATCTTGCTCTCATGACGGTCTCCACCTTTGGCATCGCTACACATTGCCTTGAGTCTAATCGTCCCCCCTTGGTCTATGTGCGATTCCATTGCAACTCCCGCATAGTACAATTTTGCAACCCGTCTATAGCGAAACAATAAGTCATCGTTGGTAGGCCGCTCGTGACTTTCACTTCAACTCCCTTTTGCGCACTTGCGTATAAGACATTACTTAGCCTTTATGAAGTGCTTTAGGTCGGGGCAATTTTTCTCCCAAGCATGGCAGTCTGCGGCCCTCGGTATAAGCAGCATCCCTTCTAGGCTGATATTAGTTCGTCCCTCACTTTCTCCAAGCACCTTCTTTTCAATAGCCCGACGAAAACTTTGGCCGTCGAACTTGTTCGCATTTTGAGTCTTGGAGTATGGTTGTTGCGACTCTCTTTCAACCTCTTAAAGAGTATGACGGTCTCCTCCAAGGGCATCGTCCATCCCTACCGACTTCATTGCCTTGGACTTTGTCACTGCTTGTCATGCCAAAAGTCTATCAAAGACTTGGCCTCATGCCTTGTCTATGTTTGCGACTTGAACTCCTCGTTTGCACACCAAAATAAGTACAATTTTGCAAGATCATAAAGTGAAACAATAAGTCATCGTTGAGGTTGGGAATTTGAAGCATAAGGTATAAATAATAATTATTATACAGTGAAATCCAATTTGCATAGTTCGTATGCTCCTCTAGAATATTTGCTTCATGCTTCTGCCCTAAGTTTCCACGCCTTGCCTCGTATAAGACATTTAGCTTGGTAGCAATCGAGTGTCACGCCCAACCTGTCAACTTGAAGTCGTTCTTGACCAATCAACAACAACATAAAATACTAATATAAAACTCACGTCTTTAAACGTACATATGTACACATACTCTCTCTCAATAGTGACGGCGACCTTTCTTCTCCACCGCCAATTCCGACTTCACCTAGGTTCCAACTTCATGTCAACATTCGGTGTTGATATTAGATAATAACCATTTAATCAACTCAATATCCTCCAAAAAACATAAATAAATACCAAAGTCCCAAAACAAGCTTCGGAATCCAACTAACGTTTTCGAAAGTTCTCCACCCTCTTCACAAAATATCACAAACTTTGAACCAAAGGTGGCTCATATCATGTATCCAACGATTTTAGCCTCCTCATCACAACAACATAGTGTTGTTTCCATCTTCCAATTTCAATCATAACAATGTTTTCGAGTGCCACTATTTTTTTCCTTCGTAGTAATGATAACGTAAACATAACTAGAATAAAATAAAATATAATTTCCTACAACAACTTTATGTTTCCTTTATAAAACAATCTCGGAAATCATTAATAAACCACAAACTCCAATTAGCATAAAAAGATTACTTGACCATGCCATTCTAAATGCCTTTCAAATATCGTTATGAACCTCCACATAAAACCCGACCATTTTTAAGCAATTCTAGACCAATTAATACGTTAACTAACCGTTTCCTTTAACTATCGTATGAAAATAAGTCAAACAATCCATCTCCCTCGAGGGCGGGGTCGGATGAACGACTTACATTAGCCACACTTACGAGAGTTTTAGGACAATTCGCCATTTGTGAAAATTATCGATGCTTAGTTCTTGGGATAAACATAAAAGCCATAATTCACACACACCTCTATCTATAATTCCACCCCCAAGATCGTATCCAAATCTATTATGTCTAGGACAAAGGCTTTACTACCTTATTCGCGTTTACGCTAACAACTCCCGTTTCTACCAAAAATCTACCCATAATTACCAAACATGACGTTGGCTTGGTATTTTAAATCCATATTTGATTTCTCAACCCACTATTTCAACATCCCTTAGTCGCCGTAACAATCAACTGGTTCTTTACCACAACACAATTGTACAAATCACAATATAACACAACTAATCTTCTTTCCAACATAAGCGCAGCTTCCATTCCGACTTCACCTTTCCAACTTCATGTCAACATTCTCATATCTTTTACTTCCAAAACCATTCAAATACAATCTTGCATATCATTTCTACTAGAATGATCACAAAATATACAAACTTTTCACAAAGATCGGCTAAAAACTTTTAATCTTTAACATTATTTTAGGTCTTCCAATAAGGCAACAATCAAATAATTTGCTCTCCAAGTTAACATAAAACTTTATTCATATAATTTCCTATAACAAGGATTTGATTGATTTTGCTTGATGGTTTACAAATG
This sequence comes from Lycium ferocissimum, assembly GCF_029784015.1. Classification (NCBI taxonomy): domain Eukaryota; kingdom Viridiplantae; phylum Streptophyta; class Magnoliopsida; order Solanales; family Solanaceae; genus Lycium; species Lycium ferocissimum. The sequence continues at coordinate 39,063,341 of NC_081350.1, read as the reverse complement.
AATGACCATCTCCCTTATACTACTCAACACGTACGCACTACCGGGACACACACACATCATAATTCCATATAATAATAATATTATACAAGTCCTCCCATAACATATTTACAAATAAGCCCCTTCACCTTCACTAAACTAATTACCTCATTTAGATTATTCAAGGACTTTTTTGGCCAATTATTCATAAGGTTCTAAGGTTGGTTCCATGTTCTCCAATCTCTTTTTTTTTCATAAAGTTCTTGGAATAGAATAATTCCATCTTATTTAATCACATGATTTTAATAACTTACTTGGCCTTTAATTTCATCCTTTTTTTTTTTTTCTTTCATGGCATAAGCTCGGTTAAATAATAGTTCACGTGGCGCTCATTTTCGAAATTCCATGATGATATTTCCGCGTCAACACTCTCATGAACAACTTATATGCTAAATAAAACCAAAATATGGCCTTACTCCTTACAAGTCACAATTATTAACTTCTTATGCGAAAACTCATATAACACCGAGTGTACAAAATAAAAGTTACTGTAAACTTCGGAACAAGTTAGAAAAGAAAAATGAATATTGGTCCTAAATCTCAGAAGCTAACTCATTAGACGGGGATTGTCCAATACTCCCGTCGTTTCCGAATACTTGTCATTTTTTGCTTCACGAGAGTCAAATTACATAAATTTTGACCAATATTTTAAGCTGTATATTTTTTCCACCATATTGATATGAAAAGATTGTAATTTATAGTAGTTTTCGTTCAAAATATTGAATTAATCTAGTTCCATTTAGCTCCGAACATTAATCAAATTGACTCTTGAAAAACAAAACGTGACAAGTATTTTAGCAATGAGGGATTAACTTACAAAGACACCATTTACCATTCTAGACTGATGTCACGCCCCAAAACCCACCCTAGTCGTGACCGGCATCCGACGTCATGAGCAACATCGGAAGAACCTAAACAATGTAATAATAACACTTGAACCCGCCAGATTCAACATTCACCTCCAACAGTTTATAAAATAAATGTAACGTCAAGTTCCTTTTTAATAATCGTTCCTTATTAAATTAAATAAAGTTATAAATAACTGCATATATCAAGATCATAATTATGAAATAAGATCAGTGGAAGTCTAATATAAGTAAATAGTCATAAACGTGGCAAACACCCGTTAAAATCGTACGAGACTTTGACAATCTACCTGATTCGACAACTATCTGGAGCTTCTAAGAGACACCTGACAATCGTCTAACTTTCGGGCCTTGCCGGAAAATCTAGAATAATAAATGAAACAAGAAGTGTCCCACGAACAAGGATGTGGGCTCACCAAATCAACAACAAGACCAGAAGTTCTCCTAAGCGTCGAGAGTATCACGAACCTTTCTTCTCCGTTTTCTAACATACCATCAAAACAACAATGGTATGCACGAGTACTTTCGTACTTAGTGAGTGCCTCGGGGACAACAAGTATTATAAAAATAAAATATAATACTTACATAAAGAAATCGATTACGAAAAGATAGTATAAAAACAGTCATTCCACTTTGTGATTCTTAATATCATTTGTTAAACAGTTTACAAAGCCATTAATCAATATAAAAATAGGTATTCAGCATGTGTATCTCAATAAGAATTATCAAAACCGATTATAAAGTCTTTTGTCAAGTTACAACTTTCAATTATGCCTTTCAAATTGATCATGATTGTCAACAACATTTCCATGAGAGAATAAGAATATCACACGTACCAATACGGGCCCAAGAATCAATCACGCGAAGGGATGACCGTAGGGTTCCCTGTCCGGCGCGCCCACACCGGAATATGAAATTCTCGATGGCTATCCTTCCTCCCGAATAGCTAGGCATTAACCACACTCCGGGTAGCGAACCGGTAGTGGCCACTCTTCCTCCCGAATGGCTAGGCAATTACCACACTAGGATCCATGGTGGCTACCCCTTCCTCCCGAGTAGCTAGGCAAACAACCACAACAAAGTTCATAAACGTAGAAAGCCGATTCTTTGTCTGGGTATGTCACACCATCAATTAACATTAAGGTTCGTTATGCCATATAAGTAAACATAAATCATTTCAATGAATGTCTTGAAAACGTTTACACTTCTTTAACTAAGATTTCAATGTCATAATTCATCATGAAAACATTAATACCAATCCTTAGCCATCATTATTGATTATCTCTTATAGAGGAAAAACGGTTATGATTTCATATACGTATATAGAGGATAATACAGTCAAGGTTTTATGTGGGCTTGCCCCCTCACGCGCACCAACCATAATCAAAGCAAGGAATTAGGGTTTTACATGAGAAATTCACCTCTTTATTCAATAAATAACCTTTGAGAAGAAAATATATATCCATGATGAGGTTTTTAAAATAGAGACATACAAATCACCTTTATAGTCAAAAGGATTTTTTTAAAAGAGACATATAAATCACCTTTATAGTCAAAAGGATTTTTAAAAGAAACATACAAATCACCTTTATAGTCAAAAGGATTTTTAAAAGAGACATACAAATCACCTTTATAGTCAAAAGGATTTTTAAAAGAGACATACAAATCACCTTTATAGTCAAAAATGATTTTTAAAAGAGACATACCTTAATAGGTTAAACAAAGTTTAACAATTCACTTTTCTAATGAAGAACACCCAAACCCTAGCTTGAATCGCTTTGGGAAGAATTATGTTGCAAACCCTAAGTTTTGGTCACAAGAATCATGTTAAGAATCATGGGTTTGATGTTAGAATGGATTAGTAATGTTAAGGATGTCCTTACCTTTGATTTGAAGACTTGGAGGAATGATTTTCGTCCTTAGGGTTGTTCAGAAAGTGGAGGAATAAACAAAATAAGTGTCTTATTTATACTTTTCTCGGTGAAAAAAACGGGCCAAAGACGCCCGAAGGACGGACCGTCCTTCGTGTTACGGACCGTCCTTTAGTGAAAATTTCCAGAGAGTTCTGGTGATTTTTGAGGCGTTACGGTTTCATGTTACGGCCCGTAACACGTGTTACGGCACGTAACGTCTCACCGTAACACAAGCCAAATTTTCAGCGAAGACAGGATTCAGTAAAACAGGCATAACTTTTTGTATGCAACTTTGCTTGGGTTGGGCGACCTACCGTTGGAAAGCTATTTCAAAGGTCTACAACTTTTATTAGGAAGTTTTTCCAAATTCGCAACACATTTTCATGAAAATCGGCCAGAAGACAGACCTACCAAAACTTAGGCGAATTTAAGAGCCCTTAAGAACTTCAATTGTTGGTTCGACTTCAAAACGACCATCTTCCACCCGAATTCATCAAGAATGGATTCATATAGATAAAATATCATCTTAACACTAGATTTTTACATATTCACACCTAGTTCAAGTTTACGGGATGTTACAACTGATGTGGAACTTCCAACATCCCCGCATGCTCATACTTGACACTGGAGTGTGGACATAAAAGTTAACTCACACAACTAGGATTATCTAAGATCATATAAAGAGATAATTACACTATCCCACATCGATATGGGACATTCAACACACAAGTGTCACTTAATTTTAAGAGAGTCTTCTTTTGTTTGACCATCCAATATTTGAAACCTATTTATTTAATTAATTTGAGTTTGCGTTACCTGGTCATAAAGATAAAAACACTTCCTACACAAGTATTTTCTACATTTCAGAATTCAAAACCCGAAACTTCTAATTGAATATTGAGGAATCTCATATATCCTACACTTGTTAGTGTTAAAAGTAAAGATAAGTTAACAAGACGTGTTGTATTATGAGATTAACAATCAAACAAAATTGTGGTCATACGTGATAAATGGCAGTAGAAAAGATCCTTACGGAATGAAAAACCTGGATATGTGCAAACAACAAAAAGGGCATTGTATTTAATTGCTGACTTAAAAAATTGTATTTCTAAACTATAAAAGTTTATTATTTATACGTTACGGTCCCCGCAGGAAGGCACGGGGACTGAAGAAGTGCTACAAAAAGCTGATTTTTCGTGGCTTCTTTTCCTTTTAAAAAACATTAAAAATAAAAAAAATAAAACTTCTAAAAGGCCCTACCAATCTTTTTATTTTTTTCAGCTAAGTTGCAAACTCACAAAGGACAATGCCAAACGTGAACTTAAATAATCATTTAATTCTCTTTCTCCCTCCTTAATCTTCTTTTTAGGTGTTTTTAAGTTTAATAATTAATCAAGCTTTATCATAACTAAAAGCTCATTATACATTTGGATCGTAGCGTTTCTTACTAGATTACAACCATAATGTATTCATCATATTGGGATCGTTATATTCATGATTGGAAGGTGATGACTATTCTAGTTAACATAAAGTAATAAGTACTTCACCTCCTTAATTTATGAAAATACTCAAGTTGCTAATAAGAATTAATGTATTTTCAAATAATTGTTGTTATTATAGTATCATCTTGTTCTCAATCCAAATATGCCTTCAAAGTAAAGAGAAGAGAATCTTAGAATTGTCAATTACTCCTTCAATCTCTTTTATATGAAACTGAATGTAAATGATATTTCTTCAATTATAACTTGTTCAAATATTATTAATTGTTTAATATCAGAACATATTCCGATTCCTCTTATACTGACGAATAACTAGTGAAAAAAAGGGATGATGCTTTGATGCAAATGAAATGTGGAATGATAGATCAATTAGATCATTATTTAGGAGTTGAGCAATTTTTTCTTCGATCGTTTAGGGCATTTTTCAAATATCTTTAGCTACAAAATTTATCATTTACAACATCATTTATAAAATTATAAACATATGAATTTTATCAGAGACTTCACGAAATAAATAGCCTAGCTCACGCCATTATAAAATAGTTTCATCGAAAAACGACTTTTGGAATTTCATCATTTATTTTGTGACATAGGAAACAATTTTTATGTAATTTTCTAAAGTATATAAACTTTGTTAAGTCTGAGAAACCAATAATTGAGTCCACAACAAAAATTTGAATGTTGTGATCATTATTCTTTTCTGAGAATGAAGATAAAACTGATACTGTAATGAAAAATCAATAAATAAAATAAAGTTGAAAGGGAGAATGATTAACCAGTAATTTTACTATCCTCACAGAAGAAAAGTGAGGGATTCGAGGCCGTAGATTGACTCATCTCAACCCTCACGTGCGATTCCTCTTTGACGATAAGATTAGATTATTATTAATTAATTATGCAATTATATTACTCCATCGATTAATTAATACTCTGTAGTATAGTAGTAGGAGTAATTTATTTCTTTATTACTCGTAGAAGTCTCTACAGTTCATCTTGACACCTGTGCCACCTCCTTAATTAACTTTCCCCTTCTCCTTTAATAATCGCCGACTGTTGGCACTGGCCAATCAAAGTTTATTTCTTTTATTTTCATAGAAAAATTTAATAACGGAATCCTTTATGATTGTTGTTTGCTTTAATGATGGTACTACAAACTTTAATCGAAAGGGATTTGACTAAAAGTGCAGATAGATGCTAGCTCTAAGATTTTTTTTTAATACGGTTGTAAATTCGGATCCTAGAAAATCAAATATATTACTGTCTTTAATAAATTTTCCTCCAATATATTTCTATTGCCTGACATATAATTAAGGTAGTTCAATTAAAAAAAATATTTTTTTGATTAATAACAAATTTGCTATGTCATATAGATAATAACTTATTAACGCAAGTGATTGAATTTGAACCTAAAACTAGGACAAGGGTGAATGTATTATTTGGACAACAGTGTGATCAAGAGTATCATTTAATCTTAATGTTTATAGTAAATACTTAATTACTTACGCCGAATATGTATACTAAACTAATAATATTAATGTTAAAAGTTAAAAATTAGAGTGAAAAAACATACAATTTAATCACGATTAAGTGGTAAATGTATATATGAAAGACGCAACTGTATAGACATGCACAAATGTCATACAATTTGGTACTATTAAAGTACTTCCTAATTATAGGTTTAATTTTTAAAATTTGCTTCTAAATTACGGTAATATTTTGACCACTAACTATATGTGGTTCAACTCCTAAACTGTAAAATCATGTTGGGGGTAAAGTTAGTTAAGATTCTTAAGAATACATAATTAAGAGTACAATTAAAAAATTAATGGCAATCAGTGACAAAGATGTAATCCTCTCTCAGCGTCTTAAATGATTCCCTTAATCCCTACCCTCCCCTCATTATAAAATTCCCACTTCCTTCTCCTCCTTTTCCCACACTAATCCATTACACTATACACACATTTCTTGCTGCCATAGCCACAAACAATCTCCATAACTTTTCTCTCTCTCTCTCTCTCTCTTAGTGTCTCTACATTCTGTCCTTTTTTTTTCCTTCTCAGTCTCTAAATCAGAGTAGAAAATCGCAGGCCTATAGTTCTAATAGTGTTGCCTTTTTGCGTTTCTGAATCACTGCAAAGTGCATATACTGCTGCTTATCAACAACAGTCAACAAACTACTGTTTTTTCTTTTTGGTTTCCCAATTTACGGTCTATGGACCACTAGTACTGCAAAAAGTTGTTTCTATGAAAGCAATTTCTGGAAGGAAGGAAATCAAGTATAGTGTACTCCTACTATAGTTACTAGTAACCAACCAATCACTGTATTATCTGGAGAGTGAAAAATTATCAACATAAAAAAAAAAAAAAAATGCTTGAGACGGTTAAGTACCTGCTTGGTTCTGCCGGCCCTAGCGGTTACGGTTCCAAATCCACCGCGGAGAAAGTCACCGAACAATCAACTGATCTTCGCTCCATCACCGCTATTATCACCGGTAAGGATATTTATTAGTTGTACTATTCAAATTCAAGCATTTGATAGGAAAAAATAAAATGATTAATGAAATTTCTTACCTCCTCCTCATCATCATCATCATCGTTATTATCATCACCGAACAATCTCCCCAAACTTTGCTCCGTCACCGCTATAAACACCGGTGAGCTATAAGGTTATATATTAGTACTATATTCGAAATTCAAGCCTTTATTTTTATTTTTGATAATCATGCGCACTTCGATTAATTTCAAATGTCACCTCAAGCCAGTAACAAGTATCACGTAATTTCGTCCACTAAAATTAAAAGCCCGTTTGGATAAGCTTATTTTAAGTACTTTTAAATTAAAATATTTTTTTAGTAATTTTGTTATGTTTGAATAAAATAAAATAAAATATTTTGAACCAAAATGAAAAAATAAGCTCAACTTATGCCTTTTATACTCATGAGCCATAAGTTATAAGCGTATGCAAATATGCAAATAGGACAGACGATGTTTTTATTACTGTTTGGATTTGAACTTGAAACCTCGTAATATCATCGTGTCGTTATCATTATCCCTGAGCATGTGTGATTTATGCAGGTGCTACGTCAGGTATTGGAGCGGAGACAGCGAGAGTTCTAGCCAAACGCGGTGCTAAGTTGATTTTACCAGCTCGTAGCATAAAAGCAGCTGAAGAAACCAAAGTTCGAATTCTTTCTGAATCACCAGAAGCAGAGATTATCGTTATGGCTCTCGATCTTAGTTCTCTCAGTTCCGTACGAAAGTTCGTTACCGAATTTGAATATCTTAATTTTCCTCTCAATCTTCTCATGTAAGCTTCATTCGCCATAGCTCTTTAATTCCCATCAGTTATAGGAGTATATGTTTTTTCAGTTTTTTTTTTTTTTTTTTTATGAATTTTTGAGGTTCACGTTTTATCTGTTTGATTGCAGAAATAACGCCGGGAAATTCGCTCACCAGCACGCCATTTCTGAGGACGGAATTGAGATGACTTTTGCTACTAATTACCTAGGTAAATTTTCAGATAAACTACTAAAATGTTACTCCTTCCTTATCAAACTATCTGTGTTTTTTTATTTTGCACGCCCTTAAGCAATATTAATCAGTGAGGGTATTTGATACTAACTTTATTTTTATTTATGTCTAAACTATAATCTAGCGCTAGTAAACGTTTTCTTTATTTATATGGCATGTTAAATAATGATAAAATTCTATCAAGGATAAAATAAAGAAAAAATAAGTAATTGTGCATTGAACTTCTAACACGATAAAATAATTCGAGACAACAATAGTAACCACGACAGATAATTTGAGACGTTCTAATTTATGTTGCACAGTTCAAATTTTGAAAGTCAATCATTCTTTGACCGAAATTTCTTTTTATGTCGTAATATTTTAAGTTGTTAATTATTGTGATTTGTAGTATTTTTTACGTAGTTTCTAGATATATAAATTGGAACATAAGGAGTATATGTTTCATTTACATGCATGTGCAGATTATTAATTTTTTGGATGCAAATTATATTATTATCTGTTTTTGTTTTTTCTAATTTTATAATTTGTGTGGGCAAAACTACAGGCCATTTCCTTTTAACGAAGCTTTTACTGAAGAAGATAATGGAAACGGCTGAAAAAACCGGTGTTCAAGGAAGAATAGTGAATGTATCGTCAAGCATCCATGGCTGGTTTTCCGGCGATGCAATTCAGTACCTCAGACTCATTACTAAAGACAAAAGGTCAATTTATTTCTTATCTCTTTTGGAAGTGTTTTGAAAAATGGGGAAGTACAGTAGTTACTTTCATAGGACTTCGTACTGAATAAATGCATTAATTGTCGAAGATAATACTAGGATTTCTAGTATATATTCCTACGTTCACTGTTTTCTTGAAAATGATATATACATTGAACTGGGAATTCATCAAAATTGCAAGTTTTAGCCTCGTTTGGTATGGTATATCAGAATAATCTTTCATGAATAAAGTGTATTAATAAATAATGTTGAGATTATTATTTTTTTTTTTTAATTATTTGGTTTGTTGTATGAAATGAATAGCGAGTATTAGAGTAGAATAATACTCGTATTATTAGTTATACTCCATATAGATTTGCTATGTATAAGAATAATACTAGGGTGTACAACCAGTAGGTTGAAAACACTATCAATTAAGGGATTAATAATATTAAAACTAATATGTGTATTCTTTTTCTCTAATATATCCTACCAAACGATTCTTAATTGCAGTATTCCGTATTTAGGTTTTTAATCGATAATAACAGCAAGCTCACATAAAAGAAATTGTTTGAAGTTTAGTTGTTATTACTATTATTTTTTTAATTGAATCGGACAAGCTTAAAACAATTTGATAAAAAATAACAATGACTTATTAGTCAACTTCAACTTTATAAGATGATAGGAAAAAGCTGTAGTTTATAGTAACTGCAAAAGATTAGATATATACATACTTCGGCCACAAATGTCAGTAACTATTGGGAAAAATAAATTTATTAGTTTGACTTTATTAGTGTATGATATAAAGTAATTTGTCTTGATCTTGGACAGTCAATACGATGCGACACGTGCATATGCTCTCTCGAAGCTGGCTAATGTTTTGCATACCAAGGAGCTGGCTCAGATATTAAAAGTAAGTCCAAGATTTCTCTCTCCTTTTTTTATTTTTTATTTTTGAAATAATGTTATTTATTGCTTTTAGGAAAAAGCGAAATTTGTTGCCTTGCTTCTGAATATTTGATTGTGTTGAGATACTAGAAATTAATATTAGGTGTCTTTTTGTCTATTAAATGTTGCAGAAAATGGGGGCAAATGTGACAGTCAATTGTGTTCATCCTGGGATTGTGAGAACTAGACTCACTAGAGAACGCGAAGGCCTTGTCACTGGTATTTTTTTTCTTTTTCCACCAACTTTGAAGTTGATTTGATTTTTTATTTATTTAATTAGATTAGATCCAAGATTGTTTATACTTTATAGTAGTAAAATTGGTTCGGTAGTCCAGTGAAATTTTTTCAAAGCTTCCTTTTGAATATCATAGACACAAGTACCATTTGGTTTAAAACATTTAAATTCTTGAGAAATCAAAATTGAATATCTTATAAAATCAAAAACAATTAATTCAAGTTTTACCAAAAAAAGAAGCCAGGTGGTATCCAAAAATTATTTCTTAAGAATCCAAATAATATATGCTCTTTTTTTTTTCTTTAAGCGTTGTTGTCTAATGTCTACTTTTCAAAAACTAAAACTAGCACCAAATCAAATGTGACCTATTTATTCCCTCGATTTCGAGGGGGGAATAGGGATAAGGTGTCAAAATATCTTTCGGGTTATTTTGGGGGATATTTTCTTGGGGCTTTTTCCAAAGTAGAGGGTATTTTGACCCTTTTCCCAAAAAAAGAAGCCAGGTGAATCCAAATACACAATATATGTTGTTGTATTTAGATATTTAAGATAGGTACATAGGAATATAAAAACAAAACTAGATTTTATTTATTCTTGAAGCTCTTAAATTAAAAATTTAGATATTTAAGATTCACTAGAATACATTTCGAATCATCTTAAACAAACCATGCATATAGAATGTCGAAATTAGAGAGACTAAGCACATGGACGGACGGTCTCGTTTACATAAAACTAATATCCCATAACTCATGATATGTTTTTGCTAATGCAGATCTGGTATTCTTTTTGACCTCAAAGCTCTTGAAGACTATTCCCCAGGTTAGTATTTAGCTGTAGTGTTACTAATAATTCAAAGAGACATTGATTTTTAGATTATAAAAAATAATAATAACGTCGAATTTTACTTATATGCCTCGTTCATCAAAATTTCAGGCAGCTGCTACAACTTGCTATGTTGCAACTCATCCAAGACTTGAAGATGTGAGTGGAAAATATTTTGCAGACTGTAATGAAGTTTCTTCTTCAAAGTTGGGTTCCAATTTAACAGAAGCAGCACGCATATGGTCAGCCTCAGAGATTATGGTCGCTAAATATTCAAATGCAAATTAAGAAGTAGCCAGTAACGATAATATAGTGTAGGACTTATGGCATTGCTAGAGATATATAAGTGAGTTCATGTATAAAAAAAACGTTTTTGCAGTAATATAGTACGTAGAATATATATATATATACACACAAAAATCTGGGAGTATGTTCGTATACATAGTAAGCTAGATATGTAATATGTACATTGGTTTATTTTGTTCGTACGTCTATGTAAGTTTGTGGAGATTTATGCGAGACTTACCAATATTGAAAATAATTTCTTATTGGCAGCTCATTTTACATATAAATTGATGAATAAATTTGTTATACTAAAATGTGTAGATTTGTGGAAGTCCATTTGCATAGTAAAATAGTTGGGCAAACTATAAACAAGCACAATTTGCAAAATTGACAAAAGATATGGATTTTCTTAATTGTTTTCTGAGTAGGAAAGGAAATTCAAGAAACATGGAATCAATAACATGGGTTTGTTAGTATCCATGTGATTGATTATTATTAATTTTATTTTTTGGGGGGTATCTTTGAGGGTTTAACGAGGGACCAACTAACATGTATCAGGTGTAAGGCAAGCGTGTGTAGAAGCTGAAAAATATAAAACAATCAAATTAAATGACAGCAATTTCAGTAAAAACAATTAATTAAAGTGATCTTATTTGTGTGTCTGTGTTGTCAATTACAATCCGTGGATTTTGATGTAAAGTTGAATAGTTCCAATCAAGGTGTCTAAAAGGCAAAATTTAAGCCACATTCAACTGATAAGAGACAATCATTTTCAATCAACGTCTCTAAAAGGCAAAATTTAAGCTGCAGTCATCTAGAAGCAATCATTATTTGTTTTGCCGAGGGTATTTAATTATATGCTGTGTTTATACCAAATCACATAATTTAACTATAAAAGTTAAAGTAAATATATATATTACTTAATAATAATAGTTATAGGATAGATTTGTATTTAAAAGAAACATGCCTCGTCTTCATTCGTTTAACGTAAACACGAATGTAAGTTTTACCTGAAACTGAATGATCCATGTATCCTAGAAGAATCATACTGAGCCACACAGGCACTTGTATAGAGGAAGATCAAAAGAAATTTTGGTTTATATAAGCTAGGGGTAAGTGGTAACTCGCACCACACAAAGCAAAAGATGAAAAGAGTACTGTTTAATATTTGCATGGTACATCAAACGTACTCAATCGAATATTAATATATGGATTAGTTAGAATAAGTTCAACTTTGATGATGCATTAAATTAATTGGAAATAAATAAAAAGAGTTTGTTGAGTATATAAAAAATTAACAAATCTTTTCCATATATACTCAATTCGTTTCAATTTATGTGACACTTTCCTTTTAGTTTGTTTAAAGAAAACGACTCACTTCCAAATTCAAGACAATTATCTTTAAGCTTCACATTTTACCCATAATGAAAAGCTTCTATAACAATACAAATTTTATGAAATGTTTAAGACTTCAAGTTTTAAAAATTTATAGCCACACAAATACTACGTTATATTTTAGACCACAAATTTTAAAAGTCTTCATTTTTCTTCCACTTCGCACCTATTCAAATTATGTCACATAAATTGGACCGCAAAGAGTTGATGAGTTAGCCTCTTTTCAAGTATGGACGTTTGCAAATGGTGGACCTAATTTTACCTCCCTTTAACCTAACAAGTTGATAAAACCAGCTTCTCCTCCACTTAAATTGCCCTTACCTGTATATATTTTTGCCCCATATATTTTTGCATTATGATGTTTTGATTCCACCATCTATTGTCTCAAGTTTGTATGGTGGATCATATTGCACCAACCAATTAATTTATTTAAATTGGGGAAAAAGGTAAATTTTGTTTGATATGATGTTTTCTTCTGAGTGTTGGAAAATGTATGGACTTTATTAATCTTATGTTAATTATTTCATAATGGTTATTGACTAGCTAGTTAAGATAAACATCTGTCACTTAACCTAACCCATACTGGAAGGTGTCATTTCTCTTCAGCTGGAAATAGGTGGACTTGCTTATTCTCATTATTAAGAACCCTATTACTTTAACCACCGCCTGAAGCAAAGGTTTTTCCCACCGATATTCAGTGAAAAATTTGTGTTATAAAACATGATTTTTCCACCTCATTCAGTGAAAAAACTCATCGGGAAAACGCATGGTGCGAAACAGGTTCTTATTGAAACGTTGGGAAACTTTCTTTTCCAGTGAAAACATTATTATTTAGATTTTTCCCATCGACATTCAGCGGGCAATAGCCGGCTATAGCCACTGAACATTTTTCAATGGGCACTTTAGTGAGAAAATAGTGAATAAAAAAAACGTTTATTAAGAACCTAATACTAAACCCTGTATGCAATTTTCCGCTAAAGAACTCTGGCCTGGGGATGTAGGCTTAGTCAAATCTCGTTAAATCCTTGTGTGAGTCCTCTTCTTTATTTGCTTTGTGTGCAATTATGTGCTAGTTAATTCACGATCTTCCGCACCAAATACTATCCTTTTTTCTCCTTTTCCTTTCATATGACATTTTGTATGCAGGGTTATTTGGAAACTTCTTTGCAACTTCCTGAACGAATGGTTAGGATTATAAACTTATCATATGATCATGTCGATTCTATATCTTTCTAAGCCTGGAGCATGCATGAAGTAGTCAGAAATTTTATTGGAGACTTCGCTGACGGAGTAAAGTTATATATTTTATAAGAATAAATAAATTAGAATGTTTTGTCCTATTAAAAATATATAGGAATAGTTATACTCAAAATATGATTCTCAAATAGTGGTTTTGTGGTGGTTCTTTCGGAACTGATGGAGTAATAAAAATACTCATAACATAGAGAGAGAAGAACAAAATTGAAAAGAGAAAAAGGGCTATCAGAATAACTTATGGTTATTTATTGAATCATATAAATCATCTTATTTTCACTTGATAATCAATTTGCTTGCAAGCATAAAATCAATGGTGATAATCTCTCTTATTTTCCTTCACCATCTGGATCACTGGATATGGTACAAATACCTAATGAAATGCTTTGAACATAAAATTATTTGTGAACCAATGCAGTTGAGTCCTATAGGAAAAGGGAAAAAGAAACAAAACACAAGAAGGATCCAACACAAAACACAAGAAGGTCCTCCAAAAATGCATTACCTTTGAAGGATCCAACACACACTCGGCAATAATGCATTTTGGAGGACCTTACAAGAGTACGGCGACATTTTTGAAGAGTCCGAGCAACATAGTTTCTCTGGTTGCTCACTCACTAGCAGTCAATCTTCAAGTCTTCAGGCCAACCAAATTCCTCCAAAAGTGCAAGTACAACACCATTCGCCCATCCAAAACCCGTCTGCTTTCAGAAAAAGGTATTAATCAAAACTCAAAAAGAAAGGAATTTAGTGTGCTCAACATGTCTACATTAAAATTTTCTGGATCTGCTTTCCATTGTATGATTCGAAGAACATTTAAAACCTTGTATCATATCGATAACATGACATATGAGTGAAACAAAAGCTCTCGATTATGCAAATATTTATGTATAACACTTGGAATTAGTAACTTTTACTACTGATATTTTCTCCTTGAACTAACATTGTATATACGAAAATTGGTATAGTTCGTTTATGAAATGAGATCTTTGTTTTTCCAATGAGGTTTATCAAACTATGTAATAACAAATAAATTGCAAGAAAATCAGCAGAATATCCTGCACATACTTGGGGTTTATATTCTCCACCACCTCCGTATGCTCCACATTTTGTGACATCATATTTTTCATGCATTGCACCGGTTTTCCTGTAAGTCACATAGTTCGTTCGTAACCAGCGCACAGCAATGTCTTTAGCTAAGGCTCTTGCCTCTTCTAGTCCAGATCTTGTGAGACCTTCGATAATTATGTGTTCAAGGGGAGGCCAACCATTCGGAAAATCCCTGTCGTAAACAAATGTGAGAGATCAAAGATTAAAATGCATGGCAGTGTCATGATTCATGAATCTCCTCTTTATTTCAATAAGAGTTAAAACAAGCTTCAATAATTTACCATTGCTGTCCTGTATTCGACAAGGTCATTGCAATCCCTGCAGGTTGAAGCAAGCCCGAGCTCTGGAGACTTCGAACTACTTTCTGAGTTGTGATATTATCTTCAAGCAGAAACAAGATCATTACATGCTCAAGTATTGATGTCTATATCCATAAATATCACTTAAAAAGTTCTACTAAGTTTGGGAGCAAAACAAAAACGACACATTGGCTTATCTCTTGAAAAACTAATATGACAAGACAACATCATCGATAGTCGAAACAAGTCCCGGGTCAAAAGCTTAGCAGTTCCAAGAAGGCAAATAACTCTATTAGTCCGCCCCAAGGAACAATGCTCAGCTTCGGATGTGTTTAAGTTCAGTTTTTTCTTCTCTCTGAATGTTTTAGGTATTAACTTCGTAAAGGTTTTCATTCAGATGGGTGGATCTCAGTTTGACATGCAAAGTCCTACAATTTCACAGCTTAAATCCAACGAGAACGGAAGAGAACAGAGGAAACAAACATTAGAAATAGAGGATACTGACCTGAAATTAGATTTTCAGTCCACAAAGGAACAAAGTTAGAGGCAAATGACTTCTTGTTCTGGTGCAAATCTTCCCATATATAAATATCCTAAAATCACCAAACAGGCGAAACAAACTTAGACTGCTATTAGTTTTTGAAGGTGAAAAGACATTCGCAAGAATTCATGCAAGATATACCACCTCGGATGTGTTGCTGTCAGTAAGCCAGTAATCAAGCCATTGCCCCATCTCTGCATTCCAAAAGATACAGTTCATGGCCTTTTGTCTATTTTGAGAAGCTTCTGTAAATAGTGCAACCGTGCTACTCTCTCCAACAAGATTTGCAAGAAAGGCTATGTCAAGTTCCATCTATTATACAAATTTAACAGGCCAGGTTATATGCAAGGTGTCTCACTTATAAGGACTAATTACCTTCAGAGATTATACAAATTACCTTCAGAAGGAATGCATTCAAATCAACTGGTAAAATTGATGTTGTACTAGTTGTTGTGAGATCAGATTCGTTCCTGCAATAGAAGATAAAACCATCATGCTTTGTATTATCAAACTATAATGAGAAATAAATAAACAGTAACGCTGCTTCGTAACTTATAAAATGTGTTACCTCATCCATCTTGAACTGAAATCCCATCCACTTTCAGCAGCTGATGCCAGCTCGCGGTATAATTCTCTTTTTTCACATATATTTGGGAGTTTGGAAGCTGTTTCACTGTCCTATATCAAATGAAAAAACAAAAAGAATTTATTTTTTTACACTTGTAAGAAGTTCATGACATGCACATTTCTGGAATATGAGTTGCGGAGCCTTACAATAGTTGACGATTCTGGCCGGGGTTTATTCCACATAGCATAGTAACGACTCAAACTGTGGTTTGATCCCTGAGCATCTTGAATAGTTACTTTATGTATTCCTAGAACCAAAAAAAAAAGTGGACAATGACAGATAAGTAAAGTCTTCCAATGAAAAGCGCTACAAGAACTATAACAAAGCTTAAATATATTAAATTAACAAGAAAAGGCAACAGACTATTCAATAGGAATTGGAAGGAAAACCAAGATATACCTGAATTCCAAAAGTGATACTCCTTGAGTAAAGCAGGAAGAGATGTTCTAGCAAAATCTAAATCACCTGTTCGATTGTATATGTCGACAATCATCCCGGCCAGGACAGGAGGCTGACTGAACAAGTGGAACGCAAGATACATTCAGAATTTTTGCACAGCATGAAAAGAGAAAATAGATAAACTGGATTTCTCATATAACCATAATTTATAAACAGTCAGTCAGACCTACTAATTTTTTCTAACCAATAACCAACACCCCACCCCCTCCCCTCGTAAAACAATAGCAAAGTATAGTATTGAGGGGATAAATCACAGTAAATTAAGACCAAAATACAAGAGGACATCCTGATTTTTCCAAAGAAAAAAATAGCTAAGCTTTTATGTGCAACCTTTTATGTGCATGATTCAAACAAGGACAAATCTAGAAGTTAAGCTTACTTGCATGTTCAATTGGTAGTATTAAGTATTAACAGAAAATAGCATCACCGAAGTTGGTTTGAAATGGCCTAGAAGTTGAAACTTTTGCATAAAAACAATATATAAAAGTTAAAGCATCTTAAGAGTGTAAATTTTACGAATCAATATGTAAAGAATGCTTGCCTTCTATTACTGTAGTATGCTCTTGCACCATTAAGAACATAACCAAATTCATCTATCAGAGAAATCAGATTATTTACAATCCCTTTTGCAGTTTCACACATCTTGCTTGCTAACAAGCCCCTGCATCACAAATATGTTTAACGTATAACATTTTCTCATAGCAAAATAGAACTATTAAAAGGACAAAGAGTGCACAAACTCAAGAAGTATCACTGTATGCCAACATTGCAACATCATGACTTCTTAGAAAACACCTACCGATAAGACTAGATTGTTGTTCAGCTAGTTAATTAAAGTACAGAGCAAAGAAAAGATTTCTTATTGTCAAAAAGGTAGGCCTCAAGGATATACTTATATTTACAGAATGCAAAGTTATGTTCAGAAACCTCAATTCTTAAAAATCTAACAAAAGATTGGAACTTTTCAAAGGACATAATAGTATATAATGTTCATTATACTAATTCCTTTGTGTCGGCTTCATCAATGTTCAAGTTTAGCAATATGATCTCTTTACAAAGCAAAACAATTGGATCTTGTGAAAAATGTAGTTTCACTTTTTTCTTCACTTCAATTTACCAATTATTCATGAAAAAACAAGCATAAGCATCAATGAAGAAATAACATATACCAAAATATGATTAACAGCATTAAACACAAGGAAGCAAGAAAATAGACTAACCTTATTACCCAATAAGAATCCCAGTAATAAACCTCCTTAAACCGCGATCCCGGTATAATAACTGGATTTTTCAATGGAAGCAAAGTATACAACTCTGGTTTTTCCAATACATTATCAGACACTTTCCTACTTAAATTCTTCCAAAGTGAATGCACCTCCAATGCCCAAGCCCTCACTTCAGTATTCTTCACCTTTGGTAAAAAACCATCAGGCTCAGCCACATAATCCACAGGCTCAACATAAATCAAATCCTCATCAGCACCACCCAAATAATTACCTATAAAACCATCCAAATCATTTACTAATAATGAACCATTCACAGTTCTTGGAAGCTTATTAAAAACTTCAACTGTTTGGATAAAATAGGATAGTTAGATAATAAGCAAAAACAAAAGTGAGGGGGGAAAAAAAAAAGTAACGACATGATCACACCAAATCGGTCGTTACATAAAATGAGACTTTTCGTCGGTACATAACAATAGATTTAATGGTATGATACAATAACATTTAAATAACAAACATTGTATTTAAACCAACAACACAATAGGTAACAACAACAACAACAACAACAAAATCCACAGGCTCAACATAAACCAAATACTCATCTGGATTACCCAAATATTTACCTATAAATCCATCCAAATCATTTGCTGATATTGAACCATTCACGGTTCTTGGAAGCTTATTAAAAGCTTCAACTGTTACTGAAAGATTCTTTCTCAGTGACATATCAACAAAAAGTTTGGGGTCAAACCCTTTATGGCCATAAGCTTGAAGAGCAGCTTCTTGAACTTTTTCAAGAAAAATCACTAAAGGGGTTGTTGGAATTACATGACCCTTTTTACAATTTTCAGCTTTAATCATATTCATGGCTGTGAATAACACAAACAAAGTAAAAATCATAAAAATTGTAGCTTTATCCATGTTGAGGGGTTCAATATTGATGCCATAGCTAATTTATATAGATTAATTGAAGGAAAAAAATTGGTTCTTTAATGAGAACAAAAATACTAGGCCGGCAATGGAAAAAATTGTAGTGTGTGAAAAATCTTAACTTTCGATTGGTACTATGTAAAACTCAGAACTGAAATAAAGATTTCTTGATTTTGTTCAAACTTTACACTTTGGTTTTAGTTTTTTTTTATTATTATTTTTTTTTTTTAAGCTTTTGTTTTGTATCAGTATTAGTGTTCTTATTCCAAATAGGATTTAACTTTGAAATAAAAAGTTTAACCTAAAGAATAATCTAATTAACGGCTACTAATTACACTAGATTAAAATATTAAAAAAAAGTCTACCATGGTTGTCGTCTTGTCTATTGATTAGTGGAAGATGACAAAAAAAAGGAGAAACACGATGTAAGCCTTTTTATAATGGTTTGTATTTCAAAAAGTGTATTTTGGTTTTAGTTGTTTTTTTTACGGAAAAGGGCCAAATATACGCCTGTCGAAAAAGGGTTAAATATACCCTTCGTTATACTTTGAATCTAAATATACCCTGTCATTATACTTTGAGTTCAAATATACTCCTCATGCTTAAAATTGATGACCCCAATCCTACATGACATTAATATTTTAATAAAATAAATATTAAGTGGCATGCCACCTCACTTACAAACTCAATTTTACCCCTCCCCTCCCTATCTTCTTCCACCACACCTCGCCTCTACTGCTACTGTCCTTTTGCCCATCACCATTAATTAAATATACCAAGGACTGAAGAAGACCTTCCATTCTTAAGCCATTGAAAATTCACATGCATAACATTAATGCTAAAATCTTGGCTTTGAATCAATTGGATTTTGACTTGTTGTCCCCCTATCAATTTATAATGCATTTGGCATCTCTTTCATTGCGATTGTTTATTATTTTTTCGGAAAAGGCTCAAATATGCTATCCAACTATCGTAAAATGGCTCATTTATGACATTCATCAATAGTTTGGGCATTTACGCCATCAAACTATGAAATAGGCTCATTTATGCCATCGAACTATGAAAATGGCTCGTTTATACCACTCATCAATAGTTTGACTCATTTATCTGATCGCCTATTATCAAATGACTCATCGATGCCATATTTCATTAAAACTGGTTTTACAATACCATATATGACACGTGGCCTCCAACTAGATTATGGTTGTGGGTGGGTAAGGTGTATGGATCGGGTTTTTTATTAATTTAGTATTTAAAATTGGGTTGGTTTAATTAAACGACGTAGACCTCTAATTGGAGCCACGTGTCATATCTGGTATTATAAAACTAGCGTTAATGAAAAATGGCATGAATGAGTCATTTTGGTAACGGGCGATGGCATAAATAAGTCAAACTATTGATGAGTGGCATAAATGAGCTATTTCCTATAGTTCGATGGCACAAATGAGCCAAACTATTGACGAGTGACATAAATGAGTCATTTTCGATAGTTGAATGACATATTTGAGCCTTTTCCTTTATTTTATTAAAATATTAATGTCATGTAGGATTGGGGTCAAGTGTCAACGTTAATCGGAGGGGTATATCTGAACTCAAACTATAACGGCAGGGGTATATTTGGACCCAAAGTCTAACGAAAGGTATATTTAGCCCTTTTTTAATAGTCCAGGGGTATATTTGACCCTTTTCCGTTTTTTTTTAAGCTTTTGTTTTGTATCAGTATTAGTATTCTCATTCCTAGGATTTAATTTTGATGCACTGAAATAAAAAAATTAACCTAAAGGTTACTAATTAAACTAGATTAAAATATTAAAAGGAATAATTCTATAATGGTGTCGATTGATTAGTGGAAAATAATAGAAGAAAGGAGAAGCACGATGTAAGTGTTGTATAATGGTTGTCGATTGATTAGTGGATAAATTCTACAATGGTCGTCAATTGATTAGTGGAAGATGACAAAAGAAAGGAGAAGCACAATGTAAGTGTTTTATAATGGTTGTCGATTGATTAGTTTAACTACCTCAAAATCAACTTTAGACTCGAATGTTTGCATCTTTTAATTGTTCATTTAGTTAGAGCAATCACTTTCTTAGAGAATCACAGTATACCTATATAGTATGGTGACAGACTCAAATTCGTATTTTAATTTGTTTTAGATAAAATACCAACAAGTAGATGCTATTACCTTGGCATCGAGTATTATTTTTGACATAAGACATAATTATATAAAAATTAGCGGAAAACCAATTGTCTTTGCATTACATCGAGCTTTTGATGCCACAGTTTGTCTTCTTTTTGTTGGGGCTAGTTTACCCAAGGTTTTGATTAATGATCATAGCGATATTTAAATAATTTTGTAGTTTAATGCTATAGATTGTGATTTTTTTCCTAGGTTTCGATGAATGATCATCGAGATACTAAAAAAGTTCTGTAGTTTAATGTTATTGATTGTGATGTTTTTAGGAATCTCGATAAATTTAAAGTATGATTGGTATTAGGTACACCCGAACCAATGCTATGAGATTAGAGTCGCCTACTCGCCTCTAAACATGTAGTAAACGTTGTGAATCATATTTGCACAATGATAAACATTTCTCCGCACAATTTATTAGTGCTTACGTCAATTCAATAAATACATGCCACGTATCTTCATATACACTTCTAGCACTCTCTCACCTTAATTTATGACTTAATTATAATAAATTAGTATATTTTGATTTTAATGCTTGGTGCGAGTTATATAAAGGGTAAAAACTTACTCGTATCTGTTATATACGTCAAACCAATAAATGAATGACATTTGTTAAACTTACACAACTATCACTTAGTTACTAATTAATGTACGCTTTCACTTTATTAAATCACTTAATTACGGTAAATTGCATTAGTTTGGTGTAAGTGGCGGACCGCAGACAAAAAATATTTATGCATATACCCATTGTGGACATGCTACATGCACATGCACATGCCCAACGATTAAAGCTGAATTGACTTCCATGAATAGCAGCAGAGATAGTTGGCTATGGTATTAGTTAGGGGTGTACGTGGAATTGGATTGGTTCGAATTTTTTAAATATCAAATTAAATTAATTACGTCTGGTTTTTAAATTTATACATCAAATCAAATCAATAAAATTCGAAGTTTTTAATCTCAGATTTTTTCCTGAAAAGTCTCCATACAAAACATATAAATTTTACTTCATATATTTTTTTTAGTCGTAGTAAGACATACAAAACATATAACTTTTACTTCATATATTTTTTTAGTCCTAGTAAGACATAACTATATGATTAAGGTGTTTCTTAATAAAAAAAACACAAAATGTGAGATGAATGATGATATTATATTAAAATATTCAACAAAAATGATAATAAAATCGGTTAAAATAAATATTGTTAATTAATAAGTCATAAAAAAATAATCATAATATAAAAATACTAAGTCATGCTAAAATAAGTACGGCTAATAAGTACTAATTACATGACAAAGAAAAAAATTAAGTTATATATATTTTTACTCTCTATACCAATTATATAAAAATAAAGAATATATATCCAATATTTTTGTCATTTTTAGTGTTAGAATTGATTTTTTTTTATTAGCATTAGTGTTGAGTTGGTTTTAATTTGGAGTTTATTTGAGTTACTAAACTTTATTTGAGTTACTAATATCCATGAGATATAAAACTTGAGAAAAGACATCATTTGACCCCTGAACTTGGCACGAAAACTTAGTTTAGTAACGCAACTTAAGTTGTATTTATTTACCCCCTTAACAATTTTCAAGTTAATTAAATACCCCCTTAACGGCGTGGACCAATTGAGATCTAGGTGTTGTTCACCACTCGCCTGATGATTGGTCCACGTCATTAAATATTTTTTAATTATTTTTATTTATTTAGTTTTTTCCTTTCTTCTTCATTCTTTCCCTATTTTATTATTTTATTAAACAATAATTTTTTTAAAAAAAAAAAAAAACACCCCCCCCCCCCGCTACCCGCTCCTTTCCCCCACCCCACTGAAATCAGCCAACTGAATCCCACCCCCGCGCCCCCACGACTGTCACCTCCACCACCACCACCATAACCACCACCTCCCGCGCCTTTCCCCCACCCCACTTAAATCAGCCCAACTGAATTCCCCCCGCCCCCGCCAACTTCCACCTCCACCCACCTTCATAACCGCCGCCGCCGCCAACCTTCCCCACCACTGAAGCAATGAAGTTGTACGAAATTGCACGAACTGCCCAGTTGGGTTCCCTGAAAAGTATCCTTTCTCTTTCCTCAAATCTTTCAAGAAATATCCTCACACCCTGTTCAAATCTTTAGCTTCGCTTATATAATCTTTTTTTCCCGCAAATACTTTTCACATTCTAGAAAATTACTACCATTTTGAATTTCTGATAGTGATCCTTCTCGTTAGTGTCATATTTGTTAAAAAGTTGAAGTAAGCTTGGCAAGAGAGCCAAAGAAGCAGAAAGTGGAAAATGTTTAAGGACCAAGATCTCTCCATTAGATTGATGGAAAAAGAATATCTTCATGAAAACCCCAAATAAGAATTTCAAAAATAAAATTTTCTGAGAAAAAAAAATGATAAAAAGCAACAATTGGAACTCGTAAAATATTGATTCTATAAGCTATTTGGTTGATGGGTTTTCTTCAAATGAGTAATGAAGAAATTGCAATGTTCAATAATGAAGAAATTGCACGAATTGCCCTTTAAACGGACCGGTGTGTGGCGAAAGCGCGGGGGGTGGGTTGAAGAGAGAAGAAGGGGTGGTGGGTGGGGGCACGTGGGTGGGAGAGAGGGGGGGGGTTAGAAGAAAGAAAGAGAAAGGAAAAATAAAATATTAAAAAAGTATAATTAAGTATAATAAATTGTCATCCAATTAGAAGAGGACATATGTACAGCTGGAATTATTTTGGTATTTTTTTCCCCTTTCACGCGCTTTTGAGAAAGTCAACACACTTTCTTGCCACGTCACTCGCTAAGGGGGTATTTAATTAACTTGAAAGTTGTTAAGGGGGTAAATAACTATAACTTAAGTTTAGTTGCTAAACTAAGTTTTCGTGTCAAGTTCAAGGTCAAATGATGTCTTGACATTCAAAATTCTAAGTTCAAGCTTGAAATAATATGATAAAAGATAAAATACTAAGAAAAAATTTAAAAAATATTTATAAATTACATTACAAATAAATATTTTTATGTATAAATTATTTTAAAAACTAAATACATATAATATCAGATTAGTTTGGTTTGGTTTGATTTTTTTTAGCTAAAATCAAACCAAACCAATTATAGTCTTTTTTTTTTTTTTTTAATACCAAACTAGGTCAAATCAAACTACTCATCGGATTTTTTTCGATTTAACCTGATTTATCGTTTTTTTTTTTTTTTTTTTTTTTTTTAAATTAAGGCCCCAGGGGCTATTTTATAAATTATTGAAAAATAGAGGTCTCGTAAGAAATCCTACAAAATAAGCCTATCCTAAGCAAAGAGTAAAGTAAAATGCAAGACGTAAATCCCTAAAGTGGAAACTAAGCTGCCGGTGGTGAAGCTTGCCTTCTGAATCCGACTCCATATCGGTTTGGTACGGTATCCGTTTACTTTGTACACCCTGAGTATCAGTATTTAACTCCTTAGCTTCTCATACAAAATGGACAACGCTACAATTTTTGTGATTTTTACTTTGTTCATGTTATTTACAGCTATGAATACGATTGAAGCTGAAACTTGCACATACACTGAAAAAGGTCCTGTAATTGCCACAACCCCTTTAGTGAGTTTTCTTGAAAGAGTTCAAGAATCTGCTCTTCAAGCTTATGGCCAAAAAGGGTTTGATGCTAAACATTTTGTTGATATGTCACTGAGAAAGAATCTTTCAGTGACAGTTGAAGCTTTTGATAAGCTTCCAAGAACTGTGAATGGTTCAATACTAGCAAATGATTTGGATGGTTTTATAGTTAACTATTTAAGGAAAGTTGATGAGGATTTGGTTTATGTTGAGCCTGTGGATTATGTAGCTGAGCCTGAAGGTTTTTTGCCAAACGTGAAGAATCCTGAAGTGAGGAAATGGGCATTGGAGGTGCATTCACTTTGGAAGAATTTAAGTAGAAAAGTGTCTGATAATGTATTGGAAAAGCCAGAGTTGTATACTTTGCTTCCGTTGAAAAATCCAGTCATTATAGCGGGATCGCGTTTTAGAGAGGTTTATTACTGGGATTCTTACTGGGTAATAAGGTTAGTCTTTTTTCTTGTTTCCTTGTGTTAAATGCTGTTAATAATTGTTGTTTTTGCTTGTTTCTTCATGATGTGAATTGGCATAAGTTGAAGTAAAAAGAAGACAGCGAGTGGAAATTAATTTTTTTTCCCAGTTTATAAGATAATCTACATTGTGAAACTAATAGAAGTTCAGCTCATATTTTTCACAATATCCATTTACTTTACTTTATAAAGAAGTGATGAATTAGCTGAATAAATATTATCTAATTGTTCTGAACACAACTCTGCATAATCATCCCCGAGTTTCGAAGGTTGTGGTTGGTCCTAAGGGTTAGCTCTGGATGGATTTTCGGTCATAAAAAAAAAACGAAAAAAGTATATTCTTAAGGACTACATTTAGACAGAAATATCCAATCCTTTGTTGTTCTATAATTAAGTTAACTAGCTGGAATCTAATTTCATTGACAACTGTTCTATATGAAGTGATGATGTTGCTCGCATATTGTGATACTTCTTGGAGTTCCTGCCCTTATCGTCCTTTTTATAGTTCTCTTTTGATAAAATCTTATACGTTAGACAATTTTTTTATGCAGGGGCTTGTTAGTAAGCAAGATGTATGAAACTGCAAAAGGGATTGTTACTAATCTGATTTCTTTGATAGATCAATATGGTTATGTTCTTAATGGCGCACGAGCATACTACACTAACAGAAGGCAAGCATCTTTTCACCTCCTGATATTTAAAACTTACCGTGTTTAAGATGCTTTAACTTGTATATATTGTCTATATGTGTTTAACTTAGTTTTTGAGACATCTCAATGATTTTTTTCTTGTAATACTACCAATAGAGATGCTAGTCAACTTAATTTCACACTCATAAAATGTGATGGAGGGAGTAATTGTATTATCATTCACTACTTAGCTCATTTTCTCTGGAAAATAAGGATGTCCACTTGTAATTTGGTTTTATTTTATTGCGCTTTGTTTCCTCCCTAGTACTTGTCTTTTTCTTTTGGTGGTTGAGGTCGGGGTGCGATGACATTGTTAGGTAAATGCAACTATATTGGACTAATCGAGTATAAGTTATCGTTATACAACAAAAACAACTGCGCCTCAATCCTCAATCCCAAACAAGTTGGGGTCCACTATATGAATCCTCACTTCTTCATTTAAGCTCAAGTCATATCACTATCAATACAAATAAAATAAATGTGAAAAATAAGTAATATTTTAGAAGTCTGCATTAATTCCAAGGATTGTAGGTCTTCCGGGACAAATTACTTTCATGTGATTGTTAGGTCTACCCCATCCCCTTTTAACACCTTCACTCACCATAGTTTCACACGTACGGATCGGTGCGGCTCTAATCTTGTATAATAGCACATCCATCTTAGCATTCACATCTTTGCAACACTCATCTTATGGATATATTAGACTTTAGCAACCTAACCTTCATTACCATATAACATTGCCAGTTTTATAGCTAGAGTGTAAGTTATAGGTGAAAAAGTTCAGTTTTGTTACTTACTCTTATCATGCTGTGCAGTAGCGGATTTAGAAATTTCATTGAGGGGGTTCGAAAATCACTGAAACAACTCTTACTCTTGTGTTCAGGGTGTTCAAAATCTATATATGTACATAAAAAATACAAAAATACCTTATATATACATTGTAATTTTTTGCCGAGGGTATTCGGGTGAACACCCTCACTTGTGTGTAGATCCGCCCGAACACCCTCACTTGTGTGTAGATCCACCCCTGATGCTGTGCACATGCTTACTGTATCTTGTGTACTTGTGTTTCACATGTCCAGTCAGCCTCCTGTCCTGGCAGGGATGATCGTTGACATATACAATCAAACGGGTGATTTAGACTTGGTTAGAGGATCTCTTCCTGCTTTGCTCAAGGAGTATCACTTTTGGAGTTCAGGTATACCATCTTATTTTTTGGTTTCCTATTGAATAGGTTGTTGTTTTTCTTGCAATGTGTTGGCTATGTCAAGTATGTTTTTGGGTTTTGTTGTACAGGTCTTCCGACTTAAAATGCTTTTTATGTTAAATCTACACAGAAGACTTCACTCACCTTTAATTCTCTATTTTTTTAATTTTGTTCAAGGAATACATAGAGTGACTATTCAAGATGCTCAGGGATCAAACCACAGCTTGAGTCGGTACTATGCTATGTGGAATAAACCCCGGCCAGAAGCGTCAACTATTGTAAGGCTCCGCTACTCATATTCCTGACTTGGGTTTATCTTGACCTTTGTACAAGTGCAAATACAGTTTTTTTTTTCTTCATTTGATATAGGATAAGAAAACAGCTACCAAACTCCCAAATATCTGTGAAAAAAGAGAATTTTATCGCGACCTGGCGTCAGCTGCTGAAAGTGGATGGGATTTCAGTTCAAGATGGATGAGGTGGCACATTATTCATTTATTTCTCATTATAGTTTGATAATGCAAAGCATGAACTGTTTTTATCTTGTATTGCAGGAACGAATCTGATCTCACAACAACTAGTACAACATCAATTTTACCAGTTGACCTGAATGTATTCCTTCTGAAGGTAATTTTGTAGAATCTCAGAATATTAGGCCTTATAAGTGTGATATTTCATATAACATGGGCTTTTAAGTTTGTGTCACAGATGGAAATTGACATAGTATTTCTAGCAAATATTATTGGAGAAAGTAGTGTGGTTGCACAATTTACAGAAGCTTCTCAAAATAGACAAAGGGCCATTAACTGTATCTTTTGGAACGCGGAGATGGGGCAATGGCTTGATTACTGGCTTGGCAGCAGTAACACATCCGAGGTGGTACATCATGCATGAATTCTTGCGCATGTCTTCTCGCCTTGAAAAACTAAAGTATTCTCAAGTTTTGTTTTGCGTGTTTGTGATTTTAGGATATTTATAAATGGGAAGATTTACACCAGAACAAGAAGTCATTTGCCTCTAACTTTGTCCCTTTGTGGACTGAATTATTTCGTTCAGGTCTGTATATTTCTAAGTGATATTTATGGATATAGATATCACTACTCGAGCATATAATGATATTATTTCTGCTTTGATATAATTTAAGATAAGATCACAACTCAAAAAGTAGTTCAAAGTCTCCGGAGCTCGGGCCTTCTTCAACCTGCAGGGATTGCAATGACCTTGTCTAATACCGGACAACAATGGTACATTATACATAGCTTGTTTTAACTCTTATTGAAATAATACATTAAACTACAGTGCCTTTTAATTTCTGTTATCTCATTATGATTTTACAACAGGGATTTTCCAAATGGTTGGCCACCCCTTCAACACATAATCATTGAAGGTCTCGCAAGGTCGGGGCTAGAAGAGGCAAGAGCCTTAGCTAAAGACATTGCTGTCCGGTGGATAAGAACGAATTATGTAGCTTACAAGAAAACGGGTGCAATGTATGAAAAATATGATGTGACAAAATGTGGAGCAGCCGGAGGTGGTGGCTTTTATGTAGCTCAAGTAAGTACAGGATCTGATTTTTTGGCATTTTTTTATTTTCCTGCAATTTATTTGATAATGAATACAACAACAGCTACTGCATCTCAATTTCAAACAATTTTGGATCGGCTTTATGAATCACCATGAATTATGTCATTTACATTAACAAATCTACTAAATATTCATAAATATTTGACTGTGAATCAAGTTATTATTGTTTATTAACTTGAGGTGGCTGTGGGAACCTATAAGCTTCAAATTCTGGATACATAATATTTGTATGGTCAAGAGCTTTTTCTTCACTCATATGTTATATTATAGCTATGATACAAGGTTTTAGGTGTACTTTGAATCATACTATAAAAAGCAGTGTACTATGGACATCTAAAATGTTTTGAAATAAATATATTGAGGACACTAAATATGAAATAAAAAATAATTTAAACCAATCATTTTGTTTAAATGCAGATTGGTTTTGGATGGGCAAATGGTGTTGTACTGGCACTTCTGGAGGAATTTGGATGGCCTGAAGACTTGAAGATTGATTGCTACTGAGCAATAGAAGAGTAACCAAAACAAATCTGATTAGCTTCACAAAAAAAAAAAAAAATACTTGTTTGCTTTTTGTCATTTTTACTATAGAAACCAGCAGCGATATAAAAACCAGCAGCGATAAGGCCTGCGTACACTCTACCCCCCACACTCCACTTTGTGGGATTTCACTGTGTATGTTGTTATTATTGTAAACCAACATCATGTTAGGGGTTGCCCTAAATTTTCTACCTTATTTGGATTCTACCATAAGTGTGTTTTACTTCGATAAGGATTTTTTGGTAGAAAAGGTTTCTATGTGGAAATGGACTCTGCATATTTATCCTTTTCTTGGAGGAGAAATTTTGCACTTTTATAAATTGAGAATATTCCCTTCAAACAAAAACACAGAAAAGTATCCGGAATGTAGTCGTTTAGAGAGTTTTGCTTAGGGGGAAATTTTTCTCTCATAGAGTTTGCGCTTTCTTTTATACTCCCTCCGTTTCAATTTATGTGAACCCATTTGACTGGGCAGGACATTTAAGAAAGAGTAAAGACTTTTGAAACTTGTGGTTCAAAATAAGTCTTGAATATTTGTGTGGCTGTAAATCATTTCATAAAGTGAATTTGTTTCCAAATTAGGAAATAGGTCATTCATTTTGACACAAACTAAAAAAGAAATAGGTTCACATAAATTGAAACAGAGAGAGTATTAGTTTTTATATGTAGGTCAATTGACCAAATCATATTAAAGTATTATGCGTCTTTAGTATATTTTCTTTGTTGTTTGATTTATCGTCGTTCAAGGCTTTGCAACTATTAGCTTCCGTATGACGCCCTGATTATTTCAACCATAACACATCAATGGTTCACAAATCATTTAGGTTTTTGTATCATATGGGATTTGACGAGGGGGGAGATGAAACAGTTTAAGTTCTATGCACATGTAAAAGATATTTACACTATTAAGTCATTTATTAAGTAACTATATTTAAACCTAATCTGGTAAAGATGGTAACCAATTTGCTGTCACATGTTAAAATTTACTGATATTGTAGAAAAAACTTTACGCCATCACTATATAGCTTAAATCCTAAGAGATGTTATTACTATTATTTATGCTCGATGATATCTTTCCTATTTCACTGTGTTTAGTGTTTCCTTTATGTGTGAACTATATAAATAATGTATGACAATTTCAATAGCAAACTGTATTAAAACGGAATTTAAATTAAAAGATATGTAGGAGGACGTACATTGGGTAACTTCAGAAAACAAAAGTTGAAAAAAACAAATAGTCTACATATGCCTGATCCTGAAACTTTGACTGCAGACGTATGGACCTATGCCATTTTAGGTTAAGTGTGAACTCTGCAGAGTGGAAAATAGAGTGGCAAAAAACAAGGAGGGCTATGCAAACAGCACCTTTGTCCTTTTACTCAAGTCCTCGAGACTGTAACTGTTAACCAGAAAATCAGGTTTATTGTATGGGCGGCTGTGAACGAAGTCACAAATAGAAAATACAAAAGAAAAAAAGAAGCTATTTATGAGGTGTTGGATGTTGTTAATGGCATGAGGCCTTATAGGAAAAAACGTGTGAGCTTAGCCTAAGACGAATAATATCACAGAGGGAGAACAGGCAAAGCTGGTAAATAGACACTTTTAACACATGCTATCAAATATTAGTCACTATTGTAAAAGTTATAGGAGTAACATCTAACCATTCTTTTGACACGGAAAAAGTCTTGGATAAAAATACCTCCAACCAAAACACGGAACAACTCCAGTAAACGGTGCCGGAATTCGAACGATTGACAAGTGGAACTTAAGGAAAGAGGAGTTTCAAACCCCATGAACGGAACAACTCCAATAAACGATGCTAGAATTCAAAGGAGTGACAAGTGGAACTCAAGAAACGTTTATGGGATTCAAAAACTTTTATAAGTTCTTCCGTTTTTTAAGTAGGATATATTTGTCCAAATTTTATTTCTAGTATTAAATTGTCCCTACTTTAACCGTGGCTAAAAACTCATAGCATGCCTGAAAATTGATCATTCCACCTAATTCTTACGATAATATCACACCATGTTAAGAATATTTTATGTCAGTTTAACCCAACAATTTATTGGCCATGCCAACAGTAAAAAACATAGTCACTGAAAATCAGGAAACAGGGCCCCTGGTTTACTGCCAAAAAAAAAAAAGTCTAGTTTGGCAGCAACATATAGATTTCAACAAAATATATAAAACAGTCATGTAAGAAACTGATGAAACTGAGACATGTTTTTTTCTAGTAACTCCCGTGGAAGTTCTAAAAGAAACTACTAGAAATTATCAACTTCCCTCAAAGCAACAAAATCAAAAGCAATTTACAAAAATGGAAGCTTCGACTTCATCCAACAATGGCAAAGCCAGAGTTTTTTCTATACCAAGAAAAAAGACTTTGAAAAATAAAAGAGCAAAGTTGTATATCATTCGCCAATGTCTCTACATGCTACTTTGCGGGAGGGAACGTGTCGAATAGAATTCCCGGTAATAGTCCTCGGAGGGACTTCCCAAATGACCATACCGAGGAATTTTACCGTACTCCGTGCAACTATGGTTGTTGATCGTGCAGAGTCTATTCAAAGGTTCAAGCCAGATTGTAGGAAGCAGATGCATTTTATATCCTTGTATTTACTCTATTTTGTTAGGCTGAATTTCTAATGTAGGGAATAGGGACAATGTTAATCTTAGAATTATGATCGATTCCACCAAGTGTGAACTGTGGAATTTTACAATAGTTACCAGTGTATATTTTGTAGCTCATTTTGCATCAAACCCCATTACTTTCTGAGTTGAAGACGTGACTAATATGTAAATCGTCAATATTTTCAGTGGCAATGTATTGTTTTGATAATATAACGTTCAGATAGATTGTATTGTTTCATAGCGTTTCCTAGTGCTACAGATCAGCAGTTTGAACAATAAGCGTATAATGTTATAAAGGAAAAAATAGGATACGAGGTAGCGTTTAAAATTATCCTCACGTTAAAAACCCATACGGAGTCCACGGCAAAAACAAGAATTTTTCCTAACAGCAGAGAAATATTAATCCAAAAGTTTAAAGGAGACACAACTGCTCCATTTAGTATGCTAGGCAAATTTGAATCTTTTTACCAAAAAAAAAAAAAAGAAAAAAAAACTAAAGAGGTAGATTAATATAATTTTCTTCTATATCATATAGAGCACAAGCAGGCGCATCTGGTGTAGTGGTATCATAGTACCCTCCCACGGTACTGACCAGGGTTCGATTCCCTGGATGCGCATTCTTTTGTTCTTTTTTTTTTTCCCGGTTTTGCAATTTCCTCAATTCGATTTCACTTTTTATGAGTCGAGAAGAAAGTAAGCACATCTAATTGGATCATTTTAGCCGATGTACCAATATACCCTATAAGTAGCCCAATAACCTTTCCTCGGTATATAAGTTTTCTTCGTTCTGAAAGTCCTCGTTTAAGGTGAAACTGAACGCAACAATATATTAGTAAAAATTCATATGACCGATCTCAACTTGATTAAAGTGAGTTGGTGGAGATGGACAGATAGTCGTCATTGTTTTAATAGTCCTCATAGTTGCTCTATGTGGCAACATATTAGAATCTCAAACTGATGTGGCATATTACGCGCCCTTTTATCTTCTCTCTTTTCTCTGTCCTTAGAACTTCATTTTGATTTTTTTGCAAGCTGAGGCCCGTGTATCGTACATATTTACAAATTACAAGGATATTCTAAAATCATTTAATTTAGTTTGTCAAAATATTGTCAGTCTTGCTCTTTTGTACTCTATCCAGACATTTGCTTTTACGATTTAGAAGCCATGCATATAGGACTTACCTACTCAAAAGGGAACGAGTCATTGAAAATGTGCTATTATGAGAAATCTTATTAACTTATAGCTTCACATGAAATTCTAGTACATATGTTTTCAAAACGTTAAGAATTAGATAGTCTTTCATTTTGTTGAAAGAAAATCTCCAGATATGAAAATAAAAAGTTATGTCTTTGGTTTTATAAAATGAAAAATATAACATAAAAGACCCACATTGACAACTACGATCACTTCATCAAGACAACAAAATTGAGATTGTTTGAAAAACTTAAACGCATCACTGCTTTTCTGCATCCATCTGTTGCATACTGTTAAAGTCTCATTTTCAAGCATATACAGTAGGGGTTGTATGCCATGAAGTAACTAATAATAGTTCGTCCATTTCAGAAAACAGCAACCTTTGTTATAACTGTTTTGCTTGCAGTAGTCTCTTGTAATCGTGGAATGTCCCCTCGAAAGGCGTCACCCTGCCCTCAGAGACGGCCCAGAGCTGATCAACACTACCAGATGTTAAATGTTCATCATGACTGACCTGTAAATAACATGATGTAGCAGAAGCATTAAAGACCAGCAAAAACAAAATACAGTTATGTTTCAATTTAGCCAAAAACATTTACAGAAGTTTCATAGTACCATCAGTACGCCTCCTTGGAACAAGACCAGACCTTGTATCAGGGCCTCCACAGCATCCAGATCCTACATAGAGCTCGATTAAAAATTTGCATTTATCGCTAATCTACGAACATCAAGCAAGACATATGTTCCCACTCGGACAAAGTGTCAATAGCAGATAATGCAATCACATATGCCAAAACTTTGGTTAAACATCATACTGACTACTAACGAAATGCAAGCAAAAAAAACAAAAAACTTCGGCCATGAGAGTTTCACTTTTTTCCCGTAATTTTTTTTGCACTTTTTTTGGAAATCAGCGTTGTATTTGGAATTTGGAAAACAGCTAAAACCTTGTTTTCACTTTTTTCACTTTCAGTACATTCAAACAACCAAATATTTTTTTGCAAAAACTATAACCAAACACAACTCCAACTTCAAAATTCCAAATGAAGTGAAAATATTTTGGTTTTGATGCCAACGCATACTAAGCATCCTTCCTAAAGCCCACACATATTAGCTACGAATATGGCTTGTTTGTGTGCCAGAGGCACCAGAGGCAAGAAGCTTCCACTTTTTACTACCAACAAAAATATATTCAGAACGAATGAAAAGACGTCAAAATCACAGATGTACAAAAAAAGATGGGTAATAAATAATAAGAAACTTAAACAAGTAAAATATAACTTACCAAGTGATTTGATGGCTCATCAAGAAGCAATATGTGAGGCTTCTTGAAAGTTATCTTTGCAAATGCAACTCTGCTTTTTTGGCCACCTGAGATTCCATAGATCAATTCATAATGTGGAGAATAAGTTATTATCGTACCACAACTCTCGACTCAAATGACAGCACATAACAGAAGCCGGAACTGAATCATTGTGATCCGAACCAGAAAAAACAAGTAGAATGCTAACATACCAGACAAAGTGTACATGGGCTGAAGAGCAAGATTCCCAGTGATACCAAATGAACCTAGATGACCACGTAACTTTTGTTCAGGCACTCCCTACAGGAAGCCAGAGCCAGGTTATGCATTAAAAGAGATAATTTGCAGATCCACTTTTTGCAATATCAGATTTAAGAGAGGAATAAAGCCAGTAAATATCTTATTCAGGAGTTCGGACACAAATAAACTCGGAAAAATCAACTGCTAGATCCGCCTTCTTTATAGAGAACCTATTACGCACATATTTTAGAATTTACAAGAGAATTCATCATCGGTTAGGAGAACTTACTGGAAAGCAACGCATCATGTATAAGAGGGGATTTGAGGTCAGATCCAGCCCATCAACATGATGCTGACTAAATACAGCAATGCGGACCTAAACAAAAAGAGAAGTGCATTTAGAATGCATTAACACCAAGTAATTGAAAGGAGCAAAATGAGACATTTGCCTGCACGAGAATGATTATAAGCTCAAAAGATAACCAACAGCATTTGTTTATACAGAATTACTGATCTAGACTTTTAGTAAATAAAAGGTGACAGGAATTGTAATGAGAGCATGCTAGAATACAGCTGAAACGCAAATTGATCAGACAATATGGTACACTGACAAAAGTTGGTGAAAGATATGATGTTAACGGTAGAACTAGTAGATGTTGAAAGTGATTAAAAAAACCTCACAAATCTCCATGTCTTTGGCAAATAAAAGTTACCTTAGCAGAGCGGAAAACAGTCCCTGAGGTTGGTTGAAGCTCCCCAGAAATAAGCTTCAGTATTGTTGACTTTCCAATACCATTAGGACCAACCACTGGAAAATATATATGGTGAGACAAGGCCCATGATGTATAGAACAGTATAAATGATTTTTAAAAAAAAACAATTATAAAGATACGCATGCCAGAACCACATGCTACCTAATTCACAGATAGAGATATCTAATTTTACTTCCCAACAGAAAAAATCAATGTCAAATCCAAAGAGACATATTACTGATCAGAGGATATGATCAGAGGATATGTACAAAGGTTTGCATCAATTAAGAAAACTAAAGTTCAAAATACTTGATTGTTTTTCTTTTTACGAGTAAACTACTTGGTTGTTAGGCAATAAAGGTCTTACTTGCTACTCTGCTATCCAAATCTATTCCAAAATTCAAATTTCTGAACAACAATGGGCCCCCAGGATATCCAAAGGATGCATCACTGCAATTGTTACAACAAGGTAAGAAGTTAATTAGCTGAGATTTGCCATCTGACAAGAGATTCAAAAGAATGTCTTAGACACAGAATAAGAGATGCTTAACCTGAAGCTTATAATAGGAGCACCAGGTCTATCATCAGGAGAAGGGAACTCAAACTTGTAGCTGCATACAACATATGCAAAACAACCATGAGTTCATACAATTAAAAAAATGTAACATGACAGAGATCGAAGTTTTATAGATTCAGGTGATAACATGTTAAACCATCAGAGAGTTATAATAACAGAGATCGGAGTTTTATAGATTCAGGTGATAACATGTTAAACCATCAGAGAGTTATAATAATAGAGAGATATAGGAGCAATGTGTTGAAGGAATGAAAACGTACTCAGGATCATTGATGACTTCATCAACACGACCAATTCGTTCCAGTGCCTGTTAAATTCAAGGAAAACCATTCAGTTCTTGATCATGGAATCGGATCGGGTAACTGATTACATCACTTGAGCAAACAACCATTACCACTGAAAACTGACAATATATAACGGAGCAGCTTATGGTAAAATGAAAGAATACCTTAATTCTAGATTGAACAAGAGATGCACGCTTTGCATTGTACCGGAACTTATCAATAAAGGTCTGCAAAACATTAAAGCCGAAAAATGTATCAAAGTTGTAAACAGCTTAACAAGAAATCAGCAAGTAAGGTCTCAATTAATCTGTTTGCAATAGTCTACCAATAAAAATTAATCTAATTGAGAAAGACCTGCATGTGGGCCCTTGTACGTTCATTTGACTCGAATGCCTTCTGTTGATTCTTAACTTGTTCTTCTCTCGTCCTTTCGAATGTATCATAGTCTCCTTTATAGGTACTCAATTTTTGATTTTGTAGATGGATAATATCTGTGACTACCTGAAGAAAGAAGCAAAGATAAGCTTATGAGATGTCAGAACAAACAAAAACATCTAACCATACTGAACCCAACTACTGTTTTAGGTCGAAGAGAAGAAAGCACATACAGTGTTCAAGAACTCTCTAGCATGAGAGACAACTATAAATGTCTTGGGCCACTTCACCAAGTAAGTTTCCAGCCATAAGACAGCATGCAGATCAAGATGATTCTGCAAGGAAAGGAACACATAGGTTCTATGATATTCTGAATGCAAAAGAAAACATAAGTTCATTGTTTGAATAGATGTACATCTACATCCTCAAGAAGAAATAACACACCGTGGGTTCATCAAGCAACAATAGATCAGGTTCAATGAACAATGCCCGAGCAAGAGCTATTCTCATTCTCCATCCTCCAGAAAATGTTTTAGTCGCTCTCTTTTGCATGTCCGGATCGAAGCTCAAACCCTGGAAGTAATAGCTACTAATGAGAACTAGACTATTCATTAAAACTGGTGTGAGCACAAATGACCAATAGGCAAAACATCATTAAAAAAAATTAAGGTGGAGAATCATCCTGCTTGAAGCATGTCAAAACTACAGCAGAATCAAACCCAGCCTCTTAAATAAGAGAGTTCTAACTTTGACTGACAAAGATAGATTGACTTCTAGCATCTTCCACTTTTCACAACTTCCAGTTTAAGATATTAGTACACAGATCCATAGCTTAAGACGTATAAAAAGTCTAACGCCGAAGTTATGGAAGCCTGAATCTCTGCAAATATAAGAAGACATTACATCTATTCTGGAAATAGAAGCATAAAACAACAAGATAACATTACATTATCAGAGAAAAAATAATCTTAACAGACAACTTAAACTCTAAGGAGAGGCCAAAACAGCAAGATAGTTCAGAAAACATGAAGTTAGGGCACAAGCTACGACAAGTCAAACTATAAGTAGAGGCCAAAACAGCATACTTTTTGGCCATGTCCAAAAGATATTCCTTAGACAAAGTAAGCGGAAGCATAATTGTAGTAACAAGGAACGAAAACCAACAGGTATCTCAGGTTACATTTATTTATTAGTTCTCGATCGTGCTCATACATTATAAGTAACATATGCAGTTTGTCTTGTTACAACAACAACAACAACATACCCAGTTTGTCTTGTTACCATCTCAAAAAAAAACATATGCAGTTTGTCTCTGATATACAGAAAAGGTGTACGATATGATAAATCAAATGCAAACTCTGCTTTAATTAAACATAGTGCATAAAGTGAACAGACTTTCTCAGACAGTTATTAAGAGACTGACGCGAGCCAAAACATGGAAATCCAATTACTGGGCAAATTCAAACTAACCGAAAGAATAGTCGCTGCACGTGCTTCAGCCGTGTAAGCATCAATGAAATCAAGTCTTTTGTATATCTCTTCAAGTCTTTTCGCAAGGGCATTTTTGTCCATCTCCCCATTCGACTTATCACTCTTTCCAGCTTCGCCTGCTAGGTCCATTACTCTCTAGAAAACCATGAAAATATTAAAGAATGGAATATACTTCATCCGGTGAGAACAAAATACAAAGGAATATTAAAACATAAACAGTATAATATGACATAAAAGCTTATCCTTCGAACTGTTTCTAACCTGTACTTCAAGCAGACGACTCTCTTCTTCCAAAAGTTGGGTTCTCTCCATATCAGTGTTAAGAATACATTGCAGAACTGAGGTATCATCACCAACCACTTCTTGCTCAACATGCAATATCTGGCAGTTCCTGGGAATACCATCAATAGCGTGCATAGCCATGTGTCTTAGGAGAGTTGTTTTTCCCGTACCGTTTCTTCCAATAAGTCCTGCACCCAGATTAGAGATTCACGTAAGGCTGTTGATGCATAAAACTTGACTGTCAATCACAAACAAAAAGAGTAAGTGAACATTCTTAGCAACTTAACTTTCCAACTTTTCACATTTCAAACTATCATTTTCAACATTCTTTTAGATAAGTGCTACTTTGGAAGGCAAAAAGCATCTCAAATACGGTCCTCACTCAGCTATCAGGTTGTCCGGGAATAGCTTCTCCAGACATTGAAGAAAGGAGTGTAGGATCAATTTACATAGTAATCGAATTATTTATCTATACTAACATGCTCAAAGATGTCATGATTTAACTCTGCAAATCAGAGTGGGTCATTCTTATTGGCAAGGAGGAGTAATAGCATGCAGATGAGTGCTATCAATTTAATTAGTAATCGAATTATTTCTATATACTTAATGTTCAAAGATGTCATGATTTAACTCTGAAAATTAGAGTGGGTCATTCTTACTGGCAAGGAGGGAGTAATACCATATAGATGAGAAACAGACTACTTGTTACTAAAAGTTCTAAGAAAACGCAAAAAATCACACTACATAGGAATGAATTCTGATATATTTTTGTCATAACATCAAGCATACCATAGTGTCTTCCAAAAGAAAGCGTGACAGAACCATCGACAATAAGTTCACGACCACCAACAGATATATTGAAATTCTCCATACGGATATCCTTAACAGTTGGTCCATCACCCTGACCATCATGATTCACACACACTAAAGGCATACCGGCTTTCACTTCTTCCACTTCTTTCAAGTGTGCTTGGTATTCTGCCTGCAGAATCAAGCCATACAAATTAGAAAAACGAACGAGTAAGCCAGCCACTTTTCTCTTCTTTTTTTTTTTTTTTTTTTTTTCCTTTCCTTCTTTCATCCACATGGCAGGGAGGAGAGGGTTACATGTTTTTAGCCAGTAGGGGAGGGATTACATTTATTCTGTGTCAGAA
The DNA here is from genome assembly GCF_029784015.1 of Lycium ferocissimum. Classification (NCBI taxonomy): domain Eukaryota; kingdom Viridiplantae; phylum Streptophyta; class Magnoliopsida; order Solanales; family Solanaceae; genus Lycium; species Lycium ferocissimum. The sequence goes on along the minus strand of NC_081350.1, from coordinate 39,024,104 downwards.
CTTCACGAGGACAATCGTTATCCAACAAAAGGAGTGTTGCAAAATGTCACAAACATACACACCCCATTAGGATAATAAATAGAAACTCAGTGAAGTGTCAAGTCAAATCAGCAACATTCATAGACAATAAAGTTGGCTTCCTCAACATATTTAACAACCAATATTTGTGTCAAACAGGTTCCTTCTGATTATTGACAAAATTATTTTTTGTCCCCTCACCTCTCTCATGCGTTCATCTTTCCTCTTCCTCCTTTCGATCTTAATCTTGTCACGTTCTGTGAGCAAAGGACCATCAACTGGTTCTGGCTTTTTATTCTTTGGAGCTTCCTCTTCATCCATTCCATCAAACATTCTGAGCGGCATTTTTAAGCTTCTCACTGTCGGTTGGGGTTTAACCAATCCATGCTTCTCTAACTTCTCGGACAACTTGCTACAAACCTGTCACGATTCGAAAATTCATAAATCTAGCTAATGATTGCTTCATGCATATACTATCAATACAAACAATAATGTTCAAATTTTTTATTCATTGAAACCCCAGACTATTGAACCAATCTGTACGTAAAACAATTTAGAATCCACTAAAAGTGATAAAATTCAACATTTACGTGTACAGGTTTAGCTTAGGTTGGTTGTGGTCGAAACTCTTTTTTTGTTTGATCACTTTATAGCGGCAAAGTTTTACTCAAGTTTCCAGTGTAAACATTAAAGCTTTAATCCCTCTGTCCCATTTTATGAGGCACACTTTCTTTCAAAGAATGGTACTTCTCTATATTCATAAACGATTTAACTCTAAACTTCTCATTTTCCACTCTCAAATTTGAGATAATTTATAGCCACACAAAATGTCTATGGCTTATTTTAGACCACAAGTTTCAAAAGCCTTACTTTCTTTCTTAAATTACATCCCCAGTCAATAAGTTTTATTCATTAAACTAGTAACAATATTGTATGGGGTGAAACCCAAACCAGACAGTTGTGTGAATCAGGGATTGATGCGTGGAAGGTAGAGACAAATCAGACGTGACTCATCAAAGGTGTACCTCGGTCTGCTCAGGGAGGTCATCCGTGTCCGAGGAAGGTCCGGGTTTATAGTGCAGATTCGGCAGGACCCGGGGCATGCGACAACGCTCGGGGGACCCGGGGGCATCCAACTACGCTAGGGGGAGTGTCCGGTCAGGATAAGTCCCACGAACCGCCAACCCCGAGGAATCAGGGATTCTCTCCTGAAGAATCTCAACCATATGGAAGACGTGCAGAAACTGATCAACGAAGTGGGGTGATAAGCTTGGAGTAATGTTGCTTAAGGTTAGGTTATGAAAACATCCCTTCCCTTCATTTGTAAACAATCAAATTCTCAATCACAGAATACGGCTATACTTTTTACTCCATTGTCATCTTTTTGCTCTCAAGCTCTCTTTCAGTCATTGTAACCCAGAGGCGTTGCCAGTCAACAACCCCGGAGCTACTTCAATATGCATTACTTTGCTTTATTCAATTACTTTGTTCATTGTTGCTTGCGTATTATTTGAAATTACTTTCCATACAGTAAGTTAGCACTGTTTATTTCATTATTTGGTCCACCTTAACCTGCTCCTTAAGCCACTATACAAGTTCAATTGTTACTCTGAATCACGTATTTAGGGTTAAACAAGTACAAGTACATATTTCAGAATCAAAATAAATTTCGAATCAATTCAGCATAATAAGTTTCGAGCTAAAATATCAAAATGAACAGAAGCAATAACAAAATTGAGCATAAAATGGAGCTATTAATACCTTACGACATTTGTCGAAGTCAGTAACACAACCGCAATCGACGAGCAATATATTTTGAATAATTCAATATAACAAATTTCGAGCTAAAGTATCAAATTTAACAGAAGCAATAACGAAACTGAGCATAAAATGGAACTATAAATACCGCACAACATTCAGAAAAGTCAGTACCGTAACTGGAATATCAAAACTAGTAATAGTATAACTACATATTTAAAAATCAATTCAATATAATAAATTCCGAGAGGAAAATATCAAAATTAACAGAAGCAATAACGAAAATGAGCATCAAATGAAGCTATTAATACCACACAACATTCAGAGAAGTCAGTAAGGCCACCAGAATCGACGAGTAATAATTTTCGAATCAATTCAGTATAATAAATTTTGAGCTAAAATATCAAAATTAACATAAGAAATAACGAAATTGAGCATAAAATGACATCAGTAACGCAACCGGAATCGACAATAACTTTTATTCATCAAAACTGGTAGCAGCAATAGTATAAGCATATATTTCAGAATCAATTCAGTATAGAAATTTCGCGCTAAAATAATTAAAATTACAGAAGCAATAACTAAATTAAGCATGAAATGGAAATATTAATAACGAAATTAAGCACGAAATGGAACTATTAATCGTCAAAGTCAGTAACACAACCGGAATCAACGAGCAATAAATTTCAAAATCAATTCAATATACTAATAAATTTCAAGCTAAAATATCAAAATTAACAGAAGCAATAACGAAAATATCAAAATCAGCAGAAGCGATAGCGAAAATATCAAAATCAACATAAGCAATAACGAAACTGAGCATAAATTGAAACTTTTAATACCTTACAACATTCGTCAAAGTCAGTAACGCAACAGGAATCAACGATTAATAAATTTTGAATCAGCTCAGTATAATAAATTTCGAATCAATTCAGTATAACAAATTTCGAGCTTAAATGTCAAATTTAGCAGAAGCAATAACGAAACTGAGCATATTCATCAAACCTAGTAGGACTAATAGTATAAGCACATATTTCATAATCAATTCAATATATTAATAAATTTCGAGCTAAAATAGCATAAGCAACAACGAAACTGAGCATGAAATGGAGAGCTACTAATACCTCATCAAAGTCATTACAAATAATAGTATAAGCACATAGTATATTTCAGAATCTATTGAATATAGAGTAATAAATTTCGAGCTAAACTATCAAAAATTAAGCATAAAAATGGAATTAATTATAATACCTTACGACATTCGTCGAAGTCAGTAACGCAACCAGAATCAACGAGTAACTCTCCAAGTGCATCAAAAGCACCTTCACCGTCAAGTCCAAAATCGAAGTCTTCATCAGCAACAACATTGATAATATAGTCAATAATAGGCTGATCTACATCTTGAATAACTCGTCCACCTAGGATTTCGTGTACAACGTTACTCGCTACTTCCGTCATCGTTGGAGAAGATTCCGTCATCGTTGTAGAGAAGAAAAAAATGAACCTGGGAAAATCCCTGGGTCGGGAACTATACACTTACCCTTTAACTATTCAAAAACTTATCAAATTTGGGTATTTTTTTATACAAACAGCGTACAAACTCATAAACCATCAAAATGAGATTAATCGTTAAACCATTCCTCACCTATATTTCTCTCTCCGCGTTTGTTCTCTAACCTCAACTTTTTTCCTCAAGATCTCTCTGCGTTTCAGAATCATTTGGACCTAGTAGGTTTTTGTTAAAAAAAAAAAATTAAAAATCGTATTTTAAAAAAAAACTCGGTAGTTCTATTCACGAAGGTTTATGAGTTTGTTCTCTGTTTGTATAAAAAAATAGACGGAGACTCTATGAGAAAAAAAATGGCGAAACCTGAAAGCAAGGCGGGCCACGAGGAAATTACACAAATATCTTCATTGTTTACAATTTTTGGTGTCAATTGCACTTGTGACCCTATTTTGTGCTGGTGTTTAATTTTTGGCCCTCAAAACAACTAATGTTTTGAAGGATTTAAGTTTAAATTTTCACAATATAACCATCGAATATAGCCGCGCTTCGCAGGGTTGTTAAAAATCAAAATATAAATATTTTTCATTATAATTATTCTTTTTTTACCTTTTAATCAATTTTATCTCTCTAAATTCCTTAATCATAATACTATCTATTGTTCTTGGATATAATTGCTTTCTCAAAGTTGATTATTTTTTTCTTATATTGCCCAGCCTCACTTCGTTTATTCTGGACACGGAAGTATAGATTTTTTCACAACATACACCATATTCTTTCTCAAGAACTTTATCGGCCAATATAAAGTTTTGATTGGAGTGCAGTATCTTTCTTGATCTATGAAAATAGAATTAAATAATTAAGTAAGAAAGTATAATTTTTAGTGAATATGAAGTATTATTAAGGGGAAACGATAGTTTTAGTCCTTGAGTTATAGCTATATTCCACTTTTGGTCCCTGTGTTATTCGAATGAGCATATTTAACCTTCAATTAATATAAATGTGGGATTTTAATCCCTCAAACTAACGAAAGTTAAAAACTTAACGGAATCGATATTCTTATTATTTTGAAAATTAAAAAGCAAAACAAAAGAGAAGGTTAGCAAAGGCCAAGCAGCCATTGCCAAGCATTGAATAAAAGGTCATCACTGACAACTCATTCTTTTCAAATGATGCTCATGCTCATAATCAAATTGCTTCAGAAAAGTTTCTTTCCCCACCTCTTTCTATTAATTTCCTTCTGTTTCGATTTTTTAATTTATTATTCTTTCTTGATAAGTTTGATCCACCAAAAAAAAAACACAAATAAGAATAATTTTAATATGCAAGGATTAAGAAGCTTGGATCTTTCGTTGCTTTTCGATTATTTCAATTAAACAGAAGCTGATAAATGAATCTAGCTCCCACTGAGCTCTTCTCATCGCCTAAAAATTTCTACTAAAGATTGAAAATAGTGTAAACTTACTTATTAACCTTCTCCTCATTTTTATTTTTGTTCTCTTTTTTATTTTAATTATTTTTTAACATTGATTCTGTTGAGTTTTTTTTAACTTCCGTTAGTTTTAGGGATCAAAATCACACGTTTATATTAATTAAAGGTTAAATATGCTCAGTCGAATTACACAAAGACCAAAAGTGGAATATAGCTATAACTTAGGGATTAAAACCGTTACTTCCTCTATTATTAACTATCAATTTTGGTGCCTGATGTGCCGTGAAATTACGGGATATTCGATGCTAATTCCTTAAGCTTTTGTGACTCTTCAAGCACTTTTGGTGTTACTTTTCGTGTATTTATGTCGTTTTGTAGGATAAGATCGATGCCCGGAGAGCATAACGGAGCAAAATGGAGCAAAAATAGCTGAAATGTAGGACATGCTAGCAGCACATGCGAGTAGCACGTTGTGCATGCAAGAAAGACTTGTCGCAAACATGTGCTGACAGAGATATAAGCAATTGAAGATAGTTGGTGCAGCACCTGCGACACCACATGCGAGTAGCATGTTGTGCCTGCGAGCAGCACTTGCTGCAGCATGTGCTGCACCACAGCTGCTTGCACAACATGCTATAGTTATGCGCACATCGACCACGGTTGAACATGCGACACCGTGCATGCAAGTAGCATGTTGTGCACGCAGGTATTTTTGTCCACAATTTGTTCCCTCGTTTTGGCAATTCTATAAATAGAATGCTAGGGTTTGTAAAACTCATCTTTGGCAATTTTTTACAAGTTCTTGGAGGCTAGGGTTTACACCACACTTTGAAGTTGAAGATTTGAAGATTTGGTTTAGCACTTTCTTGAACCTTTACTTCATTTCTTTAATTTCTTGCTTTGTAATAAATATCTAAGTGTGTAGTATTTCATTTCTATACTTGAACCTTGTTTATGGAAGTATACATTGTTAAAGGTTGGATTGAAACTCTTGTTTTGCTTATGTATTGAATGATTTTTATTTCTAATGAAGTGGGTCTTTGTTTCTTTAATTAATCTCGTTTTGAATGGTTCTTAAGGGAGTAGCTAACCCTAAGACTCGCCTATTTACTTTGATTGAGCTCGGAAGAGGAAATCTAGGTTGGAAAAGATTAATTAACAAGAATTTGGGTCATTAAACCTATCTAATAACTTGAGCTCGGAAGAGGATAGTTACTTGAGGTTAAATTGATTGTACCTAATATCACACTCTAAGGCTTGGAAAAGCTTACAGTGAAATTCATTGATTTGGTTGGAAGATTTTCAATGAGATTTTAGAAATCATTATCTATTAACATAAACCCGCTCTTAGTTGTAAAATCGTGAAATATATTAGATCGTTACTTGAGCGTAATTCCCTTTGTATCCATACTTGTGGCCATTGATCATTTTACCTGCTTTCTAGTTAGTTTTATCTTTGTTAGTTTTTAAATTAAAAATCAAATATTGAAAATGTGTTTGGCTTGGCTTAGTTGGTGATAATTCCTTACTTGTTTAAATCGCCTAGTATATTGTTCCCTGTGGGATCGATCCCGACTCATAGTTGGGTAAATTATATTGCGACGACCGTGTACACTTTCTCTTTGAGGAGTGGATTTGGACGTTATCAGTGCCTTGTTTTTCCATTTGCCAAACTTGGATGACATTCCTACATATCTTACATACAAAACGATATTACGACAACAACATACGCAAAAGAGAATCCCACATTATGGGGTCTGGGGAGGGTAGAGTGTACGCAGACCTACAAAACGATATTAACATGATTAAATAATTCCATTTATAAAACGACGAACTATGTATTATATTTTCATATAAGAAACTGAATTAGAAACCAACATAATATACATTAATATATGTAGCAAAGTAATATTTTTATGATATGACATTAATTTCAAAAATAATAAATATAAAACAATCAAAATAAGTTTAGTTCTATATTTTTATAAAAGCTTTGTATCATCCTTCTTTTCCTCTTCTTTTGTGTGTACGTATATAATTTTTTAATTTCCAAAATAATGAATGAGATAAAAGGATAAACGAGAGCAAATTATTATTTTCAAATACTAAATAGAAATTGAGAAAATATCATTTTTAAAATATTGAAAACAAACGCTCACACAAATTCAAATGGGTGTTCATATATATGTATGTATAACTTTTCATCAAAAATTTCACAAATTTAACAAAAAATGATCTCATACATATTCACGAATAAAGATATTTTCTAATCATAACTTTATGAGAAGAAGCGAGAAATATAATAAATAAATACCTATAATTTTCCGATCTTTGTGAGTGTCGTATTTTTTGAAACAGTTCCTGCAATTCATTTCTCAAAATTAGAGGTACAAATAAACTTCAATCATTCGTCACCAAAAGAATAAATTCTTTTTCACTATATATGTCTAGTATTGCTTTCAAAAGAAACATTGTATTCAACATTACAAGACTAAATTCTGCCTAATTGAAGCTTTCAAGTGATGGAAAATAGGCATGTATACGCAGCGGAATCAAACAACCAAGATCATATTCTTACATGTAAACTAGACAAACATAATCAAATACGAGATTGTAACACTAACCTTTTGAAGCTGTTACACAAATCTTCAATAGTGTCCGTACTCTCCAGGTCTACGATCTTCTACTGTGAACTTCTATGAACGAAATACTTGAGTGGCAAGTATTGCGACTAAAGAATGAATATCACTTAGGGTTGAATGGCTTTCTTTATATACACTCGTTTTTAGGGTAAACCCTAGCAAAAAACGTGTAGCCTTTTCCTGACCCACCAAGGATATTATTTTTCCTTTTATTTTCTTTGTTCTAGAATATTCAGGCACAACAGGGATCACAGATTTAATAACGAGGCTTCCTATTGCGGTATTAATTCGGGATATGAGTGAATTAATCCTACCACAATAAATTACAATTTATTCCACTAGAAAACTGTAATTGCACTTCTCTGTTTAATTTCGAAATCATTCATTAAAAACTTATTTAACTCCCCATGTTAAGATTACAGATACCAATCAAATAAATTAAATTACTGACAATTTAATTCATCGACTAATTTAATCCTTTATACTTCCGCTTAACTTATTTCATGTGACGGATACAAAATACACCTGCAGGGTTTTCACATGAAAACTTATAAGCATCCATAAAGAGGTATCATCAATCTCAAGGTCGAGACATGGATTCTATTTGCTAATTGTTATTTCACAAATGCACTTTGTCATTATCCAATTTACCAGAATACATTAACTCGCAAATAGTCGTACCTTTTAATAAATCAAAATAATGAACGAAGCACATTGATCATAACAACCATATAAAGATTAAGAGTATAAGTACATTTAATGAGTAGAGAGGTTGTTTTATATATTCATCACTTATTTCTACTTGGTCCGTTCAATACATACCAAATGTACTAGCATAAGAAGTTGGAACAAAAATCATTCCCATAATCAAGATAGATTATATTTTAATCTTACGCTACAATCATCAAGATACTTTGCCCAGTTTCATCTTTGATTGTGAACATTAACTTTATAACCTATAAGAACGACAATTTAATCTTCAATGAGCTAAAACTCCATACACCAAATCGTCTACTATATAAGTAAGGGGCACACATATGAACGAATGATCTATTCAAAATAAGACTTTATTGAATTGAATAAATAAATAAACCATTGTTCCAAAAGGAATAAAACGTAATACTATAATCAAACCGCATGATTAATAGTATATCCTAACATCAAGAAAGACAATTAAGACAGAAAACTTTATCATCTCTTTCTTCAACGTACCTAGGGGAGAGCGTTCGGTATTCGGTTCGGTATTTTCAAAGTTCGGATTCTGTAATTCGGTAATTGATAATTGAAAGTAGATACCAAATACCGAACTTTCAAACTTCGGTTCGGTAATTCAATAATCGGTAAATCAAACTTCGGTTCGGTATGATATTCGGTAATACCGTATTGAAGTCGAAGATCATCACTGGCCAAGCTCATTCGTCCATATACGCAAAGGCATATATAAATAATTAATTTTAATTTATGATTATTTATTCGATGCATATTCAAACATGTTGTTCTAATTATCCTCTTTATGTTTGTCATGTGATCGTTTTCATCACGTGACTATTTTAGCTTAAGGAGGCATGAAGTATCACTCCCACATAAGACTTTTTGTCCACGTGACATTTTGGAGAGTTTGATTGTCTCTTCTGGTCATATTTTCTTGGACCACTTAAGAAAACTTGGTTGGAACTCTACTGTTTAGGCTTATCAAGTTTTTTATGCGGTGACGATTAATGGAGTTTCAACTAATATTTTTATAGATTTAGCTCGAAAGAGAAGAAATAGATTTGTCATTTGTATTTCGTATATATATTAATGTATGCACAGTGCTATACGTGACATATATTGATTATATTTGTCATACACTCGATATATAATGATGTCATCACAAAAGGAGAGTTATCTGAACAAAGATTTGCTCTTCACCATCGGAACTTTAATAATATCATTACAAATTTACAATTCTAGATCCAAATCATTTCACCACAAGAGAAGAACTGTCCGAACAAAAATTTGCTCTTTATCCTCGGATTTAAATAATATCATTACAAATTTACAATTCTAGCTCCAATTTCTCTAGAAAAAAGAGGGCCACATTGTGATTTGGGCTCCAAAACAGAAAAATATTACGTCTTTGAGACTATTGTACACCTTCATAACAAATAACTTTCTGGCAAAATATAAATTTATGTTTTTGCATCATAATATCCTACTTATAAGTTATGTCCGCGTGAATTTTGCTTTTAAATTTTTTATGTGGTATTGATAAAGGACTAAAATTAAACACCAGTTTATTTGAAGGCCAAAAATTAAAAACCAGCCAATTTGAAGGCCAAAAATTAAAGACCAACCCATTTGAAGGCCAAATCGTGCAATTTCATAAAACACATCTAACAACGTCGATTATGGAACTTGGGCGACACTATAATCTTTATTCTCGTGCTCCTTCAGCAATAATGTAACCAATTTGCTTGAATTTTGTGGGCAAAATGAAACTGAGCTTTAAATTTTATTGAAAAAGAGCAACTTCAATTGAGTTAGCTTGTTAGATCTGTGTTCTGGCAATTTGTCGATGAAATCAGAGAAGATCCAGCTTTCCAACATTAATTTGAACATGAAGGATTAGAGAGTAACGGGGGTAATACCTTACAGACTTTTGTAGTTTAATTATATGCTACTCTATTTTTTTGCAGAAGCTTGTTTGAATGGTTGTTACCTGTTGTATTGCATTGTGTTGTGTTGTTAGTTTAAATATAATGTTTGTTTTGATTGTTACTTAAATTTTACTGTATCTTATCGTTAAATCCATTTTTGTGTAATGATGAAAAATCCCATTTTATGTAACAATCGGTATGGTGTGATCGCGTCATTTCCTCATTGTATCTTTTACCCTACATTTTTTTTTATAGTAGATTTACCCCGTACCTACTTTTCCTGTAGGTTACCCTGACGTGAAGGATTAGAGGGTAACGTGAGTTGTGTCGAAATGGACTGAGTTTTTTTTTTTTTTCCCCTTAGATTGTTGTGTAAATAGTTTCCTCTGCTGCAGGAGTGTCTGTTATCATGGGTGAACCTGGAAAACATAGAATATTAATGGTCTCAGATTTTTTCTACCCTAATTTTGGTGGTGTGGAGAACCACATATACTATCTATCACAATGCCTGATTAAGGAAGGCCACAAGGTTAGTAAGCACTGTCTCCTCTCTTAAAGTGGTTTTGATTGAATATGAATGATAAGAGATTATTTTGTTGTTGCTACCTGGAAGGGACTTATTTTTTAGCTAGAAAAGAAAGAAAATAAGTGGGTTTCTTACTTATTTTCTTGAGTTCGGTACGTAAGCAAAACATATTATCCCAAAAGCAACAACAACTACACCTCAGTCCCAAACAAATTGGGGTGAGCTTGCTTACGTTACCTATCCCAAGCTCGGATTAAGGAGGAGGGTTGCAGTAGGCTGGTAGCCAGCGTAAAACTTGCAAATTCATGATGAATTCTCATAATACAAAAACTGTGAATGGTGGGGGTGGGGGTAGGAGTGTGGGGTGGTGGGGATGGGGCTGCGGGGGTGGGGGTGAAGATTAGGTGTTTTGAAGGGTGGGGAGAATACAATCAATGTGGAACTCGTTTCCCTACTTCCATTAGGGAAGTCATTTTCCTCAATTTTTAAGGAACTTGTTTTCCAAAAATTTTGACCTACCAAACATGGGAATATTGGAAAACATTTTACATTTTCTCTACCTCCGGAGGTAGGGGTAAGGTCTGCGTACATTGAACCCTCCCCAGACCTCATTTTGTGGGATTTCACTGGGTATGTTGTTGTTGTAGAACACACCCATAATCAGATACCTTTAATGAATTCATTTATTGTTGTTCCTTTCTATACATTTCAGGTGGTTGTTATGACTCATGCTTATCAGAATCGTTCTGGAGTAAGATATATGACAAATGGCCTGAAAGTTTATTATGTCCCATGGAAGCCATTTCTCATGCAAAACACATTGCCAACCTTCTTTGGAACACTTTCAATTACAAGGACAATTCTGATAAGGGAAAAGATATCGCTGGTACATGGACATCAAGCCTTCTCAACCTTATGTCATGAAGCTCTTATGCATGCTCGCACCATGGGTTACAAAGTTGTATTCACGGATCATTCTCTCTATGGTTTTTCGGATGTTGGAAGTATTCACATGAATAAGGTGCTACAATTTACTCTAGCCGATGTGACTCAGGCTATATGTGTTTCTCACACGAGCAAAGAGAATACAGTTTTAAGGTCTGGTCTGCCGCCTGAAAAGGTGTATGTTATTCCAAATGCTGTGGACACAGCCATGTTTACACCTGCTCCAGAGCGACTCAGCAGGCATGAAATTGTTATTGTTGTGATAAGTAGGTTAGTTTATCGGAAAGGAGCAGATTTACTCGTTGAAGTAATCCCTGAAGTATGCCGTTTGCATCCCAATGTAAGTGTTCTTCATCATCATGGTCTTCGTTACAAAACTAGTAAGTGGATTTTGACCTTGTTTATGAATTCTGAACTTCGGCAAGTCATTTGGCTGTATTTGCTAAGGTTCGCTTCATTGTTGGAGGAGATGGACCCAAACGAGTGCGTCTGGAAGAAATGAGGGAAAAGCACTCACTTCAAGACCGAGTTGATATGTTGGGTGCTGTCCCTCATAATAAAGTACGGTCTGTACTAATAACTGGCCATATATTTTTGAACAGGTGTGAGACCTTCAAGTGTTATTGTGTACAGCCTACAACTTATATCGTTTTATTCTTTGAAATTCCTTTATTTGGCATCTGCCTTAGTTTTCTCTTAAGCAATGCTATCTAGTCTTCTGGATTAGTTTTGACAGAAAAAAGATTATGCAATCGTGAACTACATTTTTCATCTTATTACCGCAAACCCGCATTCATATTGTTGCTTGATTAATCATTTCAATTTCCTTTTCTTAAATTCTTGAAAACTTCTCTGTTTTTACACAGTAAATGATGCTAGTGCTTATTTACATACACTAAAGTCTCAGTTAATTCACTGAATTGTGATAATTGTTTGTAATGCAAAGTTTCCCTTATTTGATACACAAAATATGATGCTTCGTTCTTTACAGTTTATTTTTATTTATATATATATATACATATATATATATATTATGGTGGTGTCTGAGACAACTTGCACACACCTCGACTTATCCACCGGGTATCTGTTACCTCTCACCAACATAGATATCGGGTCATTGTGTCTATTGAGGTGGAGATGGATGAATAGAATTCAATATTTCTTGCCTCTGCTAGAATTTTTTTCATAAGGTAAGGTTTATTATTGAGGTAGCAAGATGGTACTAAAAGGATACAAAAGACCTGCAAGGGATGGCCATGCAGTATGTTACATCTTCCTACCAAGTAAATCTAGAAAATCGATAAAATTGCTAAGGCTATCCACCATAAACATTTACTGCAGAAATATAAATTTTGGAGGCACTTATCATTGATTCTGGAGATATAATTCTTAGGGTTTTCAAAATATATCTTGTTTCTCTCTAGCCAATTGGTCCAGAAAATAAATATAGGGATGGTTCTCCAGATCTGCTTTAAGCCTCTAGGAATTCTCTGGTGTTGCCAGCACTCCGTCAAATCTCTAACCTTCAGTGGGATTACCCAATAGATTCCACAGATATTCAAGAACAGGTCCCAGCATTGTTTAGTAACTTTGCAGTGAAGGAGGAGGTGATCTGCTAGGATTTGAACCCTGGTCTCCCATGATCCATCCCAACTTCATTGACCGCTGGGCCACACCTTGGGTGCACCGGTCTCTGATAATCTTCTGAAATGTGGTGCTTATCGCTCTGTACCTGTTTGTTGAATGTAAAATCATGTATTCGAAGAAAACCAATAGCTTTACAAAGATGAATGCCATAGGCCAATAGGAAAGGGTTTTTTTCGTACTTCCCGTGTCCATATGATTGATGGCATTGACAATTTTGGTGAAACGAGTGGAGAATTCAAACATCTTGAAGTGAAAGGAGTTCCGTTGGAGAATCCATTACGGAAGTGTTATTCTCATTAAGATCACGTACTCTATTCTGCATCCTCACTGGTCTCATTTTTTTTCTCAACAAAAAGAAGTTGCAAGGTGCTACATTGAGTACGTGATCTTAATAAGATAAAAGAATCAACTAGGTGACATAATCATGGTTATTTTTTCTTCTTCACATAGTTGATTTTTATATTCAATGTGAGGTTGAGGTGTCGAAACCATGAATGATACATGGCTCATTAGAAAAATAAAAAATAAAAAAGAAAGCATTGAATTGCTACCTTACCTCATTCTTCTTCTGCGAAAGCGCTAGCAAAAATATCATCTGGGCATATTTAAACACGCTTGATTTGTGGTTGAACAACAACCAGTTTTCCACCTTCCCCGTTTCTAATCCTCATTTACGTTCCTGTTTCTTGCATTATTGTGCCAGTTCTTTAACAGAAGCATTTTGCATAGCTATATTGGAAGCTGCAAGTTGTGGATTACTAACAGTCAGTACACGTGTAGGAGGTGTTCCAGAGGCATGATTCATTTCTCTTTGCTTGACTAGTTAATAATTTAAGATCTCCTTGCCTCTACTTTGTAAGTTGTTCGTTGTTATACTTATCATGTTTTTGTACTTCTTGTCCAGGTTCTTCCAGATGACATGGTTGTTCTGGCTGCGCCAGATCCTACAACTATGGTTCACGCAATCACAAGGGCTATACATATGCTTCCTCAGATCGATCCACAAGATATGCACAATCGTGTAAGTACCACATTTCCTTTTGCTTATCCTTTTTCTTCGTATTTTCTTTTTGAGCTAGGTAGCAAGAGCTGTTTAGTTTCTACTTTCTTGAGATGTATCAATAGTCTTGTATCTTAGGTGAGATCTAAAGGAAATTGGGGTTAAGCCCAATTTATCATGGAAGTCTTCGAATTCATCTCTTGACCAAAGAGAAAAATATTTCCAATTCAACTTCCCCCTCCCTCGTGCTCCCCTAGAACCATTTCGACAGCCTCTTTTCCCCCTCCCCCAAGAAAGAAATTGATAAATGAAATGATTTGGGAAAGGGGCTAAAAATATCCTCTATTACAAATTTGGGTCAAAAATACCCCTCTTGTCATTAAAGTTTTCGAATATACCCCTGTCTTAACGGAAATCCCCAACATAACCCAATTTCATTTTTAAACCCGCATCTCTATTTAACCCGACCCAACTAAATAAAAAACCCATATAGGTTACCCGCTCCTGTGCCTAGTGGCTCCAGATGTAGTACTCGGGAACAAGTTGGTCGCATATGGGTTTTTTATGAAGTTGGGTCGGTTTAAATGGAGCGGTTTTATAAATGAAATCGGGTTATGTTGGGGACTTCCATTAAGACGGGTATATTTGAAAAGTTTAATGACGGGAGGGGTATTTTTGACCCAAAATTGTGATGGAGAATATTTTTAGCCCTTTTCCCAAAGTAGAGGGGCATTTTTGACCCTTTAAAAGTTAGAAATTCAAATACTTATCCGAAATACAGAAAATAAGACGATCATATTCTTTAAACTATAGAGTGAAAGAGTGTTTCTACAGGTTTGTTATCTAAACAATATGGCGGTCATATTATTTACTGACATTGGTTTCTACTACCAGATGAAAAAACTTTATAGTTGGCCTGATGTAGCCAGGAGGACAGAAATTGTTTACAACCGTGCTTTGAAATGCTCCAATCCACCTTTGCTAGATCGATTGTCAAGGTATGCTACTACTCTGAAGAGAAAAAAAAAATGGTTTGTCAAGGTATGTCATTACCCTAGAGAAATAAGTCGAGAACAGCTAAAATAAAAAGTTGTATGTTACTTTTCTTTTAGTAGTGAAAGAGCCTCTTGTTGTTATTGTATAGAATCTTAAAGTTTGGGCCTAATTTGTGGTTCAAGTAAAGATCAGATAATTGAGTTGCAACGTAAAGTTTTCTGGATTCTTTTATCCTCCTTTTGATGTCTTAGATTGTGCATGCTAGGGTGCACTAGGTTTACATAGGCCTTCAAGCAACTGAACATGATTGTTTGGTTCGTTGGTATCCTCAGACTTGGGATGCATGCATCCTAGATTCAATTCTCGACCATGTAGGTCTTGAGGCAGTTGAACGTTCATTTCGGGTTGTCATCTATATTGTTTCTTAAGCAGTGATTGGCCATATAGAGTTTGCACATGAATAATTTGTTGTTGTTGCTTTTTTTTTTTTTTTTTTTTACAGTTAATTAAACTTCCAAGTTAATTTTCCTGACAATCTCTTGCCAGGTACCTTACTTGTGGCACTTGGGCAGGGAAACTATTTTGCATAGTTATGATAGTAAATTTTTTGCTCTGGCGTCTCTTGCAACTATGGCAGGTACGTACCTCACTCAAATGTGCCGGAAAATTCATTTGGTTTCCTATTGCCATCCCTTTTTCTTTATAAACCTATTGTAATTCTTTTTAAAATCTATAAGCCTGACAAGGACGTTGAGGTGGTACCTGATTTTCAACTTTCGAAGTCTCAACATGAGGAGACACCATTTGATACCAAGACGGAAAAAAGCTTATGATTTCCGCTGTTTTACCCATTGGTGTAGCTCAGGGTCACTTATTATTCAAACACAATGTGGAATTCAGAATTGGGTAAAGTGTTTTACATAGTACATCTTTCTTGAACTATTTTTCTTATCAATCCTTTCGTCTTACTAATTGACCCTTCGCATCACTAAATATACTGAAGCTTGAATTTTAAATCTGCGTTTCATATACTTTTCATTTTCTGTGTGGACGAACAACGACAGGTTGCATAGGAGAAAGCGGTTCAGAGTGGTTTTGGTCTGGGGTTTTATTGCACCAAGAAGGATTTTTGGAGATTTAGGAACTTATGGTATGATGAAGTGGTTCTTCTTATTTGTTCTTGTATGGTTAGCAGCCAGGACTTTCCCTAAGCAAGAATGGATCAATCTTATTAATATGCCAGTGTTAACAGGAGCCGCTGGGATGATGCCACCAGCCACGGCTGTGAACTGTACACAACCTGGATTATTGTAGGGTTCTTGTCAGGCTACGTTGTTTGTCGATATAGGCCAGATATGTGGGCTGTGGCACTGCCATAACTGTTTTTTTTTTCTGGTGCACTTGTGCTGGTTAGGTATTTATGGGAGATGTTTTTGTATATGTACTTGGGCTTGGAGAACATAGGGTTGCCCAGTTTATTTAATTGTGTTGTGAAGAACCAAGAATTAGCTTGTACTAACTTTTTTGTGATTTTGTGTAAATCATGCTACTTCCTTTTATTCCAAAAGAGTTTCAATTCAACTCTCAAACTCATTCATAAATTGAGATTCTTTGATATCTTACTGTTTCTACTTATTCTGTCAACAATAATCCACTTTTGGTTGTGAAATCGACCGAGAAGATTAACTGGCGCCTTTAGCTCTGAACGTAATTAGTGGGGAAAAAAAAAAGGACAGCCCAAAAAAATCAAAAACAATGAGAGACCACAAAGAAAATTGACAGATATGCCACATAGTAAATTGGGACGCAAATGTACCGATTAGATCGTAAATATCATCTACATATATGCGACGAGACTAAGCTTCATTCGTCTAAAAAGTCCAACAAAAAGTATTACCTTCCTTTCGAAATAAATAGGACGTTAGTCTAAGTTGAAGAGTGAAACAATAATCATACAAATAAAATTTGAATTCAACACACATGGCAGTATGTGAATTTTTGCAAGGTCCGCCTAAATGTTAAGAATTACTCATATTTGTATAAGAGCTACTTGTAATTGTGAGGCCAGCGAGTAAGGATTTTTTTTTTCATTCACATATTTATCTTGATAGTATGTGTAAAGTTCATCCGATTCCACCATTATATCTTTTTAAAAAATCTCATTAAAATCCTTCCTTTTTTTCTTTTGTCCATATATATTTTCTTCTTTTGTAAAGAATCTTTTATCCATTTTGCAAGTTGCAACGCCCAAAAATTCGAATAAAAAATCAACAAGACTTGGAATTCAAAGTACAGCGAGTATGCTTACAACTTGTTAGACGTGTCAAAAATTCAAAGAGTCAAATATATCCAAAGACTTGGAATTTCCACTCACAAACCCTTCAAACGGTGCGTCAATTCCAATCAAATTTCCAAATTTTTTTCTTCCATTAATTCATATTTCAAACTCACAAACATCTATAAATACCAGGACCAATAAACTCACATTTCATCATCATACAAAAATTCAATTTCCAATCCTCAAAACAAATCAAATCTAACCTTTAAATTTGTTTATATACAGTTGAAGATGAGGCTATTGAAAGTGGCTACGTGTAATTTGAACCAATGGGCAATGGATTTCGACTGTAATTTGAAAAACATTAAGGAATCTATTTCCGAAGCTAAAGGTTCGGGTGCTATGATCAGGCTTGGACCCGAACTTGAAATAACTGGTTATGGTTGTGAAGATCATTTCTTGGAACTCGATACTGTTGCTCATGCGTAAGTTTTTTTTTCATTTTTTTTTTTTTTGGAAAACTTACCTAAATGTACCCTTCGGCAATCCAGTTTACCAAGCATAGTGCACTTCGCCTGTATAGTATGCATAGTATATGTATATTTAATATACTTTGTACAGCGTAAGTGTTTACATATTTTGTAAATCAGATGACCGAATGGTATTTGACTGTAATTTTCCCTTTTTTTTTTCTTTGCCTAGTGTTTTCTAAGTTCTCATTATTATACATACCTGAATTAGATAATTAAGATATGTATCATCTCTAAAAATGCAAACTTTAAGATGAGTTAGAGCACACAATTTTTAGATTAGACTGCAGATATCCTGTTTGTGTTTGAGTCTCACTGAACAGAATACTTTCACCTCAATGAGGACTCCGCCTGTTTGGCCAGGCTTTCAAAATCAGCAAAAAAAGTAAAAACTTTTTGTCACAAGTCTTTCTGAAAAGCATTTTTAGAGGATAGCAGTTTGTGTTTGGCTAATTAACTTGAAAAACACTTTTGTAATATTAGAGGAACAATTTGTGCTTGGCGGAAGGTTCCAAAAGTGCTTACGGAGAAAAGCTATTTCTTTCAGCTTCTAAAAACAACCTCTGCTACTACTCAAAAGCACTTATTTTTTTTCCTAAAAACTTCGCCAAACACCTCAACTTGCTAAAATAAGCTTAAGGGGTCACTTATGTAACAATTTAGATGGCGTAGATGAGGTGATTCACACCATTTAACAATATGATCTACTTCATATACATATAAATCTCACTAAGAGCTCTGCGAAATGAAAAACGCGCAGCAAATAAATGTAGTGTCGAATTAATTTTGGCACAATATAGAATGTGGACATCTTTTGCTCTTGCCTTCTTTTTTCCAGTTGAGAATTGCAGACATTAGCTTTAAAAATGTAACAAATTGCCACTATCTATGTACGTGAGCGATCAAGCTTGTTACCATATGTTACACACATACCAAGTCTTCCACTTTTGTGTGCCAGGTTTATCTTCTGTAAAAATGACATGCTTTGGGTGCATAAGAATTTTCTAGCAGTTTTTAGAGAAACAGACTCTTCCATAACAAGTACACACATCAATCTAGCTGTTAGATACTGACTAAAATAGACATGACTTGCTTTGGCCTTTTGGAGATAGATGAAGGATGTGTTATGCTAAGATATTTGTCTTTTCTCTCCTTTTAATCTTAATTACTTTGCACATGTAATATGCTAGTGTTTCGTTTGACATGGAATTCTTTTTGTTTTGCCTTCCCTGATAACAAGCGCAACAATACAATTATGGTGATATCATCAGTGTTTCTCATTATCAAATTACTTGTTGATGTTTAAAAAGAAACACTTACTGATAAGTTGGCGTCAGAAAAAGTAGAGAATAGCTTGCTTCCCTGAGAACATTTGAGCTCTTTTCTCTTTCTTAATGTTTTCACAAACTTGCAGATGGGAATGCTTAAAAGAACTACTGTTAGGAGATTGGACTGATGGCATATTATGCAGCTTCGGTATGCCTGTTATCAAGGATTCAGAACGTTACAACTGTCAAGTGTTGTGCCTAAACAGAAAAATAATCATGATAAGGCCAAAGATGTGGCTAGCAAATGATGGAAACTATCGAGAACTCCGATGGTTTACGGCGTGGAAACAAAAAGAGCATCTTGAGGACTTCCATCTCCCAAGTGAAATTTCAGATGCTTTGTCTCAGACAACAGTACCTTTTGGTTATGGCTATGTCCAGTTTCTAGACACGTATGTTACTGTGGTCCCAGTCTTTGTACAAGTTCATACTATTTGTGCTTTTAATTATCCTTTTGCTTTTCTGCCTCTCTTTCTCTTGCTTGTTGTGGAATGGGCGGCTCAAAAACAGAATTTATGTGTCTTCTTTACCCACCATTTTATATTGTTTTAAGCTTAGGTTTAATGTTGCTTTCAGAGCTGTTGCTGCTGAAGTTTGTGAGGAACTTTTTACTCCTCTACCTCCTCACGCTGAGCTTGCGTTGAATGGTGTTGAAGTGTTTATGAATGCAAGTGGAAGTCATCATCAATTACGAAAGCTTGATCTTCGCAATCGTGCTTTTATAAGTGCCACACATACTCGAGGGGGAGTTTACATGTACAGTAATCACCAGGGATGCGATGGTGGTCGTCTCTATTATGGTAGCAAGCCTGCTTTTGTTCTCACAATAACCATATTAGTAATCTATATAACCTGTATTTCTTAGCTCAGGTGATATGAAGATAATACTGTTTATTTACTAACTTTGGTAACCTTTTTAGCAGTTTTATTATGACCGTGTATTCATCATTCATTTACCTTTGACAGATGGATGTTCTTGTGTTGTTGTAAACGGAGATATGGTAGCACAAGGTTCACAATTTTCCTTGAAGGATGTTGAAATGGTTTTTGCTCAAATTGATCTAGATGCGGTATGCTAGAAATTTGAACTCAATATCTAAAATGTTGCTATATCATCAACTTGTTCCTCTTTTGCGAGTTGGTGGGTGGATGCCTAAGTCGTTTGCAGTTACCGAACTAATGCCATGAAATTGGTTCCAATTATGTGTAAATCTTAATCCGACTTAACATCGGAATCTGCATGTATTTATTGCTCATTTGTGCTTTTTTTTTTTTTACTGATTCCACATTGTTCGTAGCTCAACTAATTTTAGGAAAACCGTTACGTTTTGATATGCCTGCAAAGCAAGATCCAGATCTTGATATGTAGAGTTTGTTTTTGAAAGAAATAACATGATTCAGTAATAGGAACTTCAGCATATTTTGCATTTTGTGGAGGCTTCATTGCTGTATGTATAATTGCGTAAAATCTTTTGCTGCTGAAATATCTGATGTGTGTTAGCTATCTGTTTAGTTAAATGACAGTGGTTCTTACTTCACGTTTTCCCCTTTTGTACCAGGTTGCGAGTCTCAGATCATCTGTCAGTAGTTTTCAAGAGCAAGCAAGTTGTAAAGCTAAAGTTTCTAAAGTATTTGTGCCTCACAAGCTTTGCCAACCTTTTGACCTCCAAATGTTACTTTCAAGTCCACTCAAGGTAAATTGGTATGAATTTTTTTTTTTCTTTTTTTTTTCGAAATTGTGTGTAAGGTCTGGTTTTTAAAACCGTCTGGGCAGAGCGGGGTGGGTCTCTTATCACATGACTCTATTCAGTTGCCAGGCTTTCAATCTGAAGTCTATTCCACAACCTTGGCCAAAATAAAAAATAGTGAAAAGGACTGGGTTAAGCCATTTGTTTTGATTTTTGAATGTAATATCTTGTGGATTCTTCAGTTGCTTGATTAAGTTTGCTTAGTGAATTGCTTTCTGTTTCAGATTAGATACCACTCTCCCGAGGAGGAAATAGCACTTGGACCTGCTTGTTGGCTTTGGGATTATCTAAGAAGAAGTGGTGCATCTGGTTTTCTGCTTCCACTTTCTGGGGGTGCTGATAGTTCCTCCGTTGCTGCTATAGTTGGTTCAATGTGCCAGCTTGTTGTAAAAGGTTTATTAAACTCCCTGCCCTTCTAAACATCTATATTGTCGTGTTCTAGCTGTTTTCCTGTGCTTGTAGCTAGTCTTTGACATTCGTATTGTTGTCATAGTACATAGTTAGTTTCGTAGTTTCAGAGTCCAGGATGAAAATGCAGTCGTTATGTTCCCCTATCCCCTTTAGCTGGCTGAACCTTGTGCTAGTTTCCTACGTGAACCAACAGCCTCCAGTGGAAAAATGATAGATAATTGTTCTGCTGTTTGATTACTCAAATTATTACCTGGATCTAAATCTGGTAATTTTTTTCTCTAAAAAACGAGAGCGTGGAGCTCTGCGTTGTTAAAATGTACAAGTTTCTGAAGAATGATCATTCACTTATAGAATCTTGGGATCTAAACTTTTCTTGGCGTAGCTGAACTGTAAATGCTATAGTATGGCCAAATTTAGGAGGATCCTTGATTTGTCGTATTGGTGGTCATGGTTCTGGTTCTGCTATAGATCAGCCATTTTCCATGTTCTAGCTCTGGCAAGCATTTTGTGTACGATCGTATTATTTGCACATGTACTATGTCTTCATTTATGTTATGCTGACTGATAAATTGCATTGCTGCCCGTAGTGTCTATCTCATCAAAAAAGTTTAAAGTAAATAGCATGACCGGCATGTCTGAAGATAAGCAGACTATTGAGCTTTGTTTTCTTTCCAGTTTAATTATCAGTGATGTCAATGCAGAAATTGCAAATGGCGACAAGCAGATAAAAGCTGATGCCATTCGCATTGGCCATTACACTGATGGTCAGTTTCCAACGGATAGCAAAGAATTTGCTAAACGCATTTTTTACACTGTTTTTATGGGATCTGAAAATAGGTAAGAATATTAGAAAAGTCCCATTATTTTGTTCTTTTCAGGTTTTCTGTTCTGATCCATATGTATTATCTGGTTCCTTAATTGGTATGGAATTGAATCTCCAAGTAATAATTAACTCCTTTATAGTTGCTTTGCTAATGCTCAGTTGGCAAATGTTCTTTTTTTTTTTTTTTTTTTTTTTTTTTTTACTTTTATATGGTGGAGCATATTAGAGCGAGAATGATCATCTCCGCCAGAAGCAGATGATCGAATATAAGATTTCAGGCCTTTTATATTGATTATAGTTGTCTTCTTCAATGAAGAACCCCTAGGGGCTTCTTTTTTCTTCCGGAGAGCACTTAACACTTGTTCTTCCCAGTAATCTATGTTTGACAAAAAGATATATTTGAATTGATTATTGAGCCAAACTAGTGTTGTTGATAGTGTATGCATGTGACAGTTCAGAAGCCACAACAACTCGGGCAAAGGTGTTGGCTGATGAGATAGGATCATGGCATCTTAATGTGAGCATCGATGGAGTGGTCTCTTCACTTATCTCTCTGTTTCAAACACTCACTGGAAAGCGTCCACGCTACAAGGTAGACTAGTTTGAAATCAATTTTACCATTATGTAATTATTTTCTTTTATGTATTCAATTTGTGTGGGAACTGATTCCTTTAACCTCATGTTGTTTGGCAACTAATTGGACTAAGAGGAACCTCACAGTGCAATCTTGACCTGATTCTTGTTTTTTTTTTTTTTTTGCAGGTAGATGGGGGATCAAACATTGAAAATTTAGGGTTACAAAACATTCAAGCTCGGGTCCGGATGGTCCTGGCATTCATGTTAGCATCTCTGCTTCCATGGGTCCATAACAAACCTGGTTTTTATCTGGTTTTGGGTAGCTCCAATGTGGATGAAGGATTACGTGGTTACTTAACAAAGGTAGAAGAAACTTCTGTTATTTTGAATATTTTGTCACTATTAACAGCATTTATCCTACAATACGATTTGTCAACTAAGGATTTTTGGGGTATCTACTGCTGTAGTGCTGTTTTAATTGAATTGGGGCTGTCTGCACTCTCCTTCTATTTGCTTTTCTATGCTCAGAGCATGTCGATAAACAGATAATAACAAATTGGCTGCATGGTTTTCCTTGAACCTTTGTTCTCTCTTTTCTCTAACACATATCCTGGTGATAATTGTCTATGTTTGCAGTATGATTGTAGTTCAGCAGATATAAATCCAATTGGAAGTATCAGTAAGATGGATCTTCGAACATTTCTGAAATGGGCTGCTGTTCATCTTGGTTACTCATCCCTGGCAGAGATTGAAGCTGCTCCACCCACTGCTGAATTGGAGCCTATACGCTCGAATTACAGTCAGGTATCAGATTCAGTGTACTGCCAATTTTCAGTATATGATGCATTCTAGTAATGCAGGTGACCATTGTTTCCTGTTTCTAGTATTTTCTTGTCCTTCATTTTGGAGAGTTCTCATGTACTTATGGTTGGACGAAGGGGGTCTTTGCTTTTCTAAGTGGCATCTTGCCATCACTTCTCAGATTTCCTGGGCTCACCTGTTTCTCAAGTTCATCTCAACTAAACAGAACACTCCCTCTGTCCCAATTTTTGTGACTGGTGTTTGGATTTCGAGAGTCAAACGAGTTATTCTTTGACCATAACTTTTTCATATGCCTTTTAAATATTTTAAAGTATTAATTATTGTGACTTGTAGTATTTTTTACGTAGTTTCTAAATATGTAAATTTTATTTCGAATCATTTAAAGATTCTATGTTCAGACACATTGTCAAAATTAAGAAGTTTGAATATTGAAAAGCGAAAAGTGTCACATAAATTGGAATAGAGTGAGTAATAGATTCTATAAAGTTTCTCAATGGAAGTGCTTGACTTCTCTTTTAACTAAATATGTAAAGTTTGGTTATGTATGAAGAAGTGATCAAGCGCAATTAAAAGTTTTTACATTACAATATTTGTGGAACAGTTGGATGAAGTGGATATGGGTATGACCTATGAGGAACTTTCAGTGTATGGAAGGTTGCGCAAGATTTTCCGCTGTGGACCCCTATCAATGTTCAAGGTTTGTCCTGTTTATTCTGTATGACATTATGGAATCAGACTTGCTGTAGGATCATTTCATTCACAGATTTTCATAGTCCTTGACTAGTACTGAATGATCATATTGCAGAATCTGTGTTACAAATGGGGTACAAAGTTGACGCCTGCAGAGGTGGCTGACAAAGTGAAATACTTCTTTAAGTACTATTCCATCAACAGACACAAGATGACTGTACTGACGCCTTCATATCATGCCGAGGTACTTCACTTCTATGTTGCGTGGATCCTTTACTGCCTTGAAGTCTCTATGTCTGGTTTTGTTAGAATAGTCCCACATTAGAGATGGGGTAATTGGTCTCTTATATGGACTTGAGCAATCCTCTCCTTATGACTTAGTTTCTAGTTGAGTTAGGTCCAATATTCATTCCTTCACAGGTGTAGATAGGTACTTCACCGATACCTCAAACATATGTAAGAAGTCTACAAATGCCCTTATGGGAATACTAATACATGCCCGTATCTGATACCTACTCGTTCCCATATACATGTAACATTAAATCCAGTATCGATACCTACTCATTCCCATATCCATGTAGAAAGGATTAAAACATCGTAATGTTTTTGTTCTGTGTTGTTCATTAGAGAAGCATCATCATCATCTACATCTCAATCCCAAGCAAGTTGAATTCAGCTATATGAGTCCTCGCTGATAATATCGCTCCATTTAAGTTCATCTTAGACCGTCATTACACAATAAAAATAGTAAGTACTGGATATTCTTATATTTTCTACCGGCATATAAGAATCCTCATTGATTATATCGCTCCATTTATTCTAGACCGATACTATACAAGTAAAATAAAAATAAATAGCATATAATGTTAATAAATCTCTAACACCTAACACCACTCTTTCACTAGCGAAGCATATAACATTTTCTCTCTTGGGTCTTGCAGAGTTATTCGCCAGAGGACAATAGGTTTGATCTGCGCCAGTTCCTGTACAATGTCCGATGGCCTTATCAATTTCGCAAGATTGATGAACTTGTGAATGAGCTTAATGGTGATACAGTTGCTCTTACAAAATCGACTGATGGAGAAAAGGTTGACGTTACGGCTGATGGTGGGATGGGTGTTGTGGCCGCAGGCTCGAGTGATCCAAGAGCTGGCTTCTAATTCTAACTTCATAGTTTTAGCTCATAATGCAGCTGAAAGTAGATATTGGATTTTCAATGCTTTCTAAGTATTCAGTCTTCAGATAGACTAATTTATGTCGAATTTGCTCTTTACTTTTATTTAACCAAATCAGTTCAACACTTATCAATAATGAAAACACCATCATTTGCGATCTGTTGTATAAAACAAGATTTTTTTCTCATGATTGATTTAAATGTATTTTTAGATCAATTCTGTCATTTTTCTTTAAGTTTGTCAGACTATGATGGGAACTTAAGTTTTTATTCACTCAGAGCAAAGAATAACTATATGCTGGTGTGATTTGACTCAGACTTCGACAAGTCACCTATCATTTTTGTTACGTACTGTGATATACTAAAACTCAAATCTTTAATAAAGTGCAACAACAATTGTATTTACATTTATGATTTTACATTATTAATATGGACAATGTCAGATTTCATTTAGTTACGAACTTCCTTTCGACGATTTTAGATACTATAATAACAAGTGATGCTAACAGATGTTTTCAATTTATGCAACTTTGGTATTAGTAGTTCCAAGTATTGGCACTTCTAATCAACAGAAAACGCCGTCCACTTTACCTTGGTTAAAACAGGACTGAAATTAAGATGCTATCCATAGATAAAATACATAAACATGCACTTAAAAGAAAATGTCTAAAGAGTTCTATTTAACAGATCGAAGCGACATACAAGCAGAGTTCTCAAAGAAAGGAAACATCCTTTCAGGAAAATCTTCACCTAAAAAAACTAAGCGAAGAAGGGTGATTTTTCAGAATAGCTTTAACAATTGACAAAACTTTGAACTAACCCTCGCTTCAAACTATTCTATATCCTCATTTCTTGCATCTTTTCAGCAGTGTCAATGGAGATTTTTTAGAATAGCTTACAGCTCATCATGGCCGTCTTCTTCTTCTTCCGATGAAGCGCCACCTGGAGCACCACCTGATCGTTGATAAACAGCTGTGATGATTGGGTTGCAGACTGCCTCGACTTCTTTAAGCTTCTCATCATAATCCTCTTTCTCTGCGCTCTGGTTGTCATCTAGCCATTCGAGGGCTTCTTTCGTTGCTGTCTCAATCTTCTCCTTCTCATCAGCTTCCAACTTGTCAGCTAGCTTGTCCTTGTCGTTGATTTGGTTCTTCATGTTGTACACGTAGGTTTCGAGACCGTTACGGGCATCGATCCTCTCCTTTACCTTCTTGTCTTCCTCAGCGAACTCTTCTGCTTCACGAACCATACGCTCAAT
Source organism: Lycium ferocissimum (assembly GCF_029784015.1). Lineage (NCBI taxonomy): Eukaryota > Viridiplantae > Streptophyta > Magnoliopsida > Solanales > Solanaceae > Lycium > Lycium ferocissimum. Next base: position 38,997,359 of record NC_081350.1, on the reverse strand, counting down.
CTCTTCTTGGCTTAGGCGGCCTTTGTCGTTTGTAATGGTAATCTTCTCTGCTTTTCCAGTTCCCTTGTCTTCTGCTTTGACATTCAAAATACCATTGGCATCTACTTCAAATGTCACCTCAATTTGTGGGGTTCCCCTGTTCAAACAATATCAAGATTCCAATTCAGATCCCAATAGGAGTCCAAAAAGTTGTGTGCAATTAAGAGAAGAAATACAACCGACCTTGGAGCTGGGGGAATTCCAGTGAGATCAAACTTTCCAAGATTCCTACAATCCTTGGTAAGACTCCTTTCACCTTCAAAAACCTGTCATCAAAAAGTGGGGAGAAAACCAGTGAGAATCAGAGCATAAATTAATGAACAGTTCTGGAACAGTGAGCTAATAGGATTACGCAAACATGAAGCAAAGTAATACCTGAATGGAGACGGTGGTCTGTTGGTCTTGGTAAGTGGTGAAGACCTGGGACTTCTTGGTTGGGATAACAGTGTTTCTAGGGATCAATTTGGTCATGACACCACCAACAGTTTCAATACCAAGGGTGAGAGGAGCGACATCCAGGAGAAGAATATCTGAACATAAGAAACATGCCACAATCAATCACTAAAAGCTGCAAATTCAGCCATTATCAAAACCAATAAGCAAATTATGGCAAGAAAACTGATTAGATCATGTACCTTTAGTTTCGTCTCCACCCTCTCCGCTAAGGATACCACCTTGAACAGCAGCACCATAAGCAACTGCCTCATCAGGATTTACACCCTTGCTGGGCTCCTTCCCGTCAAAATAGTCTTTTAGGAGCTGTTGCACTTTTGGAATTCTGGTGCTTCCACCAACAAGAACTATCTCATCAATCTGGTTCTTTTCTAGCCCAGCATCGTCCATTGCCTTCTTCACAGGTGCCATTGTTTTTCTGAAGAGATCATTGTTCAACTCCTCAAAGCGAGCACGGGTCAATGGCTCAGAGAAATCAGTACCATCAAATAATGATTCAATCTCAACACGGACTTGGTGCTGGCTACTAAGGGCTCTCTTGGCACGCTCAGCTTCTCTCCTTAGCTTGCCAAGAGCTCTGTTGTCCTTGCTGATGTCCTTTCCATGCTTCTTCTTGATCAACTTGATGAAGTATTCCATAATCCTTTGATCAAAGTCCTCACCTGCAAGAAATATGGAACATTTAAAACAAAATCTAAGAACAGTTATCGCATAAGATGACAGTTCTGAAGCTTCCTCATTGACTTGAAGAATGACCACCTATTCCAATTTACAATCAGCAGTGTCAAAATCCAAAACTATGCCTCAGCTTATCATAAAAGATCCTCCAAAAAATCAAAACCACTAATGTGCAATCAATAAAAAAATCATTTAGCATTTCATTCATTAATATCAAGTTGTGAGAAGAGAAGCCCATTAAAAGCTACAATCACGACACCCTAACAGCATTATGGTTAGCAGTAGTTTTTGGTCATAAAATTGTAGTGTAGTATATCTCAAATTTCAATTGTTTCTATACCATAGATCCTTACCTCCAAGATGGGTGTCACCGTTGGTTGAAAGAACCTCAAACACACCATTATCAATGGTCAGAATACTGACATCAAATGTCCCACCACCAAGGTCAAAGACGAGAATGTTCTTCTCACCACCTTTCTTGTCCAGTCCATAGGCAATGGCTGCAGCTGTTGGCTCATTAATGATTCTAGCAACGTTTAATCCAGCAATAACACCGGCATCCTTTGTAGCCTGCCTTTGTGCATCATTGAAATATGCTGCAGAGACAAAAAATAGTTAACTCTCAATCATCACGGAAAGGAAAAATGAAAACCAAAAAATTGAACAGCTAGGACTTCATAACAACATACCAGGAACGGTAACCACAGCATCCTTAATTTTCTTCCCAAGGAATGCTTCAGCTGTCTCCTTCATCTTTGTCAAAATCATGGCACTGATTTCCTCAGGACTAAATACCTTAGTTTCTCCATCCTGGATTTTGACTTGTATGTAGGGCTTTCCATCCTTGTTTACAATCTTGTATGGGACCAGCTTCATATCCCTCTGTACTTCCTTGTCTTCAAACCTGAAAAGCATCTCTAAGCACGACAAATACGCAATCATAACAAAACATATGAAACTAATTGAGATTGGTCATTACTTTCTTCCAATAAGCCTTTTAACATCAAAGATGGTCCTTTCGGCGTTGACAGGGGCCTGGTTCTTTGCAGCCTCACCAATCAACCTCTCAGTATCAGTGAATGCAACCCATGATGGTGTAATACGGTTTCCTTGGTCATTAGCTATAATCTCGACATGACCATTTTTGTAAACCCCAACACAGGAATAGGTTGTCCCAAGGTCAATTCCAATAACTGTTCCAAGTTTGGTAGCCTCCTCTTTTGCATTGGAAAGTGCAGAAAGGCATCCTGTTTCAAGGAAAAGAGTAAGATAACAAATGACACTCACCAGATTCTGTAAATTCTATATGAAACGTATTACATAACACAGCAGCAGAAGGAATATATGTATGTATGTGTGTGTGTGTGTCTGCACTATCAATCACTCAAGCAATCAACTAATACAAATCAATCCCAAACTAGTCCGGCATAGCTATATAAATCATTTGTACCTAATCTGCTCAACTCAAGTCAATTTACATACTTAAAAAGGGCCATAGAACATAGATAAGCTAACAACATAAACCAGCAACTTTTAGCAATTTTTTCAGACTGGTAACAGTGAACTTTTAGCATATTTAAAGGTTCACTCAGCTAAATTAAAAAGCTACAAGTATCCATAGGCAAAAACAATCCTCATAAATGTGCAACCTCCAGAACCACAGGCCATATGCATCCCAAGTCGGTAGCATTCTAGCAAGTATAAATTTGAAACACCAATATTAATAAGCTTGTTACTCCAAAATCAGGAAAGATACATATGTGAAGTTCAGGATATGTGCAATGTCACCGTGACAGTGACCTTGTTTCCCTGTTTCTGAAGTTGAAATCTAATCTAGGGTAGAAACTAGATTAAGATACATGGATCAAAGCACATGTGTGAGTGAACCGACTACCTTTGGCATGGACAGCTAATACACACACTGGGAAGAATTTATAGGCTAAAATATGGGGCACCCGAACCCGTGGTCTCTCTGTAAAACTAGGTGTTTTATGTATATATTTTCTAAAATTAGTATAATATTATATGTTGGCACCCATGCTACAAGAAGGCTAAATGGTGCACTTGGTTGAATGTTGAATACTTTTCCTTCTTTTTAGTGGTGCGCCCATGTTCTAGAAATCCTAGATACGCCTCTGACACACACCATGATCTAACATACTAGATCAGCATCTGATAAGATGATGTAATTCTACAACTTTTTATTACTCAAAATTGCGAACAGGAGCAAATCGCAGTGAAAATATGATGAATGTTTGTGAATATTTACAGATAATATAGCACCTAAACACTAATTTCATTCCAGATTATTTCCACTTGACAAAAACCACAAACATCTGAAATTCTCAATGTAACTTTCAATCAAACATTAAACTGTCTCCGCCCTACACTCCAAAGCGAATCCTCGATTTCCATTCCAATACTAAATAATTTGTCCATTAAACTTAATCGAGGAAAAACAAACAAGCCATATCATCAATCATACAAAACACCATACAAATCCTCAAACAGATGTGACATTGCATGAGTACTATAACCAGATCTACAACTATTACATCAAGCATGCAAATCTACAAACACATACGAGAGTCAATTTGACTAATTTTCAAAGCTAAAATGTATAGATCAACTCAATGTTTTAAAATTAAAATTTTAGATATTCAAAAAGTATAAATAAAGTACTATAAGATGTAATTCTTCTCATATTACTATGATGAAAGAAATACATTTAAATTTATCGGTCAAAGTTCACATAGTTTAAAATCTCGAAAAAGTGACTAATTTTCAAAGCTAAAATGTATAGATCAACTCAATATTTTAATTAAAATTTTAGATATTCAAAAACTATACCTAAAGTACTATAAGATGCAATTCTTCTCAAATCAATATACTGAAAAAATACATTTTAAAATTATTCGTCAAAGTTCACTTAGATTGAAACGTAAATATTTTCAAAAATGGACATAGATCGTAAATTTCCTACATTTATATACACAAAAACTAACAGATCTTCGATCTACTACATTTTCACCACTACATCAAACATAAACAAATCAAATCTCACAAAAAAAAAACTATAAAAAAATAAAAAAAAAACAGATCTAAAAGAGAATAGAAATGCGATTTTTACCAAATAAAACGATCGCTAACACGACGAGAGAATTGCCTCGCCTCATAGCTTCCTTAACGTACAATACACTATGCTCTATGTACAACACAATGTGATCCGTTATATATTCTTCTAAGTTATTTGTTTCAGTTGTGAAGGAAAAAAATGAAGAGCTTTATATACTGTTGAGAAAACTGAAGAGAATTGAGTGAGATTTGGGCTTTCGATCAATACCCGAAAGTTTCGGGTTCAATAAGTGACATTGTACATGTCATTGTTGATGACGTGGACCAATAGGAAGAGGAGTGTGAACTTGTTGCGCCAATGACGATTGATCTTCTGTTGGGATGATCAAGGCCGTTGAATTTCATGTTTTGACACGTGTTGGGATGAGGTTGTTTTGATGGAATGGATCTAGGCTTTTTGAGAAAGGGATTTCAAGTAGGCCTTAGGATCTCATTATGGAGAGATATAAGTTGAGAAAATGTTCAACATGCTGGTGTTTAATATGTAGGCTTTGGTTTTATTTGGATTTTAATATATAAATCAAATGGAAATATTTTAAAGAGTGATCAGTTTGATATTAAATTATATATGTAAAGATTGTTGTTATTTTTGCTGTCAAAATAAACGAAGGCTCTCGACATGTGCATTGTACGTTAACTGTCAAACGATAAAACAAATGTATTGCTCTCAATATCAGAACCCATATTAAAACCCCTAATCTTACATTAAAACAAGCATAGAATTTTTTTTTCTTGTCTCTGGTTACTCTTTGATCAAAAAGGAATTTTTACTGAGAAAGTGTCTTTTCGAATTTGCGCTTGCTCCAAGAAAAATTAGAAGATTCAGACTTTATTTTTATAAATGTTGTGCGCGCGCTGTTTATTTGATGGCAAAAGGATGGAGATGTCGTTAGTTATAACGCTTGGGGCCAAAGTGGTTACTTTTAAAATGCATTAAGGATCATTTCCATTATGTTTATACAATAAAGATCATGGAACAAGACACATATTAAGGATTAGTTTGACCATTTTCTCATATTAGTAAATCTTCTAAAAATGCAAAACCTTTAGGATTTATAAAACACAAAAATCTAACCTTCACATTGAAAATCCATAAGTAGTTTTTACCCATTCGGAGCCGAGCAAGTCTAACGCGTTCATGATCTCCAATTATTCCACACTCTAGCCCACATAACTTTTGAATTTATCTTGTAAACTTCCTGCGGGTCACCCATCCTAGAATCGTTCTTGGCGAGGAGATTAATATTTATGGAAAGTTAGAATCGATTGCCACAAAATAACTTCGATGTAGTTATTTTTCATATCTTATGTTTTTATTGCCTTCAACTCTCGCAATAAAATTCACTACTGTAGTTCGTATGGTAAGTTCAGCTAGACTCCCATTTCATGACTTATTCACTTATTGCTTTTAATTTTAATATTTTTATACGATACGATAACGAGATCTTATATATATTGCAAGTTCAAATAGTACCCACAACAAAAAATTACTTCATATTCACTAACTTTTGCACTTGCTACCTCACCTCAACAACTTTTTTGGTGGTACTGTGATATGATCCCGAGGAGCACACATGATTCAAGATACTTCATCCAAGGCCGAGCCAAGGAACTCCGAGCCTTACAAGCCATGGTGATGCAAAGAGAGGCTTTGGAGACCTTTGAAGAGCTTCATAGGACAGCATATGACGTGTCGATTATTGATTGGTCGCGTGGAGTGAAGATAAGACGGAGGGAGACGATGCTGGTTATTTATGCAAAGCGGCTATTCTTTAAAGTCAAGTCATCATCCCTAAAGAAGACGACCAAATAAGGCTCGTACTTCATTAAGGGTATTTTTGTAATAATCAGCCTAGTCTTCTTTAGCAGTAGGGACTTAATAGCTCACTTGGTTGACTACCTGAACTTTCACCTTGTCGGTGAGAGTTCGAATCCCACATTATAATTCCCTCCCCCATTTCCCCTTCCCCTGCCCCCTATGTAATAAAAACATAAAAATTAAAATTAAAAAAAAAAACTTTACATAGTAGTATAAATACTTTAACTTAGTTATTTCATTACTTAGTTTTGATGTTGAGATGAATACTCTAAATGAGTAATAGTTTGTTTGTTTGGTAGAATCAGTGTAGTGCTAGTCTAGTGATTAGTGATAGTTAATTATGGTGAATTCCATCATTGGCTATTGAACCCTTTTTGATTGATTTCATATTAGAGTTGCTTATTTGTGGATTCATTTGATTAACTCTCAATTGCATTCAAATAGTATAGGTTCGTTAGTAGGAATCGATTAGGAGGGTTTGGATTTCATATATCCAAATTTGCCTATAATTCCTTTACTAATTGGATCTTACTTCTATCCCTCTTCTTCTCACCTCAATTTCTTCACTTCTCATCTTTGATTCCTTCTCATTTTTAGTTTTCGCGTTTTTGTTGTTTGAATCAATGTCTTTCACAAGCCGGATCTTATCATACTGAGATCTAATGTATATGATAAATTCTAATTAGTGTTGTCATACTCCATAACAACCTCCACAAATCCCGCATATGTAAAATATAGAGAAATGTTGATATACAAGGAAACAACATTACACCATAATGTCGTATTTTAAAGTTGTGCGAGCACAGCAGAAAGTATTATTAGTAGGATGAGTTGTTACATATAATATTGAAGTCACTCCGCGTGTAATTCTAGACGATAGGGGTGACTCCTATCATTCAAGTGCATTTAGGCGAATTCAATATCGTCAAAGGGTGTCGGGGCAAATCTCATTGAAAATGCTGAGTATCAAAGGAGAATGGGGTGTATGTAACATTTCATATAGACGATTATATATGAGGAAACAAGTCTTAGATCCGTAGTAACGCGATTTAAACCGCACGAGCTTAGACTCCATACGAATAATATCGTTAGTGGATTGAGCTATTACATACCATTATTACATCAACATTTCCATCATAAACAAACATCAATTATTTACCGAATCTCCGAATATATAATGCGAAGTAAAGTTGATGCCAATTTTTATATATTAAATTCGAAACAATCAACTCGTTCATGTCAAAATTTAAGAGAAAATAAAATGATTTTGTTTTGGAAACTTAATTGGACCAATTTTTCTTGGAGATAATATCTTAGATGATCGCTCAACTCATGACTAGTTCACTCAGAAAGTCACCCAACTTTGTTTTCTAACCAGAAAGTCACTTTACTATTGGTGTTTCACCTACAAAGTCACCCAACTTATTTAAGTGGTTTTTTAATTAAATTTTATTGACATGAAATTTTTATTTAAAGCCAAAATTGTTATAAAAAAACAAAAAAAAAGTACCCATTTTAACCATTTTAGTAACTCGACCCACTTTACCTGACCAACTAAAATTATATTGACCAAGACCTTTTATTTTACCCTCATTCCCTCCTAAATCATCCTAGAAAATTATAATTTCAGAATTGTAGCAAACAGATTAAGTTTGATTTTGCATTTGCATGTTATTCTGTCTGTTTTCTATCCAATTTGCTGAATGTGTACATTCACAATCTTGTACATGTATATTTGGCCATACTAATGCAAAGTTGCAAACTACTTGTATGGTTGCAACAGTCAAATTTCTTTTTTTTTTTAAGAGAAAACTTAGTTAAAAGAGACGTCGGTAATTTAACAGAGTTCATTCGGACATCAATTTGAAGTGCATATCCAATTTCTGCACAATTATGACAATCTGAACTAGGTGCATTGTATGTGCCAATAAGCCTGTATCGATTGAGGCTCCAAAAGACGAGCTTTCTGGTAACTATATTTGACAGAACATCCATAGCTGATAGGATATAGCCTAGGAGGAGCAAATTCTAATTTTCGTCTTGTCAACGACAATTGAAAGATCAATACTTGTAAAATAATACTGTATAAACTGAAAATATGGCCTTTAAATTTCAGCTTACAATTTTGAAATTACAATTTTGCAGGATGATTTTGGAGGGAATGAGGTTAAAATAAAAAGACCTGGTCAATATATTTTTAGTGGGTCAGGTTGAGTTGGGCGAGTCAATGAAATGGTTAAAATGGGTATTTTTTTTTTTATTTCTTACAATTTTGGCTTTAAATAAAAAAATTCATGTCAATACAATTTAATTAAAAATCTCTTAAAAAGGTTAGGTGGCTTTGTGGGTGAAACACCAATGGTTGAGTGAATTTCTAGTTTAAAAATAAAATTGAATGACTTTCTGAGTGATTAGCCATAATTGAGTGACTTTCTGATTAGAAAATAAAGTTAAGTGACTTTGTGGGTGAACTAGACATAGTTAAATGACCATGTGAGATATTATCTCATTTTTCTTGAATTCTATGGAAAACCCCCCTCAGAACATATGGAAAAAATCGCGGGGGGGGGGGGGGGGAACATGATTTTGGGTAATTAATTGAGAAAATGCCATAAATAGTCCCTTATCTATGGGAGTTGGTCTAAAAAGGTCCCTTAAATATACACTTATCGGTTTTAATCCTTTAACTATCCAAAAACTTATCAAATTTAGTCTTTATCTATTTTTAAACAAACAACGTACATAATTCATAAGCCTCCGTTAGGTTAATCTTAAGCCATTCCCCCCCCACTTGTTTCTCTTTCCCCTCTACTTCTTCCTCAAGTTCCTCTTGTGAAAAGAAAAAAAAAACCTAACCTCAACAATTCAACGTAAAATTCCTAAGAGAAAGGAGATACAAATCCTAATTTTACTCAATGGAGGATAAAAAAAAAAAAAGCACATCATTGTTGTTAATGGCCTAAATATGCGATGTTCTGGAGAAGATGACATTAACGGCGAAGTTTGATGCAAGAATAGATTTTTATACCGTTGATGTCTTTGGACAAAGAAAAATCCAGGAAAGAGTTTGTATTTGAATGTCGACCTTTTTAGATAGTTGCTTGTATCGTTTGTTTATGGCATAATGATTGGATTATTGCGAGTGGTTCAGCGATTTCAGTCTAGTGCGGACTCACCATATTAATCAGTCTCTTGCAAACAAAGTATATTAGTCAGTCTAATAACTAGAAGCCTTGATAGCAATGAAATCATGAGGACAAGAAGACTACAGAAAGAGCTCTCGAACTCTCTCAATACTTCAAGTACACGAATGATCCATACCTTAAAATAATCTCGTTGCATCAGGAAAATTGATCATTGATTATTTTTTGGAGCGAACTACTGGGAATATTCAGATGAGGACGCTCTATTTTTGGGTTGTACGCGCATAGTTTTTGGCCCGATTTGTATCTCTGTTTTGGATCGAATGACTGCCTAAGGAGTTTGGTGTAGCGTCATTTATTCTAGGCATATTGTGCGGATTAATTTAAAAAGTCGCTAGACTCTCTGTCTAGTGGTATAAGTCCACCGACAAATTGTATGGTATTTTATAATTGGTTTAGGTTACTAATCGAAAGGCAGCAATGTTATTTGATGCTGTGAATATATGAAATTGTATGTTGTACTTAATTATGTAATGAAATTGCAACTATGGTTGGTTATTTTTTCCATTTGTCGTGAGTTTTTATGTCATTCATCATTATTTTACTTGAGTTGTAGCGGAACACTAAGTAAAGAACACAACAACAACAACAACAAACTTAATGTAATCCCGTAAGTGCGGACATTTAAGCAAACATTGTGAGCAAGAAATGCAGTTCTATTTCTACGTTAATAAACAAGTCAATACATCAATGAAACTGCATTAAAATGCAGAAAAATTCGAAACACGACAACTAAATTGAACTACAATAAACTGTTTTCAGTAGTTTTTGTGCAGAAATTAGCTCAAAACTACAACAACAACAAAAAAAAAACAGTTGCGCCAAACAACACTTGACAACAACACTAAAACACCAAACATTGGCATCAAACAACAGAAATCAGCAACCAAACTGCAAAAACAACAACTAGACTGCGCAGACGCCACAAAAAACTAGGGGTGTTCATGGTTCGGTTTGGGTCGGTTATTAATTAAAACCATAACCAAACCAATTTAGTCGGTTTTTAAATGTCTAAAACCATAACCAAACCAAATAAAATAATAACCACCGGTTTGGTTATTGTCGGTTTGATTCGGTTTGGTTGAATTTTTCAGTTTATGACTAGTAGCCATGAGACTAATCAGTAAATATTAAAAAGTTGAAAAAGACATGTCTTTTTTTTTGTTCAAACGATATATTTTATTTATAGTTTAAGGTGGAATAGACATCATAGAAACATTTTCACTATTAGTGATAGTGTCGTACTCAAGTTACCCAAAGTTGCTAGACTATTACATATAAAGCTAAAAACTAACTAAGTAGTGGCTACTGATCAGCTTTATCATCTTAATATACATACCGGAAATAAAGTAGAGCATAGGAGCTTTTAGTTGTTATTACGAACATACATATTAATTAAACATAAAGACTACCTAAAATTAAAATGAAAATATATGAAATAAAAAAACTTTGTGTAATGATCCCAAACTTTGGGCAAGATTGCATTTTGCCCTCAATTCTCCCATTTTATTAAAAAAAAACTTTCCGTAATGATCCCAAACTTCGATGTTTTTCTATCATTATCCCCAAGGCTAGGGTCTCGACTACAAAGAGTTATTCTTTTCTGCTTTTTAGGAGGATTATCCACGAAAGAAGTATTAGAACATTACCATGTGCTTGAGTTGCGAAAATGCCGATGTTACCGAAGTATCTTCTATAGGAACCTCCAAATCTACAACCTCTATCCTTTTCATATGAAAAATATTAAGTTTAGGACCCATTCGAGACAAGAAAAAAGAAAGGTATAAATTCGAAAAAAGAAGAAGAAACAACCTAAAATCAAATGGCCGACAAAGAAAGGCTAAAAATTTAAGTTAAAGACATTAGAATCTAACGCAGCTTCGTTAGTAGGTTTACACTTAACACTTAAAGAGTTAAAAGACTTAAAGATCGATACGGGCTCGAACATATTCTTAAAAACACGGCCTTAAACAATCATGTGAAATAAGTAGACCGTAAATCAAATTAATGATTAAAAGGTATAAAATATTTATAATTATTTATGAAAAACTAATATTATACATATAAATAATTATAAAATTTATGTATATAATTTATCGGTTTGGTTCGGTTATTTATCTTATTTTTTAATATAACCATAACCAACCCAAATATTATCGGTTTTTAAAATTTAAAACCAAATCAAACCAAACCAAACCAAATGTCGATTTTTTTATTCGGTTTGGTTAAATTTTCGGTTTGGTTTTGGTTTTAACCAAAACCGTGAATAGCCCTACAAAAAACAGCACAAACTGCACCAAACTTCACAAAAAATCAGCACCAAATAGCAACACCAGACCACCATAAACCAAAGACCAAACTGCCCAAAAACAGCATAAAAAACTGCACCGAACTGCAATAGCAAACCATCAAAAACCAGCATCGAACTACGTAAAAACTGTACCAAACTGCTCAAAAAGACTGAACCAAAAACTGCACCAAGTTGCGCCAAAAACTTCACTAAATTGCACCAACTGTACTAAAAATCAACACAAAAAGAAGTAGCACCAAACCACCAAAAATCAGCAACAAATCACTAAAAATCAACAATCGAACCTAAATTTGCACCAAAAATTGAATCGCGCCAAACTACACCAACTACTTGAACAGTTTAGTTTGTTGAGTTGAGTGTATATTAGCATGGCTCTCTGGAGCTCTTCTAACCTATGAAATATAATGAATTAAGTGAATCTTTACGCAATTTTAACATAATGACTTAAGTGAAACATGCTTTAAATTAAAGAATAAAATACTGGTAGCTTTGCAGGAGCACGTGATGAAGATGATTCTTGATATTGCGGAGTCACATCTTGAGAAATTGTTTGCCTATACTTGCAAGTCTTTGTGTTATGTCCAAGCTTGTGGCACGTACTGCATGTTAAATTTTTCTGCTTCCTTTTCATTTTCTGCCTACTCGCTCCCACTTCGTATGATTCTTCTCTTCTCTTCTCTTCTTCCTTTAGTACTTTGTCTTACTACTCTTGGAGGCAAATGAGGAATATTATCATGTTGCGGCCACATGTTTTGACCAAATTCATAAATCCTTCTATAGGTTTCCACTTTATAACAATTATCAGCATAAGAATTATTTTCATCGTTTTTAGCCCAAATTGCAGATATGGCATGCTTGCATGGTATTTCTGTCAAATCCCATTTTCTACAGCTGCATTTTTTGTTTAGCAAATCCACAGCCCAAATTTTAGTTATGCTAGCTCCTATAAGCTCACAGTTGCACTCATTTGACTTTCTAGGAACATATTCGGCAGCGGCAGCTTCACTTTTGTGCAATACATCCTTAATCCTGGGGCAAATATCACCAGATCTCCACTTGGCAGATTTATCCCTATTTGATTGCATTCTTGTCATGAGTATATACCTTAGTTATGCTAGCTCCTATAAGCTCACAGTTGCACTCATTTGACTTTCTAGGAATATATTCGGCAGCGACAGCTTCACTTTTGTGCAATACATCCTTAATCCTGGGGCAAATATCACCAGATCTCCACTTGGCAGATGTATCCCTATTTGATTGCATTCTTGTCACGAGTATATACCAGATTTTCTCTAGAATAGTGATTATAGGTTTATCCCTCGCATCCAATATCATGTTGTTAAAACATTCACATATGTTATTCAGTAAGGTATCACATTTTACATTTTCGGAGAAGTGAGATCTAGACCACTCACTAGGTGACTTATCTCTCAACCAAATAGCAGCTTCGAGATCCAAATCAAATATGTCAACCATGCATTCGTTGAACCACTTTATTGTTGTTGCACTAGCAGCTTTCCAAAGTGAACTTCTCAACGTGTTACCACCAAATCCTGCCTTCTTAAAATTACCATGCAAGTGTCTCACACAAAATCTATGAGCGATAACTGGCAATACATCATTAAATGCCTCTATCAAACCTTTTTGCTTGTTTGACATGAAGGTCCAATTAGCTCCATCATCTATCTCCAAGTCAAACTTCAAATGATTCAGAAACCATGCCCACGAGTAGCGATTTTCTTTCTCCACAATTGCGTATGCGATAGGATAGATATTATTATTAGGATCAAGCCCAATGGCAGTTAACAATTAAGTTCCATACATCGGGCCCTTCAGACAATAACCATCCACTCCGACTATCCTTCTGCACAACCACTCTTGAACCCTTCCTTGCAAGCACCAAAACAAATGTAGAATCTCTGAAATCTTTTAGGCTTGCTGGGATCCTCATTTTCAACCAACTTCATATAAACAGAAGTATTTGAATTTGTCCTTACTATTTCATTGCAATAGTTCCACAACAACTTAAATTGATTAGAGATATCTTTATCGATCATTGCAATTGCCTCCTTCTTTGCCCTTATACATTGAGATAATGTCACATGTGCTCTTAACTGAACACTAACATGGTCTTCAAATTCAGAGATCTTCCAATCCCTGTTTGATTTTATTTCATCAAGATATCTTTTAGCAATGAACGATGATGTAATGGTTTTATTAATATGGATTGAACTTGGGGAAGTTCATAGTGTCGGAATTCGAATCACTTTCTAGGCTCTTGAACCCTTCAGAGTTAACGCAATCAGAATCTCCATCTTCACGAGCCATCTTTTTTCGCACTTCTTCACTAACTTCATATCTATGAGCCCCATTTTCACTCCTTCCTATGATATCATGTTCATCTGACAAATCATTATCTGAGTCTACAAAATCTTCAAAATGGTCACTACTTGTAGAATAATCAGCCCTTCCCTTTTTATTAGTACCTCTAGCAGCTTGTTGATATTCACTTGAACCGTTTTTAGTTTGTCCTGCATTGAAGATTTTCCCGACATCCATTCCAATATAAGAGTCTAAATGTTCAAAGCAAACCTCAATGACTCTATCTTCAGGGATGTTCTTGGATACTAAATTAAATTCTAGATCAGTTGAAACAAGCCTCATCTTTTCACCGAGCCTACCATACTTCTGCCAAAATGCGACAGAATCATTACCATATCAATATATCTTGGCCATAGCTTTATTTCTGAAACATCAACATGGTCAATGAACTGGACACGACCACCAAAATAATGTCTTCTGGGCTTGTGCTCCATAACACCACCGTGCGTTACTTTGATGCTGATTTTTGAGGGGTACAAAGAAAAATGAGGAAAAATTAATTAGATTTTTTAACAACAAAGCATCACACAAATAAAACTTAAACCCTAGAAAACTCACCATAGAGAGGAGTTGTACCATCTTCTGTTCGTAAAATCATTGTCCTAAGCTTGCAACAACGGTGTAACTTGATGGAATAAACCTAGGGTTTTTTTTCCACAAGAGGAACTTGAAGAAAAAGTCGCGGGAAGAGAGAAATAAATGGGGGAATGGCTTAACAATTTAATTTAATGGAGGCTTATTAAATTGTAGCTGTTTGTTTAAAATATAGACGGAGACCAAATTTGATAAGTTTTTGCCTTTTTGGATAGTTAAAAGACTAAAACTGGTAAGTGCATATTTAAGGGACTATTTTAGACCAACTTTCATAGATAAGGGACTATTTGTGGCGTTTTCTCTAATTTACATTTGAAGGATAAAGTGTGTGTGTGTGTGTTTTTTTTTTTTTTTTTTTTTGTGTGTGCGCGCGCGCGTGTGTGTGCTGATTTCAAGAATAAAACAAGCCTTTCTGGTCTCTCTTGTATTTTTCTTTTAATACTGTATATTTTAGGCCCCCACTAAAATAAAAAAAAAATTGGCCCACACTAAATTCGTGGCCTAGGATAAATGTTTACTGGTTCCAACCAGTACACGCATGACATAATTAATTTTATTGCTCAAAAAAAAAAAAAAAAAAAAAAAGGAAACGTGGGAAAAATAATTGTGGTGGCAAAAGTTTTTGGAATTTGAAATTTGCGGTTATCTTACTGCAATTATTCATCTATTTCAGGTGTTTATAGTAAATTAAGTAAATTTATTATGGTTAAGAAATTTAATAAGATAAGAATAAATGCTAATTAATCATGATTAAAGGACTATGTAACACCACATTATGCTTTTATTGACCTTTGTGTAAAGACCGGATACAATATACACTAAGCACAAATTTCGTAAAACTGGATAATATTGAAGTTAAAGCTTAATACTTATGACTTATCTTTCATAAATCTAAGGAATCAAATACTATATCACTAAAATTGTCTATATATGATATATTAAATGAATTTACTGAATATGTAAAGTTTGAATCTATGAACAACTGCCTTCGCGCGTCCATATAGCCTTCTCAGAGAGTTTATCTCAAAGCATTGAAAAACAGTTTCATAATTTATTAAATATATATTTTGCAAAAATTGTGTTTCAACTAAGCTCCAAAAGAAAATTTGAATTGTGGCAAGGGAAAGGATGTAAATATATCCCTGAAAAACTAAGTCTACTAAAAAAAAAGGGCAAACTTATCTTTTAAAGTCATGTGACATTTTTTAAAATTACAAAATAAGTAAATAATATTTTTTTTTGAAATTCTGTCAGCAAAAAAAGGGACACATACAACAATAATAACATACCCTGTATAATTTCACAAGTAGAATTTGGAGAAAGTAGAGCATACACTTATACACACACCTTATCCTTGCCTTGGAGGTAGAGAGTTTTCTCATATAAACTCGACTCATAATAAAATAGGATTATATATGCATTATTTTTTTAATGAAGATATATCTGTTCTAAATCGCTAAGTAAAAAATAAAAGAAAGTGTTTTTTTTTTTTTTAACAAATAAAAAAAAGAAGAAAGTAAAAAGTTCATGTGAGTAGTGATGAGCACAAGGTCACACTCACAGTAGCGGCAGTAGTTGCTTTTTCTTTGATTTGATTACGTAACCTAAAAACAACATTTAAAAAACACCATTTCCAATCCCTAAAAAAGCTTTTTCAACAATGGCGATCAGTTCGCCATCAGCTCCATCTTTCTCTATCTGGTGTAATAATAATGAGTACTCAACAACTCCATCTCGTCGTTCATTCAATTTCTCGCCGATCCAAACAACTCGCCGATTATTCAATTTATCTTGCCAGCTCAACAACTCGTCGTCATCTAACGGTGACGGCGATCTCCGTTACGAGCTTCAACACGCCGTTTCAACTCACCAACGCCGTCGAGGTTCCCCCGTGTTCGTCACTCTTCCCGTTGATGCCCTCAGCTTTCCGGCAGGTACTGTTTATATAAGTACTGATGCCATTCACTACTAACAAATTACTGCTACTATTTTCCCACTAAAAATATTCAGCGGCTATTCACACTGAATGTCAATGGAAAAAAAAACCTAAATAGGTAGTTTTCATACAGAAAAATTAGAAAGTTTCCCAGTTTTTCAGTGTTTTAATGAGAACCTGTTTCCCCAGTGAGCTGATTCGGTGGGAATGTTATGGGTTTTGTAACGCAAATTTTCCACTGAATGATGGTGGGAAAAATCTATGTTTCTAGTAGTGGATAATATCATAGGGTACAAAGAGGATGGAAGAGTGAGATAAACATTTAGCTCAATCATATTATTAGAAAAAACTCTACTCTTACATAATAACATTACAAGAGAGCTTAAGGTGGTAATAGAGTCTTCTAGAATGAGGTGTGTGGATGTGCCAGTGAGGCGGTGTGAGAGGTTGGTTATTACAGGAGTTAGGAGAGGTAGAGGTAGGCCGAAAAAGAACTAGGGGGAGGTGATTAGGCAGGATATGACACAACTTTAGCTTACTGAGGATATGACCCTAGATAGAAAGGTGTGGTGGTCAAAGATTAGGCTAGAAGGTTAGTAGGTAGATTACTAGTAGTAGTTATTAATCGTGTAGTTTCTTTTCTTCAATGTGTATTACCGTCTGGTGCCTCATTTGCTTTTTATATTGCTATTTTGTTGTCATGTTTTTCTTGTTACCATGCTTCACAGCCTCGTCTTTTCTTTTAAGCCGAGAGTCTATCAGAAAGAGCCTCTCTACCTCACAAAGGTAGGAGTAAGGTCTGCGTACATCCTACCCTCTCCAGACCCCACTTGTGGGACTACACTGGGTATGTTGTTGTTGTAGAGTCTTCTAGAATGACACCTATTAAATAGTTTCACACACATAATATGAACTTGCCTACATTGAAATCATCAAATTCATGCACCTAGATTTCCTTATAGTCATATGGATAATAGTAACAAATATATGAACCTAGACATTTAAGTTTACTATTTTTAACAGGTATGATGAAGAGGAAGAAGGCGATGGCGCAATCGTTTCGTGCTTTGGCGGCGGCTGGTGTTGAGGGAGTTGTGATGGAGGTATGGTGGGGGCTAGTGGAGAAGGAATTGCCTAGGGTTTATAATTGGCAAGGGTATTTAGAGATTGTGGTGTTGGCTAAACGTTGTGGTTTGAAAGTTAGAGCTGTCATGGCATTTCATCAGTGTGGTACTGGGCCTGATGATCCCTTCTGGTTGGCACACCTTCTGAAATTCCTTCTTTTACACTTGTTTAAAAACCATTTCCGGTTAATATTTGTTTTATTTTCTCGTCCAGACATGTTTTGTTTGTTTTGAAAACGAACATAACTCTCAAAACACAACAAAGTAACTTATATGAGTAGAATGTCAATTAACCGGTACTATTTGACACGATTGACAACTTTGCGTTTGTCATTTATTGATTGAATCTTTGAGAAACATTTGCCTTTAATACGGTCTAATGCACATTTTCCATGCGCCTCTTTTGGTGTTCTAGTAAGCTTGCAATTTGACTCTTAATTGTGTGTGAGTGTTTTTCTTTTTTTTTTTTTTTTTTTTTGGTGTGTGTTCTAGCAAGCATTAGAACTTGCTGGAGGGTGTCTACACTGGTATATGATGCTTATGGATTGTGTGGTTCAAAATGCTGGACACAATACTTAGGTATTTGTTTAATTTTCACCTTATATAGCTCAGACACCTTAGTTTTAGTGATGTAATATTGGAATGGAGTACAAAAGCTGCTTGGACTGTCTTGTAAGATTCAACTGAATGATTATCCTTAATATGGAACTGTTGGCATATTTATTAATTGGGGTACACATTCAGAATGCTCAGTATTGTTTGGAAGTGTATTGTACTGTCTGGTCGCCTGGAATTAAAGGCGACTTCTGTATATTCTGCCTAGTTTCATACTGTTACGTATTAACTTCCAAAAAGAATGTGCATACTATTACTTATTAAGAATAATAATGCACCGCGGAGTTTGGAATAAGATCACAGAAAAGTGTTTTTTGTTTTGACCAACAAATCTTGTAGGTTTACCTTAATAACTAATTCTATGAGCCTATGACAGTACTTAAATATTCCACAAGCAAGTTAAAACATTCCATGGTTATTTTTCTTTCAGGAGTAGAAACCTTTAAAAACTATTGTAGGGCAGAAGCTTCCTTTATGAGACTGGACAAAATTATCAGACTAAATAAGAAAGCGCACATGATTTGGAACGCAGAGTAGCTTGTTAGGTACTTGAATCAATTTGTTTAGTTAGAAAAGAAACAGACTGGTTTTCATGTTTCAAAATTGATTGGCTTCATCAAAAGGAATAAAAGAAATTGGCACAATTTGCATGGAGAAATGGACGAATAGGAACGTTTGAGAGTCTCATCCACATAGGTAATCATTTGAACAAAATTTCTCTTTTTGGTATGTACTTGGTATCAGATTTATTTAGTAATATGCGTTCTAGTGTTCTCCATCTAACTTGTGCCATAATTCATCTGCTACTTGCTCTAGCAAAGTCGTCTGTGAAGTTGATATCGTGAAGTATTAATTCATATATGTATATATGGTACGATCTTGTAACTTGTCAATATGGAGAGATCAAATCTCTGTAATTATGTAATTTTATAAGGATATAATTAGATCTTTCCTTTTTTGATTTCTTTGTGAATGTTATTCAGACCTCAATATCTTGAGGGGAAAATCAAACCTTTCAATTCATTCTTCCCAATAGATGTTGTTTGTCTTAAGGTTTTAGGGCACAAACTCAAATTCTTCAACATGGTAGTAGAGTGAAGTATTGGACCTAGTGGTAAGCCCATTCTCACATTCATAAGTCTCACATAAGTACGCCAAAATTGGGTTACATGTCGGGAGGGTGTTGAGTTATATAATTGTCTCACATGGGACATGCACAATTTTTTTATGTTACAGCCTATATGAGACAATTATATAATTTTGCACCCTTCTCGACATGTAACCTGATTTGGACTTTGGAGTTGAGGGATTTTATGAAGTTTTTGGCTACTTCACTTGCTGCCTTACAATTTTTGGGTTGGATAGTTGTCAGATTCTTTAGTATGGGACTATAGCAGCCAGGGTCCTAAGTCAAAAATCTCATGGTCATCAATAAGCAAAAATAGTACCACGCTCTTGGTCCATAGTAAAAGAGTCACGCCCGTAAATGAGGGGTCGTTTTGCAAACATAAATAAATAAATAAATAGAAGTGTCCGTCTCTTTAAATGAACCAACAATGTTATATGGCAGTGAACCTTGGGCCGCTAAAATCTAACATATTTCTAGCAATGGTTAGCATTGATTTCAGCTGGTTCTAGTCTGGCTATGTTTGTGGTAGCTAAAAGAATATGGAGACTAAGGGGTTGTTTGGTTCAAAGACAAGTTATACATGGATTAATAACGCAGGGATTAGTAATGTAGGGATTAGTAATACATGGGTTAGTAATACAGGGATTATTTTTGTTGGGTGTTTGGTTCATTGCACTAAAATTGGACACAAAAGATACCATTTGAATATTTATTTATTTTTAAAATTTAAGAAATAAATAATTTGTTCCAATTATACCCTTGGATGCTTGGTCTTTATAGGTTTCTTGGAACAAAACAAGGGTAATTTTGTCATTTTAGTTTTTTATCCATGGATAAGTTATCCCATGGTGGTGGTGGGATAAGATAATACACCCTTTGGTGTATTGAATAATCCATGTATTAGTTATACATGCCCCAAAATGCCAACCAAACATGGTATAAAATAATCCCACATCTAATACCATGACTATTTTAGCTAAGACTTCCTACCAAACGAGCTCTAAGTGTTTAGTTATGCAGAAGAGCTTTTTCCTTCTGACGGCCTTTTTGTGCGGTCACTGGACTATGTCTATCCAACAATAGATTCCGTTTTACTGAATGCTGTCTCCTCTGTTTGTGAACCTTGATTGGAAATTGGAAATATAGTTTTTTAGCTTTCATGGTTTTGAGGTAGTTATCTGCCCTTCTTGTTTTTAGTTTTTTGATTACGGTGGTGTTCGGGCCAGCTTGCGCGAGGGTCGAGTATTACACCGGGTACCTGCAATCTCCCACCAAAGACAGGTAACGGGTAACTCTGCATGTCAAGTCTTAGGTAGGGAGAAATAAATCTAGTATTAATTTTTTCCTCCGCTGGGAGTTGAACATGAGACCTCATGGTTCTCTCCCCACTTCATTGCCCCCTAGGCTACCCCCTTGGGTGCTTGTTGAACTTTCTAAGCGTTGTGCTCTCCTGGTCTTGCTCTGCCCCTCTTCCTCTGCAGTTCCACTGGAAATGATTGCTGCTAGTTAATAATTCACAATCTGATAATATCTCCTTTTTGCTGCTGCTTAGGATTCCTCTTCCTCAGTGGGTTTGTGAAGAAATGGATAAAGATCCAGATTTAGCATATTCAGACAGGTTTGGTAGACGGAATATGGAATATATATCCCTAGGGTGTGATGTTCTTCCCGTTCTGCATGGACGATCTCCAATCCAAGCATATGCTGAATTTATGAGGAGCTTCCGCGACACCTTCATACCATTTCTTGGTGGCGTCATAACTGTATGATGCTCACTTAATGCCTCACCAACTAATTTTGAATGGTATTATACCGATGCAATTTGAATTTATGTTGCAGGGGATCCAAGTTGGAATGGGCCCTGCTGGTGAGTTGAGATATCCTTCATGTCCTATACAGAAGCTGGCTTGGACTTGGCGCTCACGTGAACTTGGCGAATTCCAATGCTATGATAAGGTGTGAAAAACATGATGTTATGTATCTCAATTGATTTTTCCTGTCATTCGTATCCAACCAAAATTGTGATTGTCTTTTTTTAAATTGGCAGTATATGCTTGCATCTTTAAATGCTTGTGCTGGGGAGATAGGAATGCGTGAGTGGGCCAATGGCGGACCTATTGGTGCCAGTAATTTAATGCAAGATCCTGAAAGCACACAGTTTTTCAGAAGTGATGGTTCTTGGAACACACCATATGGAGAGTTCTTCCTTGCATGGTACTCAGGGATGTTGCTGCGTCATGGTGAGAGGATTTGTAGGGAAGCAGAGACCATATTCCGTGGTCTTGAAGTTAATTTGTCAGGGAAAGTGGCTGGGATTCACTGGCATTATGGTACACGATCTCACCCGTCAGAGCTAACAGCTGGCTACTACAATACATCCATTCGAGATGGTTTGCTGCCAATTGCACGCGTATTTGGTAGGTATGGTTTCACCATGTCCTGTACATGTTTCGAAATGCAAGATGCAGAAGAGCAGCAGATGAATCCTGTCAGTAGTCCCGAAGGTTTTGTAAAACAACTATTACTTGCCGCTAGGATATGTGACATTCCCCTGCAAGGTGAAAACTCTGCAAGTAGCTTGGATGATGGATCGTTTCAACAGGTGTTAAGGATGTCTAAGTTCTACTCAGATGGTCCAGGAACACCAACCTTTTCATTCAATTTTGTCAGGATGGACAAGAACTTGTTTGAATATCGGAATTGGGTTAGCTTTACTCGTTTTGTGAGACAAATGTCAGATGTCAAAATTTTTCGAGCCAAGCTAGGATTTGGGGAAGGTGATATGCCGCTTTCGTCTTTATCAGCATCCGCCACTGCTGGAGCAGTTCTTGCATATTAGGAAGAAACTTCAACCTGCAAGCGTTGCTAATGCTAATCCCGTATTCTCACCCTCGACAAGTCAAGGGTGTGTATATCTGTAGCATCTTCAGATCTATTATTATAAATTGCGCTGCAAAAGCTTTGTCTTTTTCACGTAATATTTTTGTCCTTAAACTGTAATGCTTCGCTATCAGATTGAAAATGAGTATTTCCTTGTATCATAATGGTGCCTTCCTTCCAATTATTTTGAGAATGGATGGTCGGCCTCTCTATTTCAGCTCAGAGGTGAAACTGTTGGGCAAGATAGTTCAGTTCAGTCATAACAATTAACTCCTTTTAGTATTCTAATCTAATAATATCTGGATTTGTGACAAGGATGGTATTTGACCAAATATAATTTATTTGACCAAATATAATTAAGTGCAAGGGAAAACAAGTTAAAAAAGAATACAAGTAGGTTTATGTTATGGACTGACAGGTTAGTCTGGTGCTGCCTTCGTATTATTATGAAATGGATAATGGCCTCTATTTCAGTTCTTAGGTCTATCTGTGGCAAGAGAGTTCTGTTAAAGGGTGTTAACTGAGCAGGTTTGGCCGAATTTGAATGGATCAAAATGAATGGCAATTTGCACAAATTGCCCTTCTTTGAGGGTGGTCTTTACTTTTTGCCCCTCAAATTGTTGATCTTTAATTTTGGCTTTTCGCCTAAAATATCCCGAGGTTCTGGGTTTAAATTCGGCTTAATCATAAAAATAAAAAAAAGTTCGCAAGACCAGGTTTCACGAAAAGTCTGCCTTATGCGGCAGACTTTGTCTTAACCGGTAAACTTTTAGTTATGCCAGCAGACTTTGCCTTATAAGGCATACTTTTAATTATGCCTTAAAGCAACGTCTGCCGCATAAGGCAAACTTTAGTTATGCCTTAAGGCAAATTCTGCCGCATAAGACAGACTTTTTGCAAAGCCTTGGCCTACGAAATTATTATTTTTTCGATTGAGCAAGGTTCGAACCCAGAACCTCGGAATACTTTCGGCTACCTTTTTAGTCAAAGATAAAACGGCAAATAGCTTGGCAAAGAGGTGGTTATAGGAATTCTTATTCATGTGAAATTGTTATAGCTTTAGGATTTCAACAATTTTATAACCAAAATAAGGAATAATATTGTGAACGTTCTGCCGTTTAGGGTTATTGATGGCTAACTAATTTAATGACAAATAAAAGGGCTCCTAAACCTAAAAGGATCGCAAAGTACTAAATAACTTTTTATTAATAAATAAAATCAGTAACCAAAATTCTAATTGATTTAATAGTCCTAAATATTAGGGAATATAGGGACTCATTCAAGTCTCTCCATGAATTTCTTTGGACGTACAAAGCAAATTTCTTTTTGTTTTTTGATGAAGTAGATTGTTACTGGTATTAATTGTGATGATAATTAATGTTTGTTTTTTATTTGGACTCCACTAAGATAAAATTATACGGCATTATTATGTTTCCAAAAAATAAAAATGGTCAAAGTGAAAAACCACTCCAAAAATAAGTGGTTTTCCAATGCCAAAGTTAAAAAGGATTCCAAAAATAAAAGTGAGTTGTTGATGAAGTAGATTGTTACTGGTATTAATTGTGATGATAATTAATGTTTGTTTTTTATTTGGACTCCACTAAGATAAAATTATACGGCATTATTATGTTTCCAAAAATAAAAATGGTCAAAGTGAAAAACCACTCCAAAAATAAGTGGTTTTCCAATGCCAAAGTTAAAAAGGATTCCAAAAATAAAAGTGAGTTGTTTTACTTTTCCAAAAAACAAAATAGGTGAACTATTATAAAGATGATTAAATAATAATTTGAGAAAAATAGCAAATGATAATTTTATCTATCGTTAGCCTTTTTAACGGCAAAAAAGCTCAAACAACATTTCTAAGACTTTCAGCTCTTAATATAAGATTGGGCCTCTACGAATATGCGTTGCACATTGTTCCCTATCAATTATCACCAAAAAGAAATGTTAGGTAATATTACTTGTAATTACATTATAGTTGTTTTATGAGGTACAAAAATGTTATTAGACAATAATTTTAATAGTGAGGTAAAAGATGTTATTAGAAAATAATTTAACATTCTCAATTTTATAAAAAAAATTCGGTAAAAGGATTATCAATTTACATATTTTCTTCATCCAATTAAATATAAATATATATTTTACTCCTACAATAGAAAGACTATCAGATATTTGTTCAGAGGGAATCAAGTCCTTTTCCATCTAGAAGTATTTACGGAAATATGTGGTAAAGTAAGGTTTTGGACATTAAGTCTAAAAAGAAATTCTGTAACGTTCTTTTAGGTATTAGGTTTAAGAAGTATGTTCAAAACAGGACTAAAGCTTATTAAAGGTATAAAAGTAGTTCAATATTAGAAGGATATTTTAATCAATCAATAGTTATATTCATGCTTTTAAAATAAATATAGATAGATTATTCCTTTAAAATCTCAACCATTTATGACTAGTATTTGGGCCACCATTCACAGTCCAAATGAACATAGGACTAGTTCTCCGATTCAAGTCCAAAAACTCTTGGGCTTTATTTTCCAATACTTGTCAATATAGGATGTACTGGTCCCTTGTTATAAATGTCCTAGAATTGGTATTTTTCTTGTAAGCCTCACAATCGATTAGAAGCCTTTGCATCCTCTTCCATCTATCACCCACTTCTGCTATGGCGAATTGGGCAGACTTGCCGCCGGAACTCATCACTATGATTGCAAAACATGTTAAAGTGATGGAAGATTTCATTGCTTTTGGTGGTGTTTGTACCTCTTGGCGAACTGCTGCCTCCAAGGAGACTTTTGAGGGGCTGTCACCCCAAGTTCTTTTACTTATGCTGCCTGAAAAAGATGATGATGATTATTGAGAATTTTACTCTCTTTCCAAGGGGAAAGTCTCGCGGATATTGTAACTCCCAGAAGCTAGAGGGCGAGAGTGTTTTCTGTCACAGGGATGGCTGTTCACCATGTCATATTACGGAGAGTTTAACTTGTTGCATCCTTTCTCCCGTGCCCAAATTCAACTTCCTTCATATAAAGCCTTAGCTGCTTTACAGGGTTTAGAGACATCTCCTACAGGAGAGAGGGAGCACTGCATTGCCCAAGCTGTTTTATCTGTCAGTCCTTCTCTTACATCAGATTATGTACTGGTGATTAGAATGTGGTGGTGGAAAAGATATGGGGGCTTTCAATCTTGAAGATGGAAATATTGAATCTTTTTACCCTGGATTGTCAACGTGTCGTACTTGCCCGCCAACTTGGGTTACACCATCATTCAGATAATAATGTGATTTCACTCTCCCCCATGTTGCGGCTCCCCACCATGCTGCGGCTGGCGCAAGATTGGACAGTTCATATTTTCATCGGCTAATTTAGCACCTCTAATTTAGTCCAGTTAAAATAACCCACAATCCAGTCCTTTTACTCTTCTAATACGAATGGTATTTCTTAGGCTTGTCTCTGAAGCATATTGATATGGAAGACAAACATAAGAAGAATTTATACACTAATAGGTAGTAGAACTTTTATTTTTCAGTATAACTGACATGTTACATATTTTCGTTTTTAAGTTATCATTGTTTACTCCGGGTGTGGCTATTTTCTGGACCCTGTGGGATGCTTTGTGCACCGAACTGTCGTTGATTATTTACTGTATAAACAGTAACATGCAAAGTTGTTTTAATAATTTGTTAATATGCAATTTCTTCTACAAAGTCTGAACCGAGAAAGACGGGAGAAAGGACTCATCTAAAAATACCACCACACTCATGTTGAATCCTTAAAAACATACTAGTCATTTCCCCGCATCCATCAATAAAGTTGAGTAGTAACATTAAACCAATGGTTTAAAGCCATGAATGTTTAATTAAATAAATAAAAAATAAGTCATAATTACCCCAATAATCATTGGTCATTGAACTTAATTAAATAGAAATCAAGTTAAATTACATTATCAACTAAAAGTGCAAGTTATTTTTCAAAATAAGCCAATTTGTACCCCCAATCCTAAAATTTATTTGATGCTGAATCCGACCTCAAGATCCATATTCACGTGAAATACCCACACCCGTACCCGAGCAACATAGCCAACGACTCAATTATTCTTTCAGAATATTTTGAAAATGGATGATGACTACCATGTTTATCATGGTCCTGATTTTAATGATTCTGCATATTGAATTACAATGTTGGAAAATTCATTCATCTCCAGTAGGAGTCCACGTGAATTGTGAATTGACAGGGATCAATCAGTCAGTCCACTATAACAAGGAAAATTAGGTGATGCACACATGACACAACATCCATAGGAAATAGTGCACACCAATACAAAAGCTAAGTCGGCGTTCGGCTACGAAAATCAAATATTTTTCACTTTATTTGAAATTTTAAAGTGCAAATAAAATGAGCTGCAAGGTTATAGCAGTTAATATTTAGTTATTTGAATATATTAGAAGTGAAAAAAGTGAAAATATGATTTTTTGTTATTTTTCAAATTCCAAATACAACTTCAAAATGATTTGAAATTTTCATGACCAAACGTTGATTTTTAAATAAAGTGAAATAATTTCAAGGAAAAAAGTGAAATATTCTCTGTTTTATTTCAAGTGCTCAATGCTAAAATTAATCGTTGGCGAATTCAGAGTTTGAGGTCGTGATTCTGTCGCAAATCATTTAATTTATTGGGTTCCGAATTATTTGCTCTTCTGGTCTTATAATTGTAGGTAAAGTAAGAACAAACTTTACTCACTAATGAGCTATTGCTGTGTTACGTAGTGAATTTAATAGGTAACAATATGTACAACCTATAATTCAAATGTTTGCTCAACTTTGTTCATGGACTGATACAGTGATCATACGTGGTAACTGACACGATAATAATAATGCCATATCATCAGTTATGGATCTAAACTTTAGATGACTTGAGTTCCGAGTTGAGACTTGAGAGCGTGCGTTCTGAAAATCATATTTAAATTCTATCCACCCCTATGTTTCACACATATATTTAAGGTTCGATCTTGAAGCACAAGGTTCTGCCGAACACGCGAACCCATGCATGGTTGAATACGCCACTCGGCTATCATTAAAAAGTTTGACTTTCTTGCAATGCGCGCACAAAAATAAAAAAAAAATGTTATCCGGTTCTAGAGTACAACGTTGTATGCGTTCACGGGACCTTAGTAACTTTTGCCTAAACCTTATGTATGTAACTAAATTTAAGAAATGCACCAAATATCTTATAAATATTTGAATGGAATCCAGTTATTGTTGTATGTTAACTTGAGATCGTTGTAGGGACCTATAAACTTCCAATCTTGAATTCGCCTCCGCCACCAAGTACACATATTTGTGTAAGTTTTACACTCATGGCCAGCTGGTAAATAACTTGACACCTTTTTTAAGATTAAGATGAATTTAAATGGAAAACTATGCGATTAGACAAAATTCATATAATCAGCCTTAATTTGTTTGGAACCGAGCTAGACATAGTAGTTATTGTTCTAACCTAATCAGCTTGGTTTTCTAACCTCAAAATTCAAATCGTTTTTGTTAATTATTATCAAGTTTTTTTGGTTTTCTATAGGTATCAGCAATGGCATACAAGATGTGGCAAGGCCACATAGCCTACAGAGAGAGGTACTTTATCAAGTAGATCAATTTTGGTAGATTATTTGCACTTTGTGTATGCTTAATAAATACATGAACTCCGAGGAATTTACCAATAAGGGTGGTACTGTTGAAGCAGTAAGTACGTACTCCTTTATCTTTAATCAATGTCTTATTTTCGAGTTCCGGATAAGGAATCACCTTTGTTAGAGAACGCTTTACCTTCTAATGTGAAACTTCACGGGATGAATTTGAATTTAATCGAGCCCACTATTAATACCAGACAAAAACAACAACATACCCTACAAATCCCATAAATGCCCGAGAGAGAGATCATGTTGCATCTTCACCGGCGCAGTAGGTAGGGTCCTACGTACGCTCTTGCCCCTAGCAGTTACTGCTCGTCGAATATTGAAACATTAATGAAAAAATGCCTCACTCCTCCACATTGATAACAATATTGTACTGTATATTTATACGGAACAATGTATCACAACTTCACGATAGAGCAAATTGGAATTGTGAGAATCACGTAGATCCTCCATTTGATTCGAAAAATAAATAAATAGCAACATATGATGGTTAACGTGTCTGCTGCTAGTATGAATTTGGATAAAGGATTATCTTAAGTTTTAGCTAGAATTAACATAATTAAAAGAGGAAGTTACTAAGTAAGCAATCTTAAAATTGACATTGCTAATTTTTAGCATAAGATTGATTGTATAAATTATAGCCAAATAATATTTACCATATTAACGTAACTCCTATTAAAAACCTAAAAAAAGATCCTGCACAATATAGAATAACTCCAATTAAATGAGAAAAAAAGATATCTACCATAAATATATCCTCCTTTTTCTCAACTAATTCCTCGAAAAATGCTAATAACGGTTGACTAAAATAAAGATTCTTTTTTTTTTCCCTAATCTCTTCCATTCTTATTTTCTTTCTATACCATCATTTTTTTGACCTTCCTTTTTTTTTTTTAATACTAGCAATTTTCTTAAAATTCGAATTTGGATATTATATATATTATTTTAACATATTACAAATTTGATTAGTATTTTCTATTCCAAAGATATATACTATAGACCATATATTAGCAGTATATATCTAATATGTTGAACATATTTAAATAGTATGTATAATAGATTTGGTTTAGTTACATGTATTATACTGAATATATGCTATCCATATACTTGATATAATATAGTATAAACAGTACATGATATATTAGTGAAATATTTATATTATATAAATACAGTCGTTATCTAATATAGCTGACATATATAAATATATATTTTACAGAAAAATCTATTCAACATTAAAATAGAATTTGCTGAAAATAATTTATCACAAATTCCTTCAGGCAACCTCATGTGAGAGAGAGAGAGAGAGAAATTATGGAAGAGAGAGGAAAGAGGAAATGTAGTAAAAAATACATTGATGTAAATTGACCCAAGATAAATGTGAATCCCTAATTATGTGGGATCCCTATTAATATTTTATTTGATTAATAAACTTACAGATTTTTATGTATATGTTAGAAATGATATAAAATTTTCTATTTATGTTAAGACATAAGATGCAAAAGTTTTGTTATTTGTTCTTTATGTTAGCAACTTTTAATTATTGCTCTTAAACTTTATTTTTTCTCTAATAATTGAAAAGCTAAATAGAACATTTACAAAAAAGGGGGGCCAATAGGATACTTTTTAGAAATTAATCATGGATCATCATAACCTTCACAGATCACATTCAAATAAAAGTCCAACGCATGACAGATATTGCTCTCTTCTTACGGAAAGTTATCCTTTTTCTTCTTCTAATCATATAAGATATCATGAAGATTCCGTGTTATTTAACTTAAATAATTATTTCTTATGTTCAACATGTATTTTTATAGGATTTGTCTAATAACCTACTTAGCAAAAACATTTATCAAGTTTATCAAATTGTATGGGTTTTGTCACACCCTAATTTCCGATAGAAAGATGATGGGCACCCGACCCTTACTTAGGGCCGAAATAACCGTGACTCTCGTCATACTCATAATCATATGCGGCCCGCAAAACATGACATAAGCACATAATGAAAATTTTTCGTAAAACAAACATGCCTTTCGTCTTTTTCAAATAAAATAAAATCGTAGTCACAACAAATCAGAACATAATGCATAATCATACACCGGCTTACATAGCCGCTACAACCGACGTCTTATACACACGACAATTGTTCGCAAAGTCTCTACCAACATCTCGTATACCATACAAAAGCATTCGTACCTCTAAAAGACTCGTGAGGAAAATGGAGCTCGCTAATCCAAATTGAATGTCTTCCGCTAACATCACTTACTCATCCGTGGGTACCGCGCGATGAAACGCACCGAAGAAAGGGGGGTCGCACGAATACGTACCGAGTATGCAAAGCGGTAGCAAGTACAAAACGAAATCATAACCGAAGTCGAGCACGTAGCGAGCACAATAGTCAAATACCAAGCAAGCCGTATCCGACATACAACTCATACATAAGAGGTACTTAAGACAAATATGACAATCGAATACCAAAATGCTTCGCTTTTTTTGAAAAACATTTCTTTCTCATATATACGGAAAATCAAACATATCATATAAGTTTCGACATTAACCGACCGATCATAATCCAGTGTCAAAATCACATATCATATGCACACATATCGTGTCCCGCCCTACAGTGAGGGACTCGGCAAATAAGATCATATCATCATATTATCACATATCACATATACACATACCGCGGCCAAATACCCAGCGGCAATAGCACATATACACATACACACATAAATATACACAATATCACATATACATATACACACATATACATATACACACATACCGCGGCCAGGAACCCAGCGGTAATATCACATGCACACATACCGCGGCCAGGAACCCAGCGGTAATATCACATACACACATACCGCGGCCAGGAACCCAGCGGTCAACATCACATAGTGCGCACGATAACACAACCGACGGACTCGCGAAAGAAGTAATAATGAATGCACAACGCGAGAATCAAGAGTAACCAAATACGGTTTAAAACATTTTCAAAGACTTAATAGTTAATCAAAACGAATCATCGTTTATAAGCCACAACAGTAGTCAAATCAGATTTTCTTCCGAATGCCACTCGGGAACATATCAAACCGAACTTCAGAAATCATAGTCACGTATCGGAATCATAAGTATACGAATCAACATTTTAGACTCAACAAACAAATATATAATCATACTCGGGGTCGAAAAGGTAGTCATATTAAGTTCTTTTCAAAAAGTCGCTAAGTACATAAGGAGAGTCGCGGGACCCACGGACGGGTGTCGACCCGAGCCGGCCCGCCATGGAAAACATAGTCATCATACATCATGGAATCATTTTTGAGCATATCAAGGCCATCCGGGTTCGTTTGTGAAAGTTACGGACGTTCGTAGTTTTCGGAATCGTTTAGGAACAAAACTCTTTTTTAAAAACCAACTCTTATGCAACTTTTGAAATTTAGTCATACAAAAGACATAAGATCCTTTCGAAACAAACCGTGTACATAGCATTTCAAATCCAATCATATCAAGGACATACGGATCATGGCTTGACCATATTAAGGATGCCAACATCACAAAGCGAATATGAATCATAAACATGTTCGGATTTTTCGAGAATTACCCCCAAGGTTCATAACATATCATACCTTACTCATATCTAAGACATGCCAAAAGAAGGAAAGGTAAGCTTTACATACCTCATTTGCTTCCTAAGCTAATCCAAACTCAAGTCTCGAACTTCTCAAAATCTACAACACGTCATTAGACACCAAACATTAGTCATAGGCACCTCGGAATCCCATTTAAGCTCGCACTTTATCTACGAAATTTGGGCGGCATTTCCCCTATAAGTTCAACAACCCGAGAATTCAACTCGGCCAATATTACCAACAACAATACCAACAACCATTCTAACAACATCAATAATGAATTCAAAACGCATTCTAACATTGGTAACTCCTTTCTATACAATTCGACGATATTCCATTTTCATTCAAATCAACCGCATACGATCAAACCAACATCAATATTCATACGTTCAAGTACTAATCCAAACCATTTAAACAAGATTCAAGAACATTTCAAACAATCCGTATAATATTCAAAGCAATCCAACAATATACTACTTCACCCGAAATCCGCTAAGTTCAAGAAAATAATCAACAACACATTTCTTCCTTTCAATTTCATCAACCATACCAACAATTCACACATTGACAACATTATCTTCCATAAATCCATGAAACTATATTTGATTCACATTAGCTTCTAAAACGGCCCGTCAATTACAATCAACACAACACAAGTTTTAATGACACTTAGTCCACCAATTACACGAGATCAACAACATAACACATTATCTCAATCCTTAATCCCTCAATTCAACAAGAACGACCCCACTAAACAAATGTAACTTCATCTCTAATCATCAAATTCCCTTTACTTTCACCATTTGATTCATGACAACAACAACAACACTAATTAAAACAACAACTCACAACACTAATTAAAATTTACTCACCCTTCTAGCTTACCCCACGCCCAAACAAGCTTCAACATCAACCCACACAATTTTTGCATTCAATTCCACATCCACCAATTACATACCAAGATTAATCATTTCCAAAACATGGAAAAGGGAATGGAATCTTACCTTAGAAGCCAAGCTCTTAAAGCCAACATGTAACCTTCTTCAAAAACAGCCATGGCCGTTGTGATCTCCATCTTTTTCCTTCAATTAGCCATAAAATCCCTCAATTTAATTATGTAGAAGGGAAGGAGAGGGCTGAATTTTCTGGAAATTTTGGAACTTTTTTGTGTTTGAAAAAAAGAGGTTTCGTCCCTTAAAACGGATCGCCGAAGTCGGTTTTATCAGCTAGCGCATCTTAAAGATCTTAGCTGTAGACCGTGGCGTACCGCGGGAATGTTGTTTCGCGTCGATTGCCAGCCTTTTGTAACGTCTATAATTCTCTACTCCGATGTCCTATCAATGAATGGTTTGTTGCATTACAAACTAGACTCGACGAACTTCATTTTAGGATTTTGAAACACCTTAAAACTTCACATATACTATGAGATATGCGCTCCAAAGTTGACTAAAATCCGTCCCGCGTTTCTCAAATTTTCGTCGAACTTATTTTCTTCAATTTACTCAATCCCGAAATATTTCGAAATTCTCCATACATGATATTTATCACTTATTACACTAATAATGGCCATGTTTCCGTGTTTTAAAATATTCTTTCCGATTACGACTTACGAGATCGTAATTCACCCTTTTTCTTCGTTGTTACGTACTCTCCATGGCTTGTGCCTTTCAAAACATGCCATTACTACGATGAGGTACATGTCAAACTCATGTTCTGAAAACGCGGGATATAACAGGTTTGTTCAAACTAAATAGCTTTGATTTGATTTTTTTTTTAAAAAAAAAGCTAAAAAATTATAAAACAAGTACAAATAAAAGATTTCAAACGGACTGTCATATAATTTCGAACTCAAACTCATAAATTTTAAATTCTGAATTCGCCTCTAATTCTCCACAATTTTCATTTTCTCTTTTGGACAACCAATGGCCGACATGTGATATGAGCTCATATTTCATCTCGACTAGCATTACTTCACATGCTTCTATTTATGTCCCGGAGTTTAATTCAAAGATATAGTTTAAGAAAGAAAGATCAATTTTTTGAAATTTATAATATTAAACGTGGCACAATATTTCTATGGGGATATAAACGCATGCCATTAAGAAGAAAATGAAAATCTTAATATATTATTTTTAAATAGAGAAAAATGTCAATATTATTTAGAACGAACTAATAATGAAATAGTGTCACATCGAATGAAATAGATGGAGTAATTTCCAAGCACTACTAATTTCTTTTATTAACCTCTTATTGTGGAGAGGCAAAATAGGATCTTGTATAAATTTCACTAATATTCTCATATCAGAAAACAAACAAAAAAATATTATGCATTTTTATAAATTAAAGAAACAGCTCATAATACTTGTCATGAAATAATTGGTTTGATATTTCATGTAAAGTCCACATCATTGTACATGGACCACGTTTATCTGCAGTCCTGAATATTACCTTCATTGAGGACCTGCTCTTTTCAACTGTTTCTCAATTAACACTTGAAAAGTACGTTGGCAAGTATTAATCACTTAATTAATCACATCTTAGCTCATTAATTCTCAATTAATTTCCTTTTCTATAACTCCCAAAATCACCATATATAAAATTGAATTGTACCTGAAATCCTTTAGATTAATTGGCAAGAAGAATTCACCGTCTTATCTTTATGCACGTTTTTTTCATCATGTATTATTGTTCTTCTACTTGCCTACTCGTAAATTTGATTGTTTACATTTTGACTTCAGTGGTAAACAACAGTACTCTTCTTTTAACCATTTTCCCTCATTACGGATTGTTTGCGTATGTTCTTTTCTTTGGATTGCTTTTTTCTAGTCAAGTTAGAAATGCTTACCATTTGCAAATTTTTACACTGGTCAGTATACTTTTACATGTTGCAGCAGATAAATTAACAATCCAACTTTTCATACAAATTTATTGGATTGATATGAAACCTTTCAATTCTCATTAATTCTTGGAACAACTTAAAGATATTTGTTATTTATGGAGATAAATTATCACTTTATTTCATCCCCTTAAAGATATCTACAAATTACTATTATATATAAGAGGGAATGGAGACTTTTGTAGTCCTACAATAATTTCCCAAATTTTTAAAAACTTTTTCATTAATTACTTTTATGTCCTAATTTTATTTATTTAAGTCAATTTTTTTGTTTTTTGTTTTTAAAAATCCTTAAATTTCCGGTAACAAATTTTTTTAAAACTTTTTAATTAATTACTTTTAGGTCCTAATCTTATTTATTTATGTCAATTTTTTTGTTTTTGTTTTTAAAGTTCTTTTCAAAAGCCTATCAAACCTCCTACCTCATTTTTTTTCTTGTTCTTTATTTTGATTGGTTCGATATGTAATCCGTATAATTCGCACCGCATCGCGCCTATTCGGGGGAGCGCTTCCTCTAAAGATTTTTTTCCATATCCATGTTCGAACCCCTAATCCCTAATTAAGAGAGGAAAGAACTCCATCCCTTGTATTTGTCTTAAAAGTTCATTAACTATGCATAGATTATTTATTTAGAACTAAATAACTTTAAAAATTAGGATACATAAGTTATAATTTCATCAAAATGGAAGTTAAAATATTAAAGGAGTGGAATGAAAATTTGCTTTTATATATACTGATAATATGGTATATATATATATATATATATATGTCAAATATCTATATAATTATTTGTCATGTCTAGTATTATTTATGTACATTTAGCCCTTTGCTTCAATTCTTGGTATTAGATAGACCTTTGTATTATCAGTATGCATTATACTGATAATACAAATATCTATATAATTATTGTCATGTCAGTACTTTTCATCATATGTATTATCAGTATGCATTTGCCATGTACTAACATTCACTTCAATAATGCCTCTCACAATTTTCTTATCATTCTGATCAATTTATTGTCTCTCACCATATTCTTTATATCCATTTTGATTTCCTTCTGTATCCTTCCTCAATATTTATGTGCATATACATATATAAGTAGATCTAGTTTTTATTCTACCAAACATATTCGTGATGAATTCATCGTCATATCTTCTTGTATGCACGTTTTATTCATTTTGTATTATTGTTGTTCTACTCACCTACTCGGCAAATTTGATTTTTTTGTATTTGACTTCAGTAGTAAGAAACAGTACTTTAACCAAAAAAAGAAAAGAAAAAAAAGAAACAGTACTATTCTTTTTTCCATTTTCCCTCATTATCGATTGTTTGCGCATTTCCCTTTCTTTGGGTTGCTTATTTCTAGTCAAGTTTATAAATACCTACCATTTGCTCTGTGACATTAATTATATCTGATATAAATTATTGACCATTTTGTCGTTGTCACAGATAGGTTTGCTACTAAGCTGCTTATCCAAATATTTAATGGAAGTTTTGTATCAAGTCAACCACAAGTAAATTTTTATTTTATTTCTAAAATATTGTACCTCATATTATTTTAGAAAAATACGCTTCTTAATATCTTCGATGTGATGATAGTTAGATAGATCAATGAGATGAGTCTTGATTTTCTAATTGGACGACAATTTAATAGATTACTTTCGTCCAAAAGATATAACTATACATATGTAACATCGGAAACAGAAATATTTTACAGAAGCCCTGAAAATATAAAATACTTTTTACGCAACATAAAAGATTTATGTCCAATGCACTTAGATTTAACAAGAACATGATTGAATCACCAAAATGTAATAGACGTGATAGTGAAGTAGAGGGTTGTTCACATATTATCAGGGTATGTCCATAATCTAGACAAATATGGCTAAAGGTCTTTTAACAAAATTAGCTTGATATTATGACTGCTAAGCCCAACGCTTAAATGGATTGACGATATTATCGATTATAGCTAGCAATCATCGCAGCAAGTAACACTTATATTTTCAATTATATGTGGCATATATGGAAAGAGTGCAATAGATATCTGATTGGAAGTTAATGTCTATCCACTGAACTTATATACAATCATATTACCATTTATGCTCGAGAACTTATTGACGCATTTCCCAGTCCAATTTTTAAAATAAGTAAGTAAGAATTGGGGTGGGTTTGGAAGGCTTATGATTTATTTCTCTAAATATGTTTTTATCAACTAACCGAACAGAAAATAAGTGATTGATTTTTCACACACTCTTTTCTATCACACTCTCTATCTTTCCTTCTTTCCACTTCCGGCTTCTCTCTGGTAAGTACTTTCTTTTTTTTCTCACTCCTTTTCAATCTATGGGTTTCTACTGCTTATTTTTTTCTTTTCTTTTTAAATTTGACTATTTATTTACTTGTCATGTCCTTTTCGTTTTCACATTTTTCCTCTTTTGGGTTGTTTAAACAAGTATTCATTTTTTATTTTGGATATCAAGTTACTGACATAGTAATAGTGTAAAGATTTTTTACAATATCACAATTTAATCTGTGATGGCATGTTAATTATCATTTTAACTAGATAATTATTAATATTGATTGCAGAGATTTACCTATAATTATACTATAATGATTTGATTGTGTAAATATTTTTTTTTTTGTGGGGGGGGGGTAGAAATGCCAGATGTGGCACAAATTGCAGAGAACAGATTATGAACTCATTAATAAACCAAAGGAAGATCAAGTAAGAAATGGGACAAATGTACAGATAAGGCCTCAATGTTGTGGATACCACAGCTCCCAAATATGTTAGCTTCAGCTGAAATGCAGCAAACTATTTCTTTCACCTTACACAAAGAGATTTCAACTATGAAGACTTAATTAAGTGGGGATAATTATTGACGTTTTCCACCAAATCTAAAATGTAAATTCAATATGCTCTGTCTCTTTACTGTATTTTACTTCTTCAAATTTAATCGTGACAAACATACAAAACTGTCCTCAATAAGACTTTGAGGTGAGAATCTTTTCTTCGATCTCCCTTTTTTTCTACTTTTTGAGAAGTTTTGTCAAATCTGCAATTCTTAACTAATGTATTGTCTCAACTGTTTAGGTGAAAGATGTCTTCTCGTTACATTATTTTAATGTTTTTATATGTTTATTTCGTCAAATAATACTTCATGCTGTCTAATAAGCTGTCAAAGAGAACATAATATCATAACTATCTTTATTTTTACTACGCAAGAGGGCCAAAATTATCCTCGAACTATTCGAAATAGAGCACATATACCTTCTGTTAGATTTTGGTACCAAACGAGCCCTTGCCGTCTAACAACGGGACCACAAATGCCCTAGCTTTTAATGGACTGCCACAAAAGCTGATTAGGCAGTCCTACTGGATAAAAAAACTGACATGGCAGTCCACCTAGGCAGTCCATGTGGCTAAAACCCCCTCCCCTTTAAATCAGATGGCTTCTTCTCTAGAGTACAACCCAAATTTCAGAAAAACGTTTTCTTCCCCACTGAATTTTCAAGTAGGTGTAATAATGTGACTAAAACTTGAAAATGAGGACATTTATAAGATTCACATGAACGATCTTACAATGCTGAACACTTCATTTAATATATCATCAGTATATCATCTTTCTTCACTTAAAAAATAAAGATGAAATGAATTAAATAAAGAAACTAAAAAAATGAATTCAACATTTTGAATAAATTTGAAAAAGTTAGAAAAAAAGATGAAAAATACCGATGTACTGCATGTGATATGTTGATGATATAAGCACCATCTTCTTCCCCAAAATTTTCATCCACTCCTTAAACCCAGATTCATAGAAACTATGAAAAAATCTTACATCACAACTTTAAAAATTGCAGATTGAAAACTCACTTATAATAATATTGTTTGGTGTTGCTTCTTATTATTTTGAGAAGTATATATTATTACAGAAATTTTCAATCCATTGCCTTGTTGTTGTTCGTTCTACAACACTGTTCAAGATTTCCAACTGAATTCAATGGGGAAGAAAAGGTTTTTTCTTGAAATTAGGGTTCAAATTTGGAGAAGAAAGCATCAATTTAAAACGGAGGGGGTCTTAACCACGAGGACTGCCATGTCAGCCTTTTTTAACCAGTCGGACCGCCTAGTCAACTTTCTTGATATTTGTGGTCCCTTAGAAAACAAGGGCTCGTTTGGTACCAAAATCAGATGGAGGGTATATGTTTTCAAATAGTTCGAGGGTAATTTTTACTTTTTTCGTTTTACTAAATTGTCCTCGACTAAACCTAAGTAGATAAATACTAAAAATCGAGCTACTTTTGCCACATGCATTTTGCCCAACTTCAGTTAGTTTGATTTTAATCTCTTAGGTTCACATATAACCAAGTTAAAACATCAATAATTCAACCCCTTATATGAAATTTATTACCAAAATAGTATGGAAAAAGTTGTTTTTTGCGGTTGAATTCGAACATCCGACTTGGTCCAAAATTCCAATTCCCCCCCCCCCCCCCCCCCCGAGTATTATCACCAAATAATTACTGACTATGAATTACCTACAACTAGTAACAAACAGTCTTGCCTTGTTTGTAGTCCATGGATCAATTATCATAGAAGGCATAAACAGATAATGGACGAATATTTATTATGCTTTCAATAGTATCTTCATATCGTTTACGGCCCTCCAAAAGTAATCTTGAGGATTTTCACAAATCATATATAAACGATGAATTTATATAATCGATTCCAATTTATTTGAAGTTGCTGGTATAGTTCTTGTTGTATATGCAAAACGACAAGATTTCGTATCACATAATCTATCATATATATTGCAAAATTATCGGCCTAACACATATCAATAGAGCATTTGAAATTGTCAGAATCATGTAGATACTCCATTCGACTAAAAAGAATAGCAAAAATATTATGGTTAACAGTCTAGGGCTTACTAAGAATTTGGAAAAGATTATCTTGAATTATTTAGCTAAAATTTACATGATTAAAAACTACTAAATAAAAAGAAGGGCCAAAAGGGCACTTTTGAGAAATTAATCATGGGTCAT